>NC_138528.1:16140633-16523133 GCF_964234715.1 Podarcis melisellensis | reverse complement strand
GTTTAAAGAATTTGAATTATGGTGCTGGAGGAGAGTCCCATGGACTGCAAGATGATCAAACCTCTCCATTCTTAAGGAAATCAGCCCTGAGTGCTCACTGGAAGGACAGATCCTGAAGCTGAGGCTCCAATACTTTGGCCACCTCATGAGAAGAGAAGACTCCCTGGAAAAGACCCTGATGTTGGGAAAGATGGAGGACACAAGGAGAAGGAGACGATAGAATTCGAGATGGTTGGACAGTGTTTTTGAGGCTGCCAGCATGACTTTGACCAAACTGCGGGAGGCAGTGGAAGACAGAAGTACCTGGCGTGCTCTGGTCCATGGGGTCATGAAGAGTCGGACACGACTAAACGACTAAGCAACAACAACAGTTTAAAGAATGATAGAGGTGGCACAGTAGAAGTTTATAAAATTATGCAAGACATAGGGAAAGTCCAGAATTCCGAAAAGTCTTTCTCCTTCTCTCACAGCACTACAACTTGTCGAAATGCAATGAAACTGAACGTTGGATGATTCAGCACAGTTTTTTGTTTTGTTTTAGTACATAGTTGCCTGCAGTACATAGTTAAACTATGGAACTCAGTCCCACAGGAGACAATGACAGCCTCCAACTTTGGATAGATTTGAAAGATGATTGGGCAAATTCATGAGGATAATGCTATCAGTGGCCACTGGCCTCAATGGCTTGGCTTTGCCTCAGAAAGAATGCTTCTGAACACCCATTCCTGTAGACCACGGGAGGGGGAATGGCATTTGCAACTGTGTAGCTGTTAGCTGGTTCCATAGCGAAGAGCCATCTTTTTAAAATATGATGCCAATTTTATGCTGCTTTTGTTCTCAATGGTTATGTGCAGCTAAGGGGATGTCTGTGCACTTGAATGTGAACACACGCACAAAGCCAGAACCCACCCCTCCAATCCCCTGAAGCTACATCTCTGGAACAGACAGACATAATTTAATAATGTGCAAGAAGAAAAAGAAAAAGAACTTTGAACAGCGGAGTTCCAACAAGTATTTTACAAACAGAGAATATTGAACCGTGTATCCTACCACACAGGGAGACACCACAGACACCTGCAGCTCAACATAATCTGTGGCTATCTGGGTATGTCAAGGGGTGAGTGGAGGGGATGAAAGAGAGGCAGACAGAAGTCTCTACAAAGAGCAGTATGGGCTCTTTGCAAGAGGGCTTTCAAATAGCCCCTTGTTGCACTTTGGCTTCATTTTCATGTTCCCTGCAGGAATAGCCAAGAGTATACAGCCAAAATGAACAAGATTGAACCATCTGCTCACTGAGGTGTCCTGGATTGGATCTGGAGGCATGCACTGCCTTAGCAGTTAGCACCCAAGCTTTAGGGCTTGAGTCATCTGCACCCTGTTTTCCAGTTTATGGTGGTGAAAATAATGTGTTGTAGAAAACAGTGGGTCTATGCTTTCCTCCCATATCCCCACCCAGACCATTTTCTCTGGACTGTGCTGGTTATGTGTGCTCTGGAGCCATTCCAAAGTATTATCTCTATTTTAGAAAATTAAATGAATTGAGCAAAGTCTGATGAATTTATGGAGGCTGCTGCTGCTTTTATGTTTCTGGAGATTGGTAAATTAGCTAAGCCTTTGCAAGACTCAGTCTGGTTTTAACACTGATGTGTACTTTCAAGGTGCTCATTTCAGAAGCATGTACAAGCACCTACTGATTAGTGGCTCCTTATTGTATTGTGTACTGATTAACTAGGCATAATAGAAATAAAATTTCCTGGCTGCAGAACAGCCAACGATTAGTTAAATGGCAAGTGATAAGGAGAAGACGTGCTGATTGGTACATATGAATGATGACCAGCTTGGTCTTATTTAGCCTTAGTTCGCTAGATGTGGAACCTTCAAGTATTTCTCCCTCTCCCATAATACTATAATTTGGGGTTACCCAATGAAGCTGAATTTTGGAAGATCCAGGATAGACAAAAGGAAGGACTTTTTCACACGGTGCACAGTTAAACCATGGATTTTGCTGCTGGTGGTCACCAACTTGGGTGGCTTAAAAGAGGATTAGACTGTTAAGATTCCCACTCCATGATTGCAGTCATGGGATTGTTGTCTATCACATGACGGTGTATGTTTTGACTCCACAGAGTGGGAAGTGACGGAGACAGGATATTTGTGTTACTGTGTTCCGTGAAGTGGGACTATTGTCCTTTGTTTTCTCTCTTTGCTGTCTGATGAGAAAGAGGAAGGAGCTAAGTCAGAATGCTATGAGTGGTTTATGTGTAAATAAATGTAGATTAGCCAAATGCTGAGCTACTGAGTTCTGTTACGCAAGCTGTGCAAACACTGCGGATCCCTAAGTGTGCTGATGTCTGTTGGCATCAGTCACTGTGACGTTCGGGCAGAAGAAAGCTTTTGAAGCTCCTGAATGATAGACCAGTCAGGCATGTGTCTCTGCCAGGGTCCTACATGAGTGTGAGATGGATCCTGACATAGACAAGTTCAGGGAGGAGAAGACTATCAATGGCTGCTAGCAACAATGGCTATGATCAACCTCCACTGTTAGATACCAGTTGCTCCAGTCTGCAAGTGGTGATAGCACTGTTGCACCCAGGTTCTGCTTGTAGTTTCCCCACAGGCATGTGGTTGACAGCTGTGAAAACAGGATACTTTACTACATGGACCAATGCCTTAAGCCAGCAGTGTGCATACAGCTAAAGGTAAAGGTAAAGGTATGGGACACGGGTGGCACTGTGGTCTAAATTACTGACCCTCTTGGGCTTGCTGATCAGAAGGTCGGTGGTTTGAATCCGTGCGATGGGGTGAGCTCCCATTGCTCTGTCCCAGCTCCTGCCAACCTAGCAGTTCGAAAGCATGCCAGTGTAAGTAGATAAAGAGGTACCACTGTGGTCAGAAGATAAACCATGTTTCTGTGTGCTCTGGTTTCCGTCATGGTGTTCTGTTGTGCCGGAAGCAATTTAGTCGTGCTGGCCACATGACACGGAAAGCTGTCTGTGGACAAACACTGACTCCCTCACCCTGAAAGCAAGATGAGCGCCACAACTCCATAGTTGCCTTTGACTGGACTTAACCGCCCAGGGCTCCTTTACTTATATAGTTAAAAGATCAAAATTACAGCTCTCAGAAGAACCTAAATTTCCTGCAGCTGGTGGCTCAGCCCTAATGCAGTGATATGTAATTTTAGACTTCGGCCTCAATAGTCTTATTAGACTACTAATTGTCTAAAGAGGCAACCTGCTTTAGATGGGGAACACATATTACTTCTGCTATTTCTGCTCATTCTGCTGAGGGGAGTCTTAGACTTCTGTCCCTAAGTCCTAACCTGACAGCACCATCCCTGCCGTTATATGAATGAGGACAGCTTGTGATGCAACTCATATTTCCCATTCCACCCAACGTCTAAGCCATGGCATGGTGAACGGGAAGGTGATCAAACAATGGTACGTGCCAGTTGGATCATGCAGAGTCATTGATGTTTGTTCTCCGGGTGAAATTGTGCATCTATTGCACAGCATGCATGAATAATGTGGCACGGCACTGTAAAGCAGGAGATGGTCTATAACAATGCATTATACAAGATATTTCTAGCTGGAGGGAAAAGATGGAACTAATTCACGGTTAATTCCCTTGAGTCCCTAATGTGATCTTCGGAGATGAGATTGCATTGACAGTAACTTGTACAAGGGAAAGGGCTGCTTCCCCCAAATGCAGCAAATAATTAAATCGATAAGTAACTAGAGGTGAACTAATAACACTGCTGACAGTAGATGTCATAACATTACGGATTCTATTTGCTCCAAATACTGTTGTAGGAGCGTGGAGGGCCCAATTATAAAAAATCCATATCCATGCAAGCCGTCTAGCCACACAAACAGCAATACTCATATCTTGATTAATGTGATGCCTTCCTCTAGGCCTCCCAAGCTCTAGACTGTCTTATCTAAGCAGGGAGATATCCCTCACCCACCCTTCTAGGCTGAGAAAATGAAAAAGATTTAAGGAAAGATTGGCAATGTCTTAGGAGCCAGAGACACATTGCACATGAATGGGTCCACAAGAGCTCTGATTCCTCTTGAGAGGGGGGTCATTTGAGTAAAAGTGTGGGGTGGGGAGGTGCTTAACTCTCCTTCTGCCAAGAAGAAGCATTGTGCCTGGTGGAAGCAGGAGCCACCATGCTAGTTCCCCAGCAACAGCATTGCTGCACCTTAGTGGGAGCAAGAGGAGGAAGGGTGATGCTGGGAGGAGTTTGGTTCTGTCTGGCACAGGTGGCGCTGTGGTCTAAACTTACTGTACTTATGGGACTGCCTCTCCTGGTATGTCCCACAGAGGACCCCAAGGTCGATGAATATGTCCAGTTCTGGGCACCACAGTTCAAGAAGGACACTGACAATCTGGAACGCGTCCAGAGGAGGGCAACCAAAATGGTCAAAGGCCTGGAAACGATGCCTTATGAGGAACGGCAAAGGGAGCTGGGCATGTTTAGCCTGGAGAAGAGGAGGTTAAGGGGTGATATGATAGCCATGTTCAAATATATAAAAGGATGTCACAAAGAGGAGGGAGAAAGGTTGTTTTCTGCTGCTCCAGAGAAGCGGACACAGAGCAATGGTTCCAAACTACAAGAAAGAAGATTCCACCTAAACATTAGGAAGAACTTCCTGACAGTAAGAGCTGTTTGACAGTGGAATTTGCTGCCAAGGAGTGTGGTGGAGTCTCCTTCTTTGGAGGTCTTTAAGCAGAGGCTTGACAACCATTTGTCAGGAGTGCTCTGATGGTGTTTCCTGCTTGGCAGGGGGTTGGACTCGATGGCCCTTGTGGTCTCTTCCAACTCTGTGATTCTATGAATAATAATAGCTTAAAGGTCCCGGGCCCTAAGGAAGCCAGACTATTCTCCACCAGGGCCAGGGTTTTTTCTGTGGAATGCTCTGTCCCATGAGACTAGGGCCCTGAAGGACTTGATCTCCTTGGGTTGGGGCAACTGCCTAAAATGTTTTAAATGCTTTAAATGGTTCTACTTTTTGTTCCTCTGTTTTGTTTTTGTCGGGTTGATGTTGGCTATATGGTTAGTCGGGGTTGGCGGTTATAGCTATAACTATAAAGTGTTTATTTATTGTTATTATTGCTGTTATTGGTTTCTGTAGATTTCTTGGTTTGCTTAATGCTAGTATAGGATATTTTGTTTTTTAATGTTTGATGCTTTGTTGTATTTTTATATATGCTGTAAGCCACCCAGAGTTGCTGGGGAAACGCAGCAAAATTGGCAGGATATAAATTTAAAAATATATTATTGTTTTATGAGGAATGGCAGAGATTCAGTTCATTTTTAAAGGTGAACCTACTTAATTTGCCCTTTCAAATAAAAACATGTGAAATGAAGTGCAGCCATCTTTTGACATTCATACTTCTCTGAATTTTGCAATTCAGCACAAAACTGCACATACTTGGGTAAAGTGTGCATAAAAATGCATATATAGCTAAAAATAACATCAAAAAAGGCAATAGATGATAGATAGATAGATAGATAGATAGATAGATAGATAGATAGATAGATATCGGAAGATTGTCTTGCAGAAATGGGTGCAATAGAAAAAATTGCATACAAAAATGGGCATATTAGGAGAAATTCAGCATTAAAATGCTAATGAATATTTGTGAGGACTTCTTTAAAAAATAATAATTCACAAAATAATAATTCACAAACTGTTGGGGAAATGAACTTAAGATAGAAATAATGAGAAACTTAGAAAAACCCAAACTGACAGATTCACCCAAGTCCTACTAATGAATCCTATATACCGATATACCCAAATATATGGATACCACCCGCTTGCTGCCTGCTTATGTGCAGGACTTTTAGCTAGGTGACCACGCAGATGTCTGTTTTGACCTATTTCCTAGCCATGGTTTGTCTTCTATTTATGCTGCAAGGTACAAAATTCCTGGGGGCCAACCTGCCTATGGCAACCTAGAATTCTCCAGGACAGGCTCGCAAAATCTTCACCTACTCTCTGGGACAGGTAATTAAACAGCAATGTTTTGTCGACGTTTTCTCTTATAACTTTCTGCTGCTGCTTGTTTTTTTTAATTCCTCTCTTCCCCTGCCAGCCATTTCCCAGCCGATAAGATAAAAGATGCAGCATTTTGGAAATTAGGGACCCGACAGCAGCTCCATTTGACTGCATGCACCATAGATTTCATGGCAGCACTTTGCAGGATAATTAATACCAGTGCATGATATGGGCTGGCAAGAATGTTGCTTCATAGAAAAAAAAAGGGGGCAGCTTCATTAATCTCTGAGATCACAATGGGCAGCACCAACTCCATGTTTTGTCCACTCTTGCGAAAGACACCCTTCATGCAGTGGTGGCTGGCACCCAGAGGGACTGGCAATGGGTGAGGGCGTGGCACAGGGCCCAGCAGTAACTGGAATCAGAGCCAACTCGTTCTACTTTTGCCCCCATCCTCCTCCCTGCTGCACTGTTTTCATGAGGACTTTTCAAGAGAGAATTTGCAAACTGATGTGGAAAAAAATAAAATCCTTCCAGTAGCTCCTTATAGACCAACTAAGTTTGTTATTGGTACGAGCTTTCATGTGCATGCACACTTCTTCAGATACACTGAAACAGAAGTCACCAGACCCTTATATATAGTGAGAGGGTGGGGAGGGGTATTACTCAGAAGGTTGGTGGGAATGGGTGATTGGCTGATCGGTGTGGTAAACCTGTTGAAGAGTTTGGAAGAGTTTGGATTTGATATCCCGCTTTATCACTACCCGAAGGAGTCTCAAAGCGGCTAACATTCTCCTTTCACTTCCTCCCCCACAACAAACACTCTGTGAGGTGAGTGGGGCTGAGAGACTTCAGAGAAGTGTGACTAGCCCAAGGTCACCCAGTAGCTGCATGTGGAGGAGCGGAGACTCGAACCCGGTTCCCCAGATTACGAGTCTACCGCTCTTAACCACTACACCACAGTTGAGGACTGTTAACAACTGCAATTGGTCTTCCAGGAAAAAGCAAAGGGTGAGATGGCTAAAAATAGCTATATCATGTATAATGAGATAAGAATCCAATGTCTCTATTCAGACCAGGTCTCTCCATGGCTTTAAGTTTTCATAATAAGTTGCAATTCAGCAACTCCTCTTTCCAGTCTGTTTTTGAAATTCTTTGGTAATAAGACAGCTACTTTGAGATCTTGTATAGAATGTCCTGGGAGATTGATGTGGAAAAATGATCTTAACTTGGAAAAATGAGAAACTGAAACAGACAGATTCAGCCATCCATTCTGAAGTTCAACAGGGAGCATTATTATAATTAATTAAATTTGTATAGTCAACGATCACAGGGTGGTTTGTGACATAAAAACACAAAACTGGAGCACAGAATGCATAATGAAACAAAAAATAAACTAGGAATCTCTCTCCCCCCCCTGCAAACACATTTAAAGGCCCCAAAATATGAGAAAAGGCCTGGCGCCTAAATATACACAATGGATGTGCCATGTGAGCCTCCCTGAGGAGAGCATTGCACAAACGAGGAGCCACAGCAGAAGAGGCCCATTCTTGTGTTGCTCCCCTCAAGTCTTCTTGTGGAGGACGCACACAAAGGAGGGCCTCAGATGTTGATCACAGGGTCCAGGTTGGTTCATATGGGGAGAGACGGTCCTTGAGGTTTTAAAGGTAAAGGTAAAGGACCCCTGACAGTTAAGTCCAGTCATCTCACTTTACTCACTGAGGGAGCTGACGTTTGTCCGCAGACAGTTTTTCCGGGTCATGTGGCCAGCATGACTTAAGCCGCTTCTGGTGATACCAGAGCAACGCACGGAAATGCTGTTTACCTTCCCGCCAGAGCGGTACCTATTTATCTACTTGCACTTTGACGTGCTTTCGAACTGCTAGGATGGCAGGAGCAGGGACCGAGCAACTGGAGCTCACCCTGTCGTGGGGATTTGAACTGCCGACCTTCTGATTGGCAAGCCCTAGGCTCAGTGGTTTAGACCAGTGTTTCCCAACCTTGTGCCTCCAGCTGTTTTTGGACTACAGTTCCCATCATCCCTTGCCACTGGTCTTGCTAGTCAGGGATGATGGGAGTTGTAGTTCAAAAACAGCTGGAGGCACAAGGTTGGGAAACACTGGTTTAGACCACAGCGCCACCCGCGTCCCCCTTGAGGTGTTAAATGAGCCATTTAAGACTTTATAAGTCAACAGCAGTTCTTCATCATCAAACCATGAAGACTGCAGAGAGGTTGCATACAGATATTTTCTGGGGGGCTGACTGAAGAGGCCCAGGGTGCACTAGATCCGAAGTCAGCCCCACTGCCATTACATGATTATATCAGGCCTGAGCTAAACCTGATCACTGTGCCAGCTCCAGGTTGTTACAGCCTGTGGCGTTTGCCCTCCTATGTGTGTCATCATACTGGGTTCATAAGGAAAGGGTTAACTAATTGTAAAATGACTAACCAATGGGAACCCAAGGGGCAGAGTTAACTGTGTATAAGGTTTAAGCACAGAGGTTTTTTTAGAAGAGTTAAGAGTTAGAGTGGTTGAAAAGACGGTCTGGAGTTAGACGAGAGAGGGAAGATAAGTCTGTGGGTTGGGCTAGTCTGGTGTAAGAGAGGGAGAGAATTTGTTAAGAGGAGTCAGTCAAACAGTTGATATAATCAGTCAGAAGGTATTAGGAAGGTATAGGTCGGTAAAGAAACTAAAGTTAAGATGTTGTTGCTGTTGTTTAGTCGTTTAGTTGTGTCCGACTCTTTGTGACCCCATGGACCAGAGCATGCCAGGCACCCCTGTCCTCCACTGCCTCCCGCAGTTTGGTCAAACTCATGTTAGTAGCTTCGAGAACACTGTCCAACCATCTCGTCCTCTGTCGTCCCCTTCTCCTTGTGCCCTCCATCTTTCCCAACATCAGGGTCTTTTCCAGGGAGTCTTCTCATGAGGTGGCCAAAGTATTGGAGCCTCAGCTTCACGATCTGTCCTTCCAGTGAGCACTCAGGGCTGATTTCCTTAAGAATGGATACGTTTGATCTTCTTGCAGTCCATGGGACTCTCAAGAGTCTCCTCCAGCACCATAATTCAAAAGCATCAATTTTTCGGCAATCAGCCTTCTTGATGGTCCAGCTCTCACTTCCATATATCACTACTGGGAAAACCATAGCTTGAACTATATGGACCTTTGTTGGCAAAGTTAAGATACTGGCAGGGATATTATCTGAGAAACCATAAACTTGTTAACGTTTGTAACATAAACTTGTTTTTTTTGGTTCACTTTTAACAACTGACTGGACTCCGTGTTTTACCAAAGAGTAACTGGTTGATGGCAGCAGGGAAGCGAGCACAGTGGTGGCACAGGGATCAATAGACCGTTAAATGTCTGGGGACCCTGTGTGATCGCCACACAGCCATTTACCTGCCCTTCTACCCAGACCAGTGTGAATTGGAGGGCTCCCGATGCAGCTGCCCTGTTAAGCCTTGTTACTCCCTGGTGAACATTTGGATCTCAAAGAACTGGTCCATGTTTGCTTCCCCGAGTGCCTTGGCATCTCTGCCCATGATCCTCTAGATTCTGATTGCACTTGAAATCTATGTCTTATCTGGGATTTTAGCAATAGTTTCACTCCTGGGAGGAGGAAAGTTGGCCAGACTTTTGCAGTGTCAAGCTGGCAGACCTCATGCATTTTTGTTCTTTTATAAAGGGCGACGACTTTGAAGATGACTTTGAGCAGTTGAAGTGATTTAAAGCATCTCGCTTACTATTTCTTTTCTGAGAACAGCTTTTTTTTTTTTAGTATGCCCTGTGAAAGTTAAGCGTGGATGACCTAAATATAGGCTCTATAGAGGAGCTGCAACTCAAAAGACAATCAAAGTTTAGAGTCAGCCTGACAAGCTCATTTTTCTAGGCATTTGGTGATGATAGCCCTGAATTTTCTGATAACATCCAAAGTAAAGTCAATAATTTGAAGTGGGACTCAGGGATACTTTGCCCTTAGTGGAGAATATTCTAGATTAAATTTCTCCCCATCCCAAAGCATTTTTTGAATAGCTTTTCTTCCTTAAAAGATTGGGGTTTCTTTTCTCTGATGGACGTAGATGATGACCACAATATGTGATTTCATATTTGAGTGGAACTACACATTATAACAGGCTGGCATGGGGTCATTTTTTACTTTCGGGAGAATTTTAAAAACATTCTGGTGTGCACAGGCATTGACTGATCTTGGGCACGGCAGATGTGAAATGAATAACTGTGGGGGATGTGTTTGCATTTAAAAGTTTTAAATGTTTTTACTTCATTTGAAATTGTAACGTTAACCTTATAAGAACACAAGAAAGGCCCATCTAAATAAATAAATTGTTGTATGTCTTTGTTTCTCAATTTGATCCTTTTACATGGCTTTGTATGTATTGTGTTATTTTATGCGTTGTGACTACAGTTATTTTTATTGATCATAGTTTAGTAATTATTTACAGTATTATAATTGTTAAGAGTGAATTTCTGTATAATTATTACTTGTTTGTTTAATTACTAATCGCTTGTGTTAAATATGTATTCTGTAGTTGACCTCCTTTGTAATGCTTTATTTTGAAATATTTAAGGTAATATTTTAGTTTTCTGTTAATTACGTTGATTTGACTGTATATTCTAAATTTGACTTTCTTCAGATTGTTTTTATTGAAGTTTTACTATTATGTAAACCGCTTTGAGATTTTTCTTAATAATATAAATTGGCATAGAAATAAATAAATAAATAAAATAATATAATAATAATATTAATACTAATACTAAATACTTGCTGATGTTCTGAGACTTAATTCTATTGTGTATTGTTATATTCTAATAGATTATTGAATATTACTTTATTTGATATAAGTCGTTCCAGTTTAAAGTAATGTTTTATTATGACTTTTTGTATTGGATCAGATTATTGCAAGGTATGCGTTCTCTGTTGTATACTTTGTTGTTGTAAACTGCCTTGCTTATAGTAATATAATAATAATAATAATAATAATAATAATAATAATAATAATAATAATAATAATAATTTATACCCAGCCCTTCCTGGCCAAGGTTGGGCTCAGGGCGGCTAACAAACAATAATAAAAACAAGTTGAATGAATACAACTTAAAAACAAAATTAAAATACAACATTAAAATATTGAAACATTAAAATATTAAAATGTAGCCTCATCTCAGGAGGAGAAAGCAAAAGAAAAAAGAAAGAGGGGGGTGGGAATCAAATTGGCACCAAGCCAAAGTCCAGGTGGAACAACTATATTTTACAGGCTCTGCGGAAAGAAATCAGATCCTGCAGGGCCCTGGTCTCATGAGGCAGAGCGTTCCACCAGGCTGGAGCCAGTGTTGAAAAGGCCCTGGCTCTGGTTGAAGCCAATCTAACTTCCTTAGGGCCTGGGACCACTAGGGTGTTGCTATTTATGGACCTTGAGGCTCTCCGTGGGGCATACCGGGAGAGGCGGTCCCGTAGGTACGAGGGTCCTAGGCCGTGAAGGGCTTTAAAGGTCAAAACCAGCACCTTAAACCTGACCCTGTACTCCACCGGGAGCCAGTGCAGCTGGAAAAGCACTGGGTGAATATGCTCCCATGGCAGAGACCCTGTGAGGAGCCTCACTGCAGCATTCTGCACCCGCT
The DNA here is from genome assembly GCF_964234715.1 of Podarcis melisellensis. Classification (NCBI taxonomy): domain Eukaryota; kingdom Metazoa; phylum Chordata; class Lepidosauria; order Squamata; family Lacertidae; genus Podarcis; species Podarcis melisellensis. The sequence continues at coordinate 16,511,491 of NC_138528.1, read as the reverse complement.
GGAGTTTCTGGGACAGCTTCAAGGGCAACCCCACATAGAGCGAATTACAGTAGTCAAGCCTGGAGGTGACCGTTGCATGGATCACTGTCGCCAGAAAGGTGAAAGGTGGCATACAAATTAAAAGTGAAATGAAAGGGGGGGTGTCCTGTTTTTGAAGTTGCCAGCCAGATGCCTGTGGGAAATCTTCAATTCCCCTCCATATGTTTGGAGAGAAAATTCTCTCATCTGATGGCTTGGAGGCAGGCAAGTGCAGAGATCCGATGTGCATGGACAACAACTCCTATCATTAGCAACCATTGGTCAAGCTGACTGGGATTGATGGGAGATGTAGTCGAAAACATCTAGACAGCACCAAGTTCAGTGCTCTTTTTCCCCCAGTCGGAACTCAATTCTGACACCTCTCAAGTGTGTGCCATTGCCATTATAAGAGAACAAGGGAGGTGTTCATGGTGAGTTCCAGCACCTATTTTTCTAGAAAAACAGAACTCACTCAGTTGATATAAAGAAAACACGCATTCTAATTTCCTGATCTGGAGTTTAAATGTGTGGCCAATTTGCGGGCAGAGATGTACCAAAATTTGATTCAGTTGGCTGTAGAAAGTTGCATTGTGCTGAAACCTGCCCTCCAGTTTCTTGACAGCGCCCTCGCCCAATCTGGCTCTCGTCTTATTATCCATAGACCCAAAATCAAAAGATAATCTAAAATGCAGAGATTAAGATTTTTAGCCCTGTTAAATTGAGGGTGAACATATCAGACGACACAGCGTTCTTCAAACAGCTCTTGTTTATTCACAGGCCAGAAGAGAACTGAACTGAAGGGTTCAGCCAGCCTGCTTATATAGAGCTTCACTAGAATGCAACAGTAACAATTTTCTGTAACTATCCAATCACTGAACTCACTTTCGATTGCTTATTTGCATATGTGGACCTGAACTATCTACAGTATCCCCCTGCTGGCCCAGGGGAGAACTTCAGTACATAACAAGCCCCATTAGCAATATCCTTCTTTTAGAAATAATTTATTGAAATTCCCAGTGATATCTGATTAAATAATATTTGGAATGTGACTGTATCGGAACGCCTCGCTTGCCACAAGAGAGCAATTAAAGATACTTCAAGGAGGGATACTTACTTTATAAGTAAGACGGAAAATACTGCTGTTCCACCCTCAACACAATAATCTTTAAAAAAGATAATTTGAATTGATAAATGCATAAATAAATCTATTGGTTGTGTTATTTGTACTGAATATGAGACTTTATAAGAATGTACCACTGGGCAAGTTACTGTTATTGTATGTTGTTCTTGAATTTCAATGAAAAACAATAAAAATGTATTGGGGGGCGGGGAAGAGAATTAACCTGGGTTAATTTGGGCTTTGGTAGAATACCGTGCACATCGCTAATAAAAAAGAACTCTGCCTATGAGAATTTCACTGCCATTTCCCCTCCCCTTTGATAATTTTTGAATGTATTTTCCCCTCTCATTAATGGATGGAGAATGGTTGGCAGGGAATGCCGCTAGCATTTGGTAATTCTTCTTTGCAGCAGAATTTGATCAGTCCCGGGACATTTTGAGGTGAAGTATGTCTATTGATGGGAAGAGAGCTTAAAAACAAACTCATAAGAATAGTTTATGCCTGTTATATGTGGGTAGAAGTTGTGCCATAAAACATTGCGTAATAGAACCCTCAAGGGATTTGTCACAAAGATAAACCTGTCACGCCCTTGGACAAGGTAATTCAAGATGCTGTTATTAAGCCTCAGAAACAGAATGCAGAACATGGAGAAAGTGAGTGATGTATAAAATTCCTATGGCAGCCAGGATGTTCAACATTAATCTATAGGAAAGAACAATCCGCTCAACATCTAATACTAAGATGGTGGCTGAGCGGAACATTGGAAAGACAAATTCCTCAAAGGGCCAAAGCAACCTTTGTAAAACTTAAGAACTGTAACCAGCACGGCTTTGAAAATCAGTGGATTTTCAAATCATAATCATCATTGTTAGCACGATAAATCTCAAATATTTTAAAATGCATTCCTTCATGGAAGTCACACAAGGAACATTCATTCACAGTTAGATCAAAGGCAGCCTCCAACCCTTATCATTAACACGAGTGAACGCCCCATTCAAATATAGTGAGCCATCTAACACGTTCTCCTAATGGCATGATTGCCGTTGCTGCCACAGTTTCTTCCATGCCAAGCAGAGGATGCCTTAAAAGCTCTCTTGCCCTGGGTTGCTGTTAAGTTGTGTTAGCAATTAGATAGGGCAAGGGGCTTGGGAAGCCATTTTCTATCTGAACGCCACATTCCCTTTTAGGCAGCATTCTGGAGGCCACACGCCAGTGGTGGATGGGCCTTGAGGTGATAGTAGGCAGAGAAACAAATGTTAATTTCCGCATTATACAGCGGTCATGTGTCAGGGACTGGCTGGATTAGGAGGAATAGTAGGAGCCTCTGCCTGGGAGCCCCCCTCCAGGAGGACAAGAAACATTAGGAAGAAGAAGAAGAGTTTGGATTTGATATCCCACTTTATTACAACCTGAAGGAGTCTCAATGCGGCTAACATTCTCCTTTCCCTTCCTCCCCCACAACAAACACTCTGTGAGGTGAGTGAGGATGAGACTTCAGAGAAGTGTGACTAGCCCAAGGTCACCCAGCGGCTGCATGTGGAGGAGTGGAGACGTGAACCCGGTTCCCCAGATTACGAGTCTACCGCTCTTAACCAATACACCACACTGGCTGTCACAGGACTTGTGGTGGTGGGACAGTGGGGAGGAGGCTGGGGAAGGGATGAGCTGGGAGGTGCTGGAAGCAATCAAGGCGGGTCTGAAGAAGTAGGCCCTTCCAGAACACTGGCTGGAGGCTGGATGACTCGATGTGAGCGCAGACACAGACAGGGAGGATTCAGAGGGTACATCTGCCATCCTGCAGCAGGACAGTCTCAGTCCTGCTGGCTCTCCTTCTTTCACACCCTGCTCCAGGGGAGTCCTGCATGGTGCAGAGCAAAGGGCCAGACAGGGCCAGAGGAGGAGCTCACCCCTATGTCATGGTCTCCGTCTGTTGGAGAGGGCTCCAGAGTTGAGAGGCCAGAGGAGAAAGGTGGGGCTGGTGGTCAGTTTCCAGCAAACTTCTCAAGCTGAAGGAGTCGAGCCAGGGAGACCCCGCTGTGTTTACTTTTTTGGTGAATGAAAGTCAATTGCATGCCAAGCCCCTAGCTTTTTCCTGACCTGCAGAGAACCAGCATTTCCCTGCCAGCCTCATGACATCATGTTTCTAGACCTACTCACAAATTCTTCTCTGTCCTCCTTCCAGACAAGCAAGAAGCACTCACTGCCAGAGCTCAAAGGACAAGTTCCACTCAGGTAAAAACACTGAAGAAAGGTACAAAGCAGAGCTGGTGAGGAGTGTGGCTCAGGAACCCTCCTGTTACCTGGGGAGAGTCTGAAGGACCAGTTAGAGTGGTCTACAGGGTCATATTTGGCCTCCAGGCTTGAGGTCCTGCATCCCTGAGATATGGGTGTGGGCCTGACAGAGATACAGAGGTTCCTACTATGGCCCCAGGGACGCAGGTGGCGCTGTGGGTTAAAGCCTCAGCGCCTAGGACTTGCCGATGGAAAGGTCGGCGGTTCGAATCCCTGCGGCGGGGTGCGCTCCCGCTGCTGGGTCCCAGCGCCTGCCAACCTAGCAGTTCGAAAGCACCTCCGGGTGCAAGTAGATAAATAGGGACCGCTTACCAGCGGGAAGGTAAACGGCGTTTCCGTGTGCGGCTCTGGCTCGCCAGAGCAGCGATGTCACACTGGCCACGTGACCCGGAAGTGTCTCCGGACAGCGCTGGCCCCTGGCCTCTTAAGTGAGATGGGCGCACAACCCCAGAGTCTGGCAAGACTGGCCCGTACGGGCAGGGGTACCTTTACCTTTACCTTTACTATGGCCCCACATTTACACTATACCTTTAAAACCTCTTTTCAACTTTAAGGAAGTTCAAACTCCTAAACTAAAAGGAAGAATGGCATGGTGGCCTCCTTAGATGGCCCCAATTAGAGTTGTTTTGATAAAAATCTCAAGGTTCTCCTTCGCACCAGCTGGAGATCTCACACAATGGAGTGAAGGGTCTACTGTTTTGTATGATCCCGTTTGACGGCACGGCAGGGGATGCAGTTGTGTCAAGGCATCTAAATTTGGCGATGCCTTGTGACAAATTAGCAAGAATCATTTCTCGAGGGGAGGGGGCGTTTCCATTAAACAGCAACACTCTGAAGTCTCTTCCTTGAATTTTGACCCATTTTATAGGTGTCTTGTGCTTTATAATTCTGCAGGATAAGTCACTGCTGTTCCCATGCGGAAGCGTGCAACCTTGAGTAAAAGATAGTCTCTTGTTTAAGGGTATGTAGTAAATTTTATTGCAGAGCAAGGAGTCTGAACCTTGGGGTCTGAGATTTCTTTTCAAAACCCTCACTCAGCCTCCCCCAACCTGGTGCTTCCCAGATGTTGCTGGACTACAGCCCCCATCTGCTCCTGCCAGCATGACCAATGGCCAGGGATGATGGGTATTATAGTTGCAAGTACTTGGAAGGCAACGGGTAGAGATGGGGAAGGGAAGCCTGATTCTCTTCACATTGAAAGGCTCACCTATGTCAGTCACACTTACTGAAACAATATATGAACACAGCAAATCCTTCAAAGTTCACAATTCCGCAAATCTTGGAGCTGGGCAAAAGTGTCAAGCCACCTGAGGTTCAGTTTGTTTCAAGATAGATATTGCAAGAGGTGGAGGACCATGTGGATTGATTCAGAGTTTCAATGTCTCTAGGTGTGCCGGATTAATTTTGCATAATATGTCTGTTGTTATCCATTCCTGTGATGGTTCTAGGCCAAAGGACAATATATCAACCCGCCTGCCCCCCTAAATAAAGAATAAAATAATAAAATAAAATAGCAGGTTGCAGCACTGGCAAAAAAAAAAAAAAAAGTTGAGTTGGGAGTTAGATGTATATATTGAATGACTCTTGCCCCCCTACTCTGTACCCCTGAAGAATTCCCAAAGCTTAGGTAAAGGTAAAGGGACCCCTGACCATTAGGTCCAGTCGCAGACGACTCTGGGGTTGCTTTATTGGCCGAGGGAGCCAGCATACAGCTTCCGGGTCATGTGGCCAGCATGACTAAGATGCTTCTGGTGAACCAGAGCAGCACATGGAAATGCCGTTTACCTTCCCGCCAGAGCGGTACCTATTTATCTACTTGCACTTTGTGCTTTCGAACTGCTAGGTTGGCAGGAGCTTATTCTTCATTAAATCTGTAGCCAGAGCCTGAAAGGAAGGATATTGCTCTGTTGACTAGGTAAGGACAAGAAGCCCCAATGTTTATACCAGGCCTAGCCAAACTTACACACCCCTTTTCAGCTTGAAAAAGGCTCAATGATATAAGAAGACAAGCCAATGGCCCACAGAACCAACGCAGTCAATAGTATATGAAGACAAACCATCTTTGCCATTTCTGCTATCCCTAAAACGAAACCCAGGTCATTTCTTCTTTGCTGGCTCTTTCCCTTCCCTGAACACTTGAATGCCAAGGCTGGAGTCTAACATCTGGACCACAACTCTCATTGCAGGCTATCCATTCCTGCCCTACAGTGATACGGTTAGGATCACACTGTCAAAGCTTAAATGTAAGTTTCTTCAGTGCCAGCTCTCTGTCACGATGTTATGCGCTTGAAGAATCATAAAGATATATAGAATAGTAATATAACAACCCCCTGTACTTACCATCCTGTACAATTTGTCTTCTAGGTCTTGATTAATTCTTTGTAAGGCTAGGTAATTGTTTTGTATCCTAAAACAAAGATGAAATCATATAATTAACATACCTCTGCACACTCAGCACCACACTGTTTAACGTCAATTTTTGCATAAGAGATTGCAATTTACTTCCCCCACTAACGCTTCTTAGCTTATTTGAGCCTTGCTTTCTGCCGCTTAGCAAAGCCTTTTTGATTAACGGAAAGCTAAGATTTGCAGACTTCAAAATCCCACCCAGTCTTTGAGAGAACTGATTTGTAACAAGGTGCTTTGAGGTTTCAATCCTGGCTCTTGAGGCAGGGCCACAGCTCAGTGGTGGAGCATCCACTTTGCATGCAACCTGGGTTCAATCCCTCACTTCTCCAGGCAGGGCTGGGAACATTCACTGTCTGAAACCAGGGAGAGCAGATCCTAGACAGTGTAGACTTAGTGAAAGGCTGCTTCCTAAGGTTATGGGTCTATTGACACATAAATCATTCTGGAGGTTTTTTTTGGGGGGGGGAGGGGGGGGTAAAATGCAGATGCCATTTCTCATAAACTTTCCATGGTGCCAACGCAAAACGGCTGCCATGGACAACAAAAATGTACAATTATTGTATAATTTCATCTTGTCCTTATCTACCTTAAATAAAGAGTTCTTTTTTAAAAAAAGAAATTATACAATTGAATATAAATATAGATGGGAAACGGCTATGTATAGTGAATACTTATCTACTTTTAAAAAATGTCACCTATGATCTTTTTCTTTTACCTCTTTATTTTTTCTTTGTTCTTTTTCTCTTTTTTTCTGATACCTTATCTTTCATTTCACTCCTTTATTGTGAATAGCATTTTATAGAGATATAAATAACTGTAAATATGAAAAGAGACAAAGTATTCTCTAATTTTTTTCCTTGGTTATATGTATTTTCATTTTCTTTTGTATTTTCTTTTGTTGTAAATATGTAGGTTTTCTAATTTGTACTTAATAAAAATTATTTTAAAAAAATTAACAAATGTACAATTATTCTGTACCGGTGAGTACTCTTACAATTTTTTTATATAGGTATACATCTAATATGTTTTCAGTTTACCCCTCTCATGTCAATGCAGAGACTGATGCAGAGCTAGTCCTGGCATTAGGCAAAGTGAGGCCGCAGCTAATTATTAGTTATTTGATTAATTGCTATTGTATCTTTACTTCCAGGGAGCAGGAGAGGTTATTGTGGGATTTTCTGCTTCAGGTGCCACAATAATTTGGCTGAGTTTGGCTACTATGCACCTTTATTTTGGTGTTTGTGTGTGTATTTACTGCTTTGCTTCAGGCTCTGAGTGAATGTGCCATGTAGATGCTGGGAAACAGACACATTATAGATATACATTGGTAAATGGGAGAGCCAGCTGGGGTATACTTAGGCTAGTTAGCGTCTCTCAGCCCAACCTACCACACAGGCTTCTTGTGGGGGTAAAGAAGTGAGAGAACTGTGTATTATGCCGAGAGCTCCTTAGAGCAAAGGTGAGATAAAAAATGGACTCCATAATATTTCACCCATCGTAGCTCCCTGCTGAGTATATAAACCCAGATTTGCTTTTTTTAAAAAAAATGAAATGTCCCTGAGGAAACAAAAGAGAGGCTGAAACACACTGATAATAGTGCCCTGGTGCTCTGGCATTGGCGAAATCCACCTTTTTGAAGCATTTTCATATCATTTAGCTTTGCCAAGTCAAAATTGTGTGCAGGGACCTTTTCTGAGAACAGTTTCAGTCCTCTGCAAAACCTGGCCCCTTTTTGTGATGAGGTAACAATGTTCTCAGCATAGCTCCAGGCTGACAACCTTTCAGAATGAGGATTGCCCAGTTGGCAATTACGAGAGGAAAACATCTTCCCAACATATTTCAAAGAAATCATCCTAATGGAATATATTTGGATTAAATGTGCGGTATTTTGAATGCTACAAGATGAGATCTACAACCAGAGCCTAGACCCAGCATTCCACTGAAAAGATGTAGCACGGTAAATCTTATGATCAGTTCCCATTGCTCATCACTGTGAAGTTCATTTTCTAGTAACATGGCAAAAATGGTCTCTTAGAAGACAGCAGGGGATTGTAAAATGTGTCCTCTCTTGAAGTACTGAGCCCCCAAAGGAGTCTTACTGAGACGATGCAGAACGCAGGTGGAAGCATAAGAAATGTTGCCCGTGTGAGACAGGGCTGGTGCTTGGTCTTTGCTCAGAACCGAGTTTTGACTTCAGAGTTTCACTTCTATTCTGATTCCAAAGCAAAAAATAAATCAAAACCAACCGCACCCTCTGCTAGAGATCCTAGAGGGAATTCAAACCTTGCAAATGCTGCCGCCGACCAGATCTGCACCTCCCAGATGAATGCGCAGATCAGAACATGGATTTTTCCACTTCCCCAAATGTTGCAATGCAGTTCTATATATACAGCAATAGATTTCAAGGCAAAATATGTTACAAAATGTGTAACTGGATGTGGAATTTTTTGTTAGGACCTCTTTTAAATTGCAGATTTGAAAGCAGAAACGAAACAGAATGAACAAAGGCAAAAGTGACATGGGCCAGAAAGAGACGGATCTGTCCATCTTATCCACTTCTGAAAATGGACAGAAGATCTGCCAAGGAAGATGGAAACCATCTTCTGGGCAAAAGAGGCCTTGCTGCAGGGTCTTCTTCCTTGCTACTCCTGAGCTGTAGAATATCCACCCATGGGCTGCATATTGAGCACATTTCCTTCCCGAATTCCACACGTCTTCAACATTCACCTACTGTTTGTTGTTCTTTTGCTGCTCACTTTTTTGGTGTTCTATTGGATTGTTCTAAACTTGTTTTCCTGTCTGTCTGTATTCATTTGACAGTCAACTGCTTTTAAACTATTGGGGGAAGGTTGAATAAAAAGATTGTGAGTGGATGAATAACTGAAAGGGTTTATCCACAGAACCTTTTCCACCACTGGTCTTGAGCATTATTCACAACACAGCGACCTCTGAAAACATTACTGATAGTAGTCACTAATAATTTGGAGACTCAATGTATGATTATGGGTATCCTCATAATAAGCCACTCTTGATGGGACAGAATATGCTACATGGAGGCTATTTTTCTTCCTTTCTTGGTAAATGTTGGTACTTACTGGTCAATGAGCAAAATTAAAGTGTGATATTTATTGGCGTGTCTTAAAATGAGCCAGTAGGGCTGCAATGCTCTGTTAAGTAACGTGAGAATCAGCTCCATGAAGTTAAATGGGGCTTATTTTTTAGAAGACATATATATGATTGTGCTGCTAATCTCAAAAATGGGTCAAAGACTCACTTTTGGTCTTTGCCCATGGGCCATGTTGAAGGTCCAAAAGAGGATTAAATACGGCCATTTACTGAAGGAAGTTGCTTAGAAATTTGAAGGTGGTTGCTTAGAAATTTGCCAGTTAATGTTAGCATTTCCTGATGACCTCCTTCAGCATTTCCAGCAGATTGCAACATTTCCCAAATTACCTAAAGTGAAATATGACATTTCTTTTGAGGAAAGGTCAGTGAATTCAACAACTAACCGTCTCAGCTTTTCAGTCACTTTTTCAAGTTCTTCCTGAGCACGTCTGAGTTCTACTTCAAGATATTGGCGTGTAGAATCAAATTCTGTTTCAAGCATTTCCAGTTTGTGAGTTGTGTAGGAGAGACGCTTGCGAAGTTCCCCCTTCTGTTCCTGCAACGTGCTGGAAAGACAAAAGATTTGCATCTGATTAACAGCTTGACGGAGGTCCTAGTGACAGAAGTGGTCACAGTCTTCGTAAATTATACTACTTTAATGTAATATAATGAATCATAGTTCTTAATTGTTCACATTCAGCACTGCTATCATTATAGCTGTCCTGTGGATCAAGATTACAGGCTTGCTGCTATATGACATTTGGAAAATGTAAATCACCGCCAACGTTTGTTTTTGGAATTCGCTCAGGAACATACAAAACTGACTTATTCCAAGTCAGAATGTTGGCCTAAGCAGCTCAGAACTGTCTATTTTAGATTGGCAGTGGCTCTCCATTGTGTCAGCCACAATTATTTATCAATTTATCCATTTGTTTATTTATTCAATTCATCCCCACTTTCTCCCAAAGGAGCCCAGGATGGAAAACACACAAGAAGTAAAATGACCAAAACATTTAAAAAACAATTCCTGCACATATGCAGATTGGCAAAGATCTTCACTTTAAAAGTATTGTTGAAAGATAAAGGTCTTCAGTAGGAATCAAAATGGCAACAGAGATGGTACCTGTCTAACATTGAACAGGAGAGAATTCAGAAGGGTAGGCGCTACAACACTGAAAGCTTATTGCTGTGCAGAAAGGAATTTCTGATAAAATAGTATCTGCAGGAGGCTCTTTTTGTCAGAACGCACTGATCATTTGGCTATATCCTGAGTATAGGAGTCTTTTCCCAGTCTGGTTAAAAGGTAAAGGGACCCCTGACCATTAGATCCATTTGTGGCAGACTCTGGGGTTGCAGCACTCATCTTGCTTTGTTGGCCGAGGGTGGCGGCATACAGCTGGTCATGTGGCCAGCATGACTAAGCCGCTTCTGGCGAACCAGAGCAGCACACGGAAACGCCGTTTACCTTCCCACCAGAGTGGTACCTATTTATCTACTTGCACTTTGATGTGCTTTCGAATGGCTAGGTTGGCAGGAGCAGGGACCGAGCAACAGGAGCTCACCCTGTCGCGGGGATTCGAACCGCCAACCTTCTGATCGGCAAGTCCTAGGCTCAGTGGTTTAACCCACAGCGCCACCCGCGTCCCTCCAGTCTGGTTACTTGATAGGAAATGACAGTGCATGGATCTGGGACGTTTTGCACACAAAACGCAAGGGGCTGGATAAAACTGAACCCTTCTTTTCATGGAAAGAGATCTTCCATAAATGGAAAGCTCTTTGATGACAAGGAGACTCCCACCAACAGAAAGGGGAGCAGGGAGGTGATTTTTACTGATTCTCCCTCCCCACTGTGCTAACCTAGGCCCAAAAAACCATCAACTTCAGCAAACTTTAGTGAACAGCAGCCATGAAGGCCTAAAATGAATCAAAAGGATGGAAACAATAAATAAATTCTAGGTCCCTTTGTGCAGGCTGCTTTTTGCTAGCTCTCAGTTACAGTCAGATGAGACACTGGCTTCTTAAGTGGTAAGTACGTGTATGATAAGGTTAAAAAAATAATTATACCTAATAACACGCTAAAGAAAGTTCAATACATTTCCACATTAGGTTGCAAATCACCAGCAATTCTGGGAGAATTTCTTTTACACATTTTTAATATATATTTTCCCCATTATACACACATTTTTGCAAAACAATTTCCTGTTGTTGTTGTTAGACATCTGAAGGCAGCCCTGTTTAGGGAAGCATTTAATGGACTTTTGTATTTTAATACAGTGGTACCTCGGGTCAACTACTTAATTCGTTCCGGAGATCTGTACTTAACCTGAAACTGTTCTTAACCTGAAGCACCACTTTAGCTAATGGGGCTTCCCACTGCCGCCGGAGCCCGATTTCTGTTCTCATTCTGAAGCAAAGTTCTTAACCTGAAGCACTATTTCTGGGTTAGCAGAGTCTGTAACCTGAGGCGTATGTAACCTGAAGCGTATGTAACCCGAGGTACCACTGTATTCTGCTGAAAGCCGCCCAGAGTGGCTGGGGAAACCCAGCCAGATGGGCAGGGTATGTATAAATAAATAAATAAATAAATAAATAACATTTATTACCCGCCCATCGCCCTAAGGTCTCAGGGCAGGTTACAACAATTGAAACACAACATTAATATTAGAACACAACGTTAACAACAGTTTTAGACAACTTAAAATTACAAAGATAAGGTGGGTCCTGGAAATATGCACCGAAAGTGGCAAAAGCCAGGGCAAAGAACTCACGAAAAGCTATACAAGGTAGGTGCTAGAATGCACCTCTGCGGGAAGTGTGTTCCACAACTTAGGAGCTGCCACAGGGAAGGCACTCTCCTGAGCCCCCCCTTCCTCAGCTTCTGAGAGCAGTGGAGCAACCAAGACAGCTCCCTCCACTGATCTTAGCTCTCAGTAGGATGTGTAGGGAAGGAGAAGGGTCTATTTGGGGACTGTGTAATATTGGGCTTTAAACACTAATGTGAGTGCCTTGAATTGAGCCCGGAAATGAACTGGCAAACAGTAAAAATGCTAATAATGCACCATTGCATTTTATTTTCCCTAATACATGCATTCACACAAACGTTTTACCATGGTATATGCATTTTTGTAGACCTCTCTTGGCTGAAGAATGGCATTGCAAAATTCGGAGAACTGCAAATTTTGAAGGATGGCTTTTCATGAGGAGTGAATTAGGTGAGATCTGAGATCTGGTGGTCAGTATAAAGCACCTTCCTGTGTTCCTATAGCAGGGAATGGGCAAACGGGTTCTTGTTTCTTTGAGCAAAAAAGGGACAGCGTTTAGCTAAGGCTGCTAAGTTTTCAGCCAGCTCCCATAGCTGGGATTTTAATAGCAGCTTCTCCTGGAAACATTTGGAGCTGAAAATGCTTATCTCCGTGCACATTTCTGATTGGGGCAGACTTCCACCAGGGTCAGCTTCCTGCATGTAGAATTTGGCCGCAAGTCATAACTAATGAGAATAGCAGTTTGACCTCCTGGTTTCCTCAACTCCAGCTGCTATTAAAGACACAAGAGCAGGTCAGGGTGAGCTCCTCCACCCCGCTGCCCCCTGGCCAGCTGACAATGCTACAGCCAGTTTGCTTCTAATAGGTAATTTGGTTAAGTAAAGCAGAGATGAAATGAAGTCAAGTGCATATAAAAGAATACACAGAACTATTGTTGGCCTGTATTTGCACACGTGTTTTTTTATAGATTTCTTTGCTGCTCTTTTTTTTAAAAAAGAGCTTCAGAAAATGCATTTCAAAAAAAATCTTAACATTAATAGCAAATGGCTCAAAGCGAAAAGATTCCTCCCGTCTAAATCCTGAAAAGAATGCATAGCAACACAGAGATAATGATTAAGGGTTTGCTTTCTGCAGGTAACGTTCCTCTGGAGCATAGAGCATGCATCCCCAAACTCGGCCCTCCAGCTGTTTTGGGACTACAACTCCCATCATCCCTAGCTAACAGGACCAGTGGTCAGGGATGATGGGAACTGTAGTTCCAAGACAGCTGGAGGGCTGAGTTTGAGGGTGCCTGGCATAGAGGATCTACAGCTTGGTCTCCTCCCACTTCACAAGAGACTTCTAAGAACATAAGTACCTAAGAAGAGCCTTCTGGATCAGGCCAATGACCCATCTAGTCCACCATCCTGTTCTCACAGTGGCCAACCAGATGCCTGTGGGAAATGCCCAAGCAGGGCTCAAGCACAAGAGCACTCTCCCCTCTTGTGGTTTCCAGCATCTTGTATTTCAGAAGCAACTGTGGAGGCTAGTGGCTAGTAGCCATCGATAGCCTTGTTCCCCAGGAGTTTGACCACTCCTCTGTTATATATTCAGTGGTCAGCATTTCCCTGAGCTTGAGTCTGGACTAAGGATTCTGAGCCCCTGTGTTCTGATTCGATGCATGATATCCAATCACAGGACATTTCAGGATGTGGGCCACTGCCATTGGCCCTTAAACTCTTGAGTTATGATTCACAGCTTGGGAAATTAGACAGCCAATCACGTTGAGAGTGGGAGTGGCCCAGGCCTTCAGAAATGTATATAAGTAGTTTGCCCCTGTTGTCCAGTTCTGTTAGTTCAAATAAAGGTTCTTGCTGTTATCTCCGTGTCTTGCTTCGTGGGAACATACCTACACTTCAAGAACCATCCCAGCTTGTGGCCACCATTGTGTCCTGTGGGAATGACTTCCTTTTATCTGACCTAAATCTTCTAATATTCAGCTTCACAGTATGTCCACAAGTCGTAGTGTTACGAGAGAGGGAGAAAAGCCCCTCTTTAGCCACAGTTTTGATGCCATACATAATTTTGTGTTCTATCATGTCACCTCTTGCTCGCAAGCTTTCCTCACAGTGGAGAAACACCATCCCCTTGGCTTTACTTTTCTGAACCTAAAAATACTTCCCCTAGACATTAGGTTGGCCACTGAGAACAAGATTCTGGGCTAGGTGGCCTTGTGTGCCTTCATGGCATGGAAAGGAGTCATGTTCCCCCAGCAATAAAACATTGTGAGAAGAAAGCCTGGAGCGCTACAGACTTCTAAAGAGAGAGAACGCCATTGCTAACCTGACCTGGAGTCTTCATAATGCATTGCTAGTTTTTATTAACAAGATATCTGGTTTTGCTGAAGAGACAGTTCTGAGGGTTATATATCCGGGGGAGGTGAAGCTGCATGCTGGAGGAAGATAAATTACTCTGCTCACACCAAGACATACAGGGGAGTTGCTGCCAAATTCAACAATGACTAAGGGAATCTAAAGTAGGCTGGACACGTAAGGAAGCTGGGATTGTCAAACATCAGCCTTCTGAGCCTCTGTAATGTGGATTTCACTTCAAATTATACTAGATGATGCAGGCTGCCTAATTCTGGTAATCTGATAGGAAAAGGAAGAGATTGGCATCATCATCATCATCATCATCATTCTTATTTGGATTTCTTACTCGTCCTTCACCATAAGGTCCCAGGATGGATAAAAACAATACAATATTACACCCAAATTATTCCTTTCCTCAGTAACTTTTGCCCTGCTGGTGTATTGTATTTCCAAAAGACCAATTTCAGTACATAAAAACAGAAATTCTCTTTCTCAGTGAAATGCTCAGATGCCTTTGATGTGTGTATACAAATTTCCTTGCTCCCACCAAAAATAAAACTTTTGTATGTTCATGTCTGAGCCTAAGAAGAACAATAACAATAAAACACAATGTTAAAGCATTTTACGTTCAGAAGAATAAGGCATATCTCTTGCCATAGACATACAAAAGTAAGACACCATCATGCTCTGCGGTTTGTGAGTTGTGGTGGTAAGGTAGGGGGTTGGGTCAGGCAGTGCAAGAATAGACAAGGGGTGCATGTGGTGCAAAGGGAGGTGGGTTTGGTTGAATATGGGGGAAGGGCTAAGAGTGTACACACATATATAGACAAGGGTAAAGATGTGCCTTCTCAGAATATGATGGGAGCTATACAATGAAGGAGTGCATGCTGAACTTTCCTCCATCCCATTTTCTGATTTTGAATTGTACCTCTAAAGCTTTTACCAGAAAACGGAAACTAGATAGATACATAGACACATGTTAAACGGCCACAGCTTTCAACACTGATGACGAGCACCAGAAACAGGGATCATCATCCTCCTCACCTGCCCAAAGAAACGAATTATTGTATAAGCTCCCTGAGAATGGAATCCTAGAAGGAACCAAGGAGCTATTCTGTTGCTACTTTTTCCACACAGAGAACCAAATTTCTGGGAGGCAGAGATTAAAGGTAAACACTTTTTTAAAAAGCAGACAGCTAAAAAGAATAAAGGAAGCCATCCAACCAACCTCTGGCTATGAAGAGATGGCTTGAGTCCAACAGCAGTGATATTGAGAAGTGCTTATTTTCAATGCTACGGTTCCCAACTGACCGGGTGGGGTAAGACTGCTCCCACACTTTTAATAACTTTTAAGAGACTCTGATTTCTTTTCTAGAGCGACAAATATTCAGAGTGGTTTAACAATCAATCCCTTTCCCCAGGAAACTCTGTGAGTTATTATTTATTATGACGTATTACCTTTATACCTCTTCCTTCCTCTGTGGGACTTGAGGTGCTATACGTAATTCCCCTCCTCCCCATTTTATTCTCATGACAACCCTGTGAAGTAGGTTAGGCTGAGAGGCAGTGACAGATCCAGGGTCATCCATTGAGCTTCACAGCTGAGCAGTAGGTCGATCCCAGGTATCCCAGGTCACAGTCCAGCACTCTAACCACTAGGCCACAATGGCTGTCCCACAGAATTGCAACTGTGAAGGGAATGGGGGTTTCTCTAGGCACCCAGAATTCTTCTAGGGAAGCCAGGACTAAAGTGCTACCATAGTTGCTTTAAATGTATGGTGTGAATGTGGCCAAGATCTCAATATTGCCCTGGTTGGAAGCAGGGAGGAAGACAAAGCTAGAATGAGCTGGATTTGGTTCCATCTACTGCTAGGCCTCCTGCTTCCATCATCCTACTAATCTCACTGAGCACCAGCCACAACTACATGGAGGGTGTCTTTCGCAAGAGCAACCCAAACATGGAGCTGCTGCTGTCCATTGTGATCTTGCAGATTAATGAAGCAACATTTTCTATGAAGCAACGTTCTTGCCAACACGTATCGTGTGCTGGTATTAATTACTGCAATGTGCTGCCATGAAATCTGTGGCGAGTACATTCAAGCGGAGCTGTTGTCGGGTCCCTAATTTCCAAAACGCTGCATCTTTTATCTGAGCGGCTGGCAAATGGCTGGCAGGGGAAGAGAGGAGTTTTCAAAAAAACAAAAAAACAAGCAACAGCAGAAAGTTATAAGAGAAAACATCAACTTGACAAAACATCGCTGTTTAATTACCTGTCCCAGAGGGTAGGTGAAGATTTTGCGAGCCTGCCCTGGAGAATTCTAGGTTGCCATAGGCAGGTTGGCACCCAGGAATTTCGTACCCTGCAGTATGAATAGAGGACAAACCATGGCTAGGAAATGGGTCAAAACAGACATCTGCGTGGTCACCTAGCTAAAAGCCCTGCACATAAGCAGGCAGCAAGCGGGCGGTATCCATATATTTGGATATATCAGTATATAGGATTTGCTAGTATGTTTTGGATTAGGGATGGGTGAATCTGTCCATTTGGGTTTCTCCCAGTTTCTCATTCTTCTTATCTTAAGTTCTTTTCTCCACCTTTCCCCGTCATTTTGCAAAGTTTTATTTTTTGAGAAGTCCTCCCGAAAATTCATCAGCATTTTAATGCTGAATTTCTCCCGATATGCTCATTTTTGTATGCAGTTTTGCCTCATGCACACCTCTTTTTTTTTGCAAAGCAATGCATTTTTATTTGTTAATTCTTACCTATATATATGCATTTTCCTGCACACTTTACAAGAAGACACATCACTTAGAGAACTGAAAAATTTTCATGAAATGAAAAATTCGGATATGCGAATTCTGAAGGCTGGCTATGTTTTTGCTCACAAATTGCATCAGATAGTGCAAATTTAGGTAGGTTTGCATTTAGGCTGAATTTCTCTCCCATCCCTAGTTTGGATACATACGAGATGCAAAATTAGCATGTGATTTATTCAAGCATTTTAACTTCCAACAAGATCTGCTGTCTATATCACAAAGCAGAAGTTCACAGTGCAATCCTACATGCCTTCTTTGATGTAAGATTCATTGAGTCCTCAGGCAAGTGTGTTTGGGATTGCAGCCTGAAGGCCTCATGCAGTTTGGAGAGCATCTCTCCTCCTCAGTCCTCTCTCCCCACCCCCAGCAATTAGGCTAAGAAAGAAGGTCTCATCTCAAAATACATACAGCATTTCTTCCTAAGCCTAATCGCTACGCAGGGTGGGGATTTGTGGGGGTATTTGTGTATGGCAGTAGAGAAGGACCTCACACCAAATTATGCATTCAATGCAGCAAATAGACTTGAAATCCCATTGATTTGAACAGACCATTCCCCACACATACCCATCATTATGGGGTGGAGGAGGGTGATTTTTGGAGCTGGTGGTGGTGGCAGGTGGTGGATTGCACTGTATAGGATTGCAGTGTTAGGGTTAAGATAAGGGATGGGCTTATGCAACCTTTGAGCTTCTGGTGGACATCTCCCCCACCTGCCAATAATCAACCAGAGGGGTTGCAATGGGTCACTGGGATACCTCTAGGTACAGCCTGGTTTGTTTCTTTTTGAAGTCCTTTCACATGATCCACAAGAAAGGAGGCTGGTTCTGTTACTTAAGGTCTTTGGTTGGTTAGCTGGGTCCTGAAATTCTCTTATTTCCAAAATTAGGACCTTTGGGTTGGATTCAGACAATTGCTTTCTAGTACCTAATGTTTTGTCTTGCATGTTACTCATGGGAACCAAGTAAAACTAGGTTTCCGAATCTGTTCAATACATGATGGACACTACAGATAATACTGACTCTTTTTGCCTTTGGGTCAGATTCTTCCCAGGCCCTCATTGAATGCCTTAATCTTAAATGTGCATATATGTAAACAAATGAATGTGTGAAACTGAGTGATGGCTGTATTTTATTTATATATACCGATTTTTCCTTCCTCACTGGGATGGTGTAAGGCCTGCCAAGAGAGTATCAAGGCAAACACACTGGTGTACTGCAACCTGGTGCCCTCCAGGCATCAGTGCGGGCTGATGGGAGTTGTAGTCCAAAACCATCTGGAGGGCACCACGTTGGCAAAGGCTGATGCACTGTGTCCACTGCTTCAAAGCTTTGGGGAAGGCAACCTCAAAACCTGGGAAAATCGAATTCTGCATATATCACCGACTGAGCACATCCAGCAGCAGTGGCAGAACAAGAGCTGTGAAATGTTTAAGCAGAGGAAAAAGAAGAAGAAAACGAAGGCACAATGGGGACCAAACCCTGAAGAAGCAAAATATATATTAAGGCAGAGCTAAAGCAGGTTGGAAACCTAACAGAACACCAAAAGGTAAGCAGACATGTAACAGGAAGTACTGTATGAAAACCACAGCAGCGCAGCAGCATCAACATGAAGCACCAGTCCTAGTGTTGAAGGCAATTTAACCATCTCTCTTTGGTGCAGCTCCTTGTATTTCCACTAAAACCCTTCTGCACTGGTGAGGAAAACCTTATTTTTAAGTTCTTTATTAATATATATATATATATCCACATTTTTCTTCTTTATGGTTGACATTTGTATCCCACCTAACGTCTTTGCAAAAGCAAACAGAAGCAAACAAACAAAACAAGAGCAAAACATAACCTGGGGCAGGTGGGGGTGTTTAAAGAATGGATACTATTCTATTGCTAAAGGTTAAAGCAAAAACAACACCAGTATAATAAAGAAAACCCACAAGCATTTGGTGGATAGCACAACCGTACGTGTTAAACACTAGGTGGCACTAGACTTAGTTGCATGGGGGGCACGAAGAGTCAAGAGTTTTCCTGTTCCTCTCCTGCTCATGCTGGAGAAAGGCAACAAACTTCCTGTCTGGCTCCCTGACCCGTGTGCCCTCTAAGCCAGGGGTCAGCAAACCTTTTCAGCAGGGGGCCAGTCCACTGTCCCTCAGACCTTGTGGGGGGCCAGACTATATATTTTTGGGGGGGAGAAAGAATGAATTCCTATGTCCCACAAAAGACGAAGAGATGCATTTTAAATAAAAGCACACAATCTACTCATGTAAAAACATGCTGATTCCTGCACCATCCGTGGGCCAGATTTAGAAGGCGATTGGGCCGGATCCAGGCCTTAGTTTGCCTACCCATGCTCTAAGCCTTCCATGATAGTCACCATGTTTCCCCATCAAAGCACAGTGGATGGGATTTGCCTGACAGACCCCATCAACAAAACCTGTGCAACAGGAATTTCCCCCGCGTGCCTCCTGCACCCTTGAAATTGGCTCGAGGGAGGGTGTTGGGAGGACTCCCACAAAAGTGCATGGGGGGGTCATTCTGTCTGGCAAACTTACACATGCAGAGGGAATATTTGTAATGGTGTGATGCTGAATTCCACCTTCTGAGACTGAAATAATATTTACATGACAAATAAACTAAATATCTGTGCACTGGGGGGGGGGGGAGTGACTTTCACTACTTCCCCAAAGATCGCAAGAGTGGTGGGCCTGCTGAGTTTCGCTGTGGGGTGGGATGTTCCAACATTCAGGCACCATCGCTGCGGAGAAGGTACTGCACCATACGCCAGCCAACCTTGGTTCATTATAGTGGACTGGTGAAGAAGAGGACCAGTCTCCTGCACCTTTCATAGTTTTGCGGAAGAGGAAATGTGAACAAGTGTAGCTTGCCATGCAAATTGCATGGCAACCATGTTTAGCAATCTAGTTAGTTTGCATGGCAAGCTACACCTGCTGGCGTTTCCTCTTCTACATAACTATGAAAGGTACAAGAATCTGGTTTAATTTTTCACCTGGCTACCCTAAAATTATCACCTTGCCAACAAAGGTCCATATAGTTAAAGCTATGGTTTTCCCAGTAGTGATGTATGGAAGTGAGAGCTGGACCATAAAGAAGGCTGATCGCCGAAGAATTGCTGCTTTTGAATTATGGTGCTGGAGGAGACTCTTGAGAGTCCCATGGACTGCAAGAAGATCAAACCTATCCATTCTGAAGGAAATCAGCCCTGAGTGCTCACTGGAAGGACAGATCCTGAAGCTGAGGCTCCAATACTTTGGCCACCTCATGAGAAGAGAAGACTCCCTGGAAAAGACCCTAATGTTGGGAAAGATGGAGGGCACAAGGAGAAGGGGACGACAGAAGACGAGATGGTTGGACAGTGATCTCGAAGCTACCAGCATGAGTTTGACCAAACTGCGGGAGGCAGTGGAAGACAGGAGTGCCTGGCATGCTCTGGTCCATGGGGTCACAAAGAGGCAGACACAACTAAACGACAACAACAACCCTAAAATTCAGGTTGTGCTCGTGCTTGGGGCACAGTCCCACTAATGGCCTTTGCACATGAGGAAGCATTTATTAAAAGAAGCATTCCTTGAACTGCCATGTGGGAAGCCATCCAATCATGTGGAGTCCCACCTCAAGTCAAGGGCTGTTCCAAGACATTTTGCTGCCTGAGGCAGGCCAGCATATGTTGTCCAGAGACTGCTCCTTCCTCCAGCCTAGATGTGCAGCCATTCTACTCATCTAACGCCCCAAAAAAGGATCTGGGGGAAGGACTGAGCCCTGCTGATCACTTTGCTGCTGCAGCAAATTCTGTTTAAATATTGTTTGCATCCACAGAATAGCAGAGGTAGCACAGGTGCCCAAGTAATCTCTGATGAAGGACCCTACGTCATGTTGTCCACAGGCCTCTGACAAGCCCAAAAGCAGGACATAAATTCCACACAGAATATATTGTTTTGTTTTATCTCGCTTGTTTGATAAACTCAGAGACTGTGAAAAGTAATGAGGATTAACATCGGAATGATTTATGGGAACTATCGTGAAAATTATGAAAGCAGTAGAAGTATGAGATGATCAGACCCCCCCCCCCCCGACCTCAGAACATGGGAAGATACCTCCATTTAAAAAAATGGTATAATATTTGGACTGTTTGATTATTGAATAATATGTATAATTTGGAATATTTAATATGGTTTGATTGAATTGTTAAAGTGGAAAATTTAATAAAGAGTATTAAAAAAAAAAGACAAGCCCAAAAGCAATATCCTTCCCATGTGGTTGTTCCTCAGTAACGTCTATTCACTGAGCTTCTATATACAAGTGCTCTGATGGTGTTTCCTGCTTGGCAGGGGGTTGGTCTCGATGGCCCTTGTGGTCTCTTCCAACTCGATGACTCTATGATTCTATGATTCTAAGAAAATAAGAAGAGGCTTGCTCAGTGAAGCCAAAGGACCATCTTGCCCAGGATCCTGTACTTACAGTGGCTTGTGGGAAGCCTGCAAACAGGACCTGAGTGCAACAGTGCTATCACAACTACAACCTGGAGCAACTGGTAACCAACAGTGAAGGCTGAGAATAGTCATAACAGTCACTGAGAGCCTTCTCCTCCCTTAATTTGTCTAATCCTCTTTTAAAGCCACCCAGGTTGGTGACGATCACCAGCGAATTCTATGGTTTAACTATGTACGGTATGAGAAAGTCCTTCCTTTTGTTCATCCTGGATCTTCCAAAATTCAGCTTCATTGGATAACCCCAAATTATAGTATTATGGGAGAGGGAGAAATACTTGAAGGTTCCACATCTAGCGAACTAAGGCTAAATAAGACCAAGTTGGTCATCATTCATATGTACCTATTAGCAGGTCTTCTCCTTACCACTTGCCATTTATCTAATAGTTAGCTGTTCTGCAGCCAGGAAATTTTATTTCTATTATGCCTAGTTAATGAGTGTACAATAAGGAGCCGCTAATCAGTAGGTGCTTGTACATGCTTCTGAAATGAGCACTTTGAAAGTACACATCAGTGTTAAAACCAGACTGAGTCTTGCAAAGGTAACCATGGCTTAGCTAATTTACCAGTTTCCAGAAGCATAAACACAGCCGCTGCCACTGCCAATAAATTCACCAGACCGTGCTCAATTCATTTAATTTTCTAAAATAGAGATGATACTTCAGAATGACTCCAGAGCACACATAACTAGCACAGTACAGAGAAGATGGGCTGGGTGGGGATACGGGAGGAAGGCATAGACTTCCTGTTGACTACAACTATCTGGCATGTTTTCACCACCATAAACTGGAAAACAGGGTGCTGATGACTCAAGCCCTAAAGCCTGGGTGCTAACTGCTAAGGCAGTGCATGCCTCCAGATCCAATCCAGGACACCTCAGTGAGCAGAGGGTTCAGTCTTGCTCAGTTTGGCTGTATACACATGGATGTTCTGCAGGGAACATGAAAAGGAAGCCAAAGTGCAACAAGGGGCTATTTGAAAGCCCTCTTGCAAAGCACCTTGTACTGCTCTATATAGAGGTTGCTGCCGACTTCTCCTTTTTCCCCTCTACCAGCCATTGCCCCACCTATTGACACACCCAGGTTATGATGAGCTGCAGGTGTCTATGGTGTCTTTCTGTGTGGGAGGATACATGATTCAATATTCCCTAAATGTAAAGTACTTGTTGGAACTCTGCTGTTCAAAATTCTTTTTCTTTTTCCTCTAGCTCATTATTAAATTATGTCTGCCTATTCCAGAGATGTAGCTTCGGGGGATTTTTGGGTGTGGGTGGGGGGGGGTTGTTCTGGCTTTGTGCATGTTTTCACATGCAGGTGCACAGACAACCCCTTAGCTGCACATAACCATTGAGAACAAAAGCAGCATAAAATTGGCATCATATTTTAGAAATATGGCACTTTGCAATGGAATCAGCTAACAGCTACACAGTCCTAAATGACTGCAACTGTTAGCAAATTCCATTGCAAAAAGAACAAGAAGACACAATTGCCTAGAAAATGCCCAGAAAAGGCATTTAGTACAGACAAATTACTGAGTAGGTAAGCAATAATAATCTTGAAATATCTGCAGCTACCAAAGGCAAAATGTAACTTAATAACGGGGATGAATAAACAAAGCAATTTATTATAAAGCCAAGATCCTTTTCTCAGTCTGGCTTTAGAAGACAAGGCTGCAATTTTAAAAGGCCTCGCATTGCGTTCCATGAGTGCCAGACAGTTTTGACTCTTAATGGAAAACGAATAGTGAGAGGCAACTTCAACAAAGACTAAGTATCTTATGTGAAATATGCACAAGCAATGTGTCTCTAATGTGTTGGGTTTGGGGGCTGGGTTTATCTGCTCAGTGCCCTCCTCTGTCTTGATCACCTGTGTGTTTGTGTGCAGGACTGCTTGTGGGATCACAGACTAGCAGGGATTACATGGAGTGATCAACTGTATTATGTAGCCCCTCCATACTAAATACTCCCTATATGAGGACATGGGTGGTGCTGTGGGTTAAACCACAGAGCCTAGGACTTGCTGATCAGGTCGGCGCTTCAAATCCCTGTGACGGGGTGAGCTCCCGTTGCTCGGTCCCTGCTCCTGCCAAGCTAGCAGTTCGAAAGCACATCAAAGTGCAAGTAGATAAATAGGTACCACTCTGGTGGGAAGGTAAACGGTGTTTCCGTGCGCTGCTCTGGTTCACCAGAAGCGGCTTAGTCATGCTGGCCACATGACCTGGAAGCTGTACGCCGGCTTCCTTGGCCAATAAAGCGAGATGAGCGCCACAACCCCAGAGTCGGTCACGACTGGACCTAATGGTCAGGGGTCCCTTTACCTTTTTACCTTTATATGAGTTCCATCAGGGATGAAGACCCTTTATTGCCGCCTGTTTGCTTCCTGGTTCATGCACGGAAACCAGATGAATCTTAGTTCAGCATTAAAAACAGGGCCAAATCCACATTATAAATCACTTTAAACATTAATGGCGTCCCCCAAAGGATTATGGGAAGTGTATTTTGTTAAGGGTGCTGAGAGTTGTTAGGAGGTCTGTCTTCCCCTCGCAGAGCTACAATTCTCTGAGGGGTCTAATTCACAATCCCTTTTCAGGACTCTTGAAATTATAGCTCTGGGAGAGGGATAACAACTCTCAGCACTCAATGAGGACGTGGAGCAGGAGCAGTGGTAGAGTGTGGCCTGAGGAAAGTCTTCAGGGTGGATACAGGCCTTAGAGGCCATGTTTGACCTCTGAGCCTGAGATTCCTCACCCCCTTTCAAGCATTATAGCAACTCCAGACCCAAGTACAGGATGGAAAGCCTCCTACCCCTAATGAGGAAATTTGATATGCAACTTGACAATCACCTGACATCACAATGACATCAGGAATCATAGAATCATAGAGTTGGAAGAGACCACAAGGGCCATCGAGTCCAACCCCCTGCCAAGCAGGAAACACCATCAGAGCACTCCTGACATATGGTTGTCAAGCCTCTGCTTAAAGACCTCCAAAGAAGGAGACTCCAACACGCTCCTTGGCAGCAAATTCCACTGTCGAACAGCTCTTACTGTCAGGAATTTCTTCCTAATGTTTAGGTGGAATCTTCTTTCTTGTAGTTTGGATCCATTGCTCCGTGTCCGCTTCTCTGGAGCAGCACAAAACAACCTTTCTCCCTCCTCTATGTGACATCCTTTTATATATTTGAACATGGCTATCATATCACCCCTTAACCTCCTCTTCTCCAGGCTAAACATGCCCAGCTCCCTTAGCCATTCCTCATAAGGCATCGTTTCCAGGCCTTTGACCATTTTGGTTGCCCTCCTCTGGACACGTTCCAGTTTGTCAGTGTCCTCCTTGAACTGTGGTGCCCAGAACTGGACACAGTACTCCAGGTGAGGTCTGACCAGAGCAGAATACAGTGGCACTATTACTTCCCTTGATCTAGAGGCTATACTCCTATTGATGCAGCCCAGAATTGCATTGGCTTTTTTAGCTGCCGCGTCACACTGTTGGCTCATGTCAAGTTTGTGGTCATGTCAAGGAGATGGGCTGAGTTCTGTCATGGAGTTGGCCATGCAGCCATTCCAGACATACCTCTACCTGTGCTGTATGATGTCAGATGTGGGGGACTGGTAGGCATAGTTTGGGGAAAACAGCCTTGCAAGCCGAATTGGGACCCAGATTTGGCCCATAGGCCACTGGTTTTCAACCCCTGCTTGCTTTATAGATCACCCAAAGTTTCTTTATGCCTCTCTTCTGCATCTCAGCGGTACTGGTGACATGCTTTGCTAAACGAGACTTTAAATAATTGCTCCTAAGTGAACCAATGCTGAGAGATGCACTATGCTGTAATAAATGTGGCATATATATATATATATATATATATAAAAAACCCACCCAAGGGGATTAAATAACTTCCTGTCAGAAATAATCAGTGTCAGTTGTACCCACACTAATCCAATTCAAAAGTGTAAGGCTGGGAGATAATGAGCAATTACATGACTTATTTATTTGCCTGGCATATTAGAAATATGAAAACGAAGCTACCAACGTTGCGAAATTACACTGGAAATGGTTTCATCTCCAGCAAAAGTGGGTTTGGAGGGGGGAAGAATCTGACACAATCCAGAATTAATTCTCATCTGGAAGAAGGCCGTTTCCTTGAAAAGCCAACTGGGTGGGGGAATTGCAGTTTGACGAGAACCCCGTTTAGAAACCAGCACTTGCTGAATCAGTGTAGGCACCTATTTCTATATGAGCAATATTTTTATTTTGTCTTTAGTATGAAGCTGGTGAGATTTCCCGTAGGGAAAGGGCTTCCTTCTATAAATAGACCTGCAAGTGCTGAATATACTGTATTTCAGATTAGAAATAAGGGAGCTTTTTTATTACACTGTGGCACGATAATGCAATTTGTCTTCCCCACTTCCCTCCCCTCCTCAACCTCATTATTGATTCACTTTTAGTATTTTTCTATGCTGCAAAGCATGCTTGGGATTTTCTCAACCCACCCTGCTGCAGATAAGATAACCAAGGGAAGTTCCAGAGTCAAGCGAGGCCTTGATCAATGCGATGGCCGTGTGACATTTTGCTGTGACACCCATAAAAGGGTAGTTCATCATCTTTGGGGTTGTTCCTGGGCCACATGTGCACAGCCCCCGTGTGTGGTCAGCAGGGCAGTCATTTATGCATTGCCAAGGAAGGGAAATTAGCTAGCATAAAAAAAGGCGGAAATCTGCATCAAATTTACATGTGATTATTTGTATATATACATGCACATTTAGAAATAATGCCTGGGGGGAGGGGGCAGTACACCATTTGTTTTGTTGGTTAAAACTTATCTTTTCCCCTGTTGGGTTGGCACCCTTAACCCTACTGGATTCCTACCAATCCAAATGGAAAGCTACACTGCATGAAAAGCTAAGAGGCTCGGGGTTTTTCCCCACAGGCCCTGATAGCTGTAGGTTATTAGAAAGCTAGAGCAATAGTCCGCCAACGAATTTGGGGTGTGGAACTGCAATGCCACGTGAGCGAGATGAATAAACACCCAGCAATAAAAGATAATGGGTGAGGATTTACCCCAGCAAATTATTTGTCAAAATTACAAATACAGTGGTACCTCAGGTTAAGTACGTAATTCGTTCCGGAGGTCCGTTCTTAACCTGAAGCGCCACTTTAGCTAATGGGGCCTCCTGCTGCCGCCACGCTGCTGGAGCACGATTTCTGTTCTCATCCTGAAGCAAAGTTCTTAACCCGAGGTAATTTTTCTGGGTTAGCCGAGTCTGTAACCTGAAGCGTATGTAACCTGAAGTGTATGTAACCCGAGGTACCACTGTACCTAAATACAGATGGTCATTTACCCTCACAAGATTCAACATGCTGCCATCTTCCTTATTGCAGGGCAGATACCATACGCAGAACAAGTCTGTCCCTGTGGCTTGATAGAGGTAGAAACTGTCTCTCATGCCTTGTTACACTGCCGTTTCTACGGGGATATACGCTTGGCATTTATTACCCCTGCTATGCAAAAATCTCCAAATCAATCCGAACTTCAATGTCTAAAATCCCTGGTAGAGGACAATGATCCTGAGATCACATTAAGGGTAGCCAAATTGTGTGCGATTGCCATAAAATTTAGGGAACAAGCTCTGCTATCATAATGATTAATGCCTTAAAGGTTAATTTTAGTGACTAAGTTTTAATTTATATATATTTTTAAACTGTTGCTATATCTGTATTGCCCCTGTTATACCTAACTGCAAATTCAAATGTACCCCTATCGTGTTTTATGACTTCCTTGATATTGTATGTGGGCTGGAACTGCTCTGTGACCAAAATAATAAATTCATTCATTCATTTGCTTTTTATGCAGAAGGTCTCAGGTTCAATCCCTGGCACTTCCAGGTGAGGCTGGGAGAGAAGCTTAACCTTCTGAAGCGGCTCCACACTTGTGGAATGCTCTCCCCAGGGAGGCTCGCCTAGCACCTTCCTTGTGTATCTTTAGGTGCCAGGCAAAAACTCTTCTCCCTGGCCTTTGGCTAATTTAGGGGTCAGCAAACTTTTTCAGCAGGGGGCTGGTCCACTGTCACTCAGACCTTCTGGGGGGCCAGACTATATTTTGAAAATAATAATAATAATAATAATAAACACATTCCTATGCCCCACAAATAACCCAGAGATGCATTTTAAATAAAAGGACACAATCTACTCATGTAAAAACACACTGATTCCCGGACCGTCCACGGGCCAAATTTAGAAGGCGATTGGGCCGGATCCGGCCCCCGGGCCTTAGTTTGCCTAGGTAAAGGTAAAGGGACGCCTGACCACTACGTCCACTCGTGACCGACTCTGGGGTTGCGGTACTCATCTCGCTTTATTGGCCGAGGGAACCGGCATACAGCTTCCGGGTCATGTGGCCAGCATGACTAAGCCGCTTCTGGCGAACCAGAGCAGCGCACGGAAACGCCATTTACCTTCCTGCCAGAGCGGTTCCTATTTATCTACTTGCACTTTGACGTCCTTCGAACTGCTAGGTTGGCAGGAGCAGGGACCGAGCAACAGGAGCTCACCCCATCGCGGGGATTCGAACTGCCGACCTTCTGATCGGCAAGCCCTAGGCTCTGTGGTTTAACCCACAGCGCCACCCGTGTCCCTGTTAGTTTGCCTACCCATTGGCTAATTAAACCATCTGTGGCCTTTTAAACTGTGGGAAGGAGGGGGAGATTATTGCCTTTGTTTGCTGCTCTGCCTTTTTGTGCTTTTATATTGTAAGAAGCCTTATGAATGGTGATATAGAAATTTAACAAATCATCATAAATAAAAATGTAGATCCTATTAAATCCACTGATCCCCAGCAAGCGGGGCTGCCTGACAATGTCCCCTGTTTGACGCCCTGGACAGAAGTTACCAGTCAGTGTGGACGATACTGAGCAACATGGACCAAGGGTCTGAGTTGGTGTAAGGTAGCCTCCTGGATTCCTATTTGAATAGAAATACCATTATTATTATTATTATTATTATTATTATTATTATTATTATTTATTTATACCCCGCCCATCTGGCTGAGTTTCCCTAGCCACTCTGGGCGGCTCCCAATCAAGTGTTAAAAAACAATGCAGCATTAAATATTAAAAACTTCCCTGAATGCAGAGTAATAGGGGGAGGCACCAGCTGGGGAAACCCCAGGAAACCCACGTCTTCCTTCTGTAATGGCAACACTGAAGCTAAGGAGGTGGAAGGTGACAGCCAGGACCACCCCTTCAACTGGATGCAAGCAAGAGGGTTGACGGGTGAGGCTTCATAGAATCATAGTGTAGTGATAAAGCAGGATATCAAATCCAAACTCTTCTTCTCCATAGAATTGTAAAGGGACCCTGAGGTTCATCTAGTCCAGGCACCCCCAAACTTGACTCTCCATATATTTTTGGGACTACAATTCCTATCACCCCTGACCACTGGTCCTGTTAGCTAGGAATGATAGGAGTTGTAGTCCCAAAACATCTGGAGTGCCGAGTTTGGGGATGCCTGATCTAGTCCAACTCCTGCAATGCAGGAGTACACAGCTGTCCCATAGAGGAATCAAACCTGCAACCTTGGTGTTCTCAGCACTACATTATAACCAACTGTTAGTTGAAGGACAGACTGAGGTTGGTGGGGCAGCACCCAAGCTACCTGTCAAGGGGTTGTCAGGAGAATGCAGGTCATCTACAAGTCAGGAAAAGGGGCTTGAGATTCTTCTTCTCTGGGCCTGTCTGGCTTTTTGCTCAGCAACGTGCAGGACTCTGCATGTTCTGGGGTTAGTGGAGGAGGAGAGCTGGTTGGAACGGAACTGTCCAGTTGCTGAGCAATAAAAGCAGCTTCTGCCTCCTCTCTGCCAGAGCCTGCACTCACATTGAGACTCAGCATCCTGCCCTGTCCCGGAATGTCTTCCTTCTTCTGCCCACCACCCACCCCTGTGTTCATTCAAACCTCCTGCTTCTAGCATCTCCCAGCTTGTCTCTTCTGCAAATCCATCCCCCCGTATCCCACCACCACTGTCCTGGGTCTAAGTCTTCTTCCTCTGTCTCATCCCTGGGGTGGGCAGTGCCAACCACTCCTCCTCATCCAGCCAGTCCCTGACACGAGCCCTAGCAGGCCAGTCTCCACTGCAGTTAGGTGATTCTGGACTTAATAGTCTCATTCCAAACACACACACAGGTCTAACTCTGTATAAGGCTTATGTTCCTAGCGATTATAAATGCCAACTCAAGAGACTCTCCTAGAGCTGCCTTGGCACCCTTAAAGTTCAGTTGTTGCCTTGGAGTAAAGCCGAAAATCTGTGTTCAGTTAAACATGCAGAATGCATTCATTTCCCCCCTCCAGGGATTATATCTACCCACTTCCTCTGAGTACTGAATGTGGAAGCCGACGGCTCCTTTTATGACTGGGATGGGTTCCTAGAGTTGCTTTTGTTGCGAGGGTGTATTTTTGGAATAATATTCAAAGGGGGAGTGGAAGCAATGTAAGAAGGAAAGACAAAGGAGAGGGAACAAATACCACCAGTGTGAACAACAAGCCCTGAATATGGGTAGAAGCCAAGGCAACTCAAGGCATTCAGTAACCAAGGCACTGGCTTGGCTTAGACGTTTCTTCTCTACAGATGTGATTTCCTTTTTTTATTATTAAAAAAAGTAACAAATAGTAATTCAGCATTACAGAGCTAAACAGAGAGAAAAATAGTGGTGTTCAAGTCTTTTCAGTAACAGTGAGTATATCACTTTGGGTGGTCTCCAACTGACATGTTCCATCAGCACCAGGATTTATCCTGGGGCAACAGAATTTACCCCCTCCTGCCTCCGTGTCCCTTCTAAATCTGTTCTAGGGGTTCCTCCAACCTGCCCCGTGAACATATATGGGGAGGGTTCAGGGCATGTGTGTGTTGTGTTTGTGGGAGGAGATTTCCATTGCTTAAGTGCAAATCCTTACACCTGGGATAGCTCAGTTGGTATAGAATGAGACTCTTAATCTCAGGGTTGTGGGTTCAAGCCTCACACTGGGCAAAAGATTGGGTTGGACTAGATGACCATGGTCAGGGCTTTCCCCCCCAACCAGCATTCCCTGGAACTCATTTCTGGCACCTCTCAGGTGGTCACCATTGCCATTATAAGAGAACAAGGGAGGCGATCACGGTGAGTTCAGGCACCTCTTTCTCTATCACTGATCCTCATGGTCTCTTCCAACTCTACAATTCCATGATGCTATGATGGAATGCATTGGTTGGGTGCTGCCATTTGTACTCAAAGTGCTTTCCGTATTCAAAACATGCCACATGTGTTACCTAGCTGCAGTCCTTATATTGATCCTGCAAGGAAGTCAGTATTACTATTCTTCCTCACATCTCCCACCCCATCTCCTTACTGCTCCTTCAACTCACCTGGCCCCCTCACCTGGCCTTCAACTCCGCATCCCTGTCTACCCACCTTGCCACCCCATTCTCAAGCTCGTTCCTGCCTACATTTCTGGGGCTTAAATTGCCATGGAGCCCCTTTGCAAGCAGCAATGAGGTCTGGGTAACCACTGTTATCTTCTTCAATGGGTTTGTTCCAAAGCAGATCATCACAGCTTTACTACATCTGTGCTACTGACTCTCAACCATTGGGATTGTTGAAATATATAAATAATAATAATAATAATAATAATAATAATAATAGAAGTGTGTCTTCTGACTAGACAAATTTAAGTAATGTGGACTAAAGTAAATTCCGGGGCCCCTCCGGGATTAGGGGCCCTGAAATGTAAGCTTCATTAGTTTCATAGTGGGACGCAGGTGGCGCTGTGGGTTAAACTGCAGAGCCTAGGACTTGCCGATCAGAAGGTCGGCGGTTCGAATCCCTGCGACGGGGTGAGCTTCTGTTGCTTGGCCCCTGCTCCTGCCAAGCTAGCAGTTCAAAAGCACGTAAAAGTGCAAGTAGATAAATAGGTACTGCTCTGGCGGGAAGGTAAATGGCGTTTCCGTGCACTGCTCTGGTTCGCC
The DNA here is from genome assembly GCF_964234715.1 of Podarcis melisellensis. NCBI lineage: Eukaryota > Metazoa > Chordata > Lepidosauria > Squamata > Lacertidae > Podarcis > Podarcis melisellensis. The sequence continues at coordinate 16,480,130 of NC_138528.1, read as the reverse complement.
AGAAGCGGCTTAGTCATGCTGGCCACATGACCCAGAAGCTGTACGCTGGCTCCCTCGGCCAATAAAGCGAGATGAGCACCGCAACCCCAGAGTTGGCCACGACTGGACCTAATGGTCAGGGGTCCCTTTACCTTTACCTAGTTTCATAGTAGATCTGCCCTGCTCTACAGTTGGTTCCAAACTCCCCCATTCTCCACTCCTGTTCCCTCACAGCTTGTCCCAGTTCCAAGGTTCTGCTTCTGCTGCTGTTCTGAGATGAGAAAGGAGTGAAAAGGAAAAAGTCTTTCTCCCCTTTGCCTCATTCTCCACCATCAACAAAAGAAAAAAGCTTCTGTCGGGTGAAGGGGAGAAATATTTTCTCCTCTTCATTCCCATCTACTCCATGAGCATCCTTTTTACATGTCTAAAGAGTTGGCCGAGGTGTCATAGGAACAACGGATCAGTGATGCCTCTAGAAGAAGGGCTAAGGCTTTCTCCTCTCACCTGACTGGAAGCCACACCATCCCAGAGGTAGGAGAACAAAAGGCTAGTGGCTAGTCTGGGTTAGGTGCTGAGAACTAGGAAAACACAGAGGCTGGATTTGCTCTCAGCACAGAGTCCAAAGCTATGGCTTTGAGAGCCTCCCTGGAAACACAGTGAAGGAGCAAGATTTATTAATGCTCTGAACCCTGCTATCTTCTGATCAGCTTGTATATACATGTGTGCGTAAATAAAATCATTTATCAAAAAGATACTATGGTTTTCTGTGACCTTCATTCCAAGGAAACTGAACCTAAAGTATATGTCTCTCACTGTTCAGAGATTGGGGTGTGTGTAACAAATGTATTTTTTTAGATTAGACTTATTTTGTCACATAACACAGAAAAATGCCCCTAGGTGACTTACAATTTAGAAAAAAACAATAATACAAGAGATATAAAACTTTTAAAACAGAGTCATGACAATGATAAACCCACCACAAATTCTGAAATATTCAAGCTGTTTCCCCTGCAGTTACCATTGGCCACTAAAACTTTTTGAAATCTAAAATGCCTTGGTGAGAACGAAAGCCTGAAAGCTGCACCACAAAATTCAAAGAAGTGTGTGTTCTGAAAGCTATCCGCCTTCTGATCTTATGCAATAGTCCAGGTGGTACGAATTAGGCAGCTTCCTTTAAAATTGCATATGGAACAAAATTCTCCTTCATCTGGGCCACCTGATAGATAGTAGGAGATGGGGGAGATGGTGGTTCATGTCACATTTTAAGGCAAACTTACAGTACCTAATTTGCACTTCTGAAGACAATTTGCAAACTGACGCACAGCCTTCCTTTTAAAGTCACGCTTCTCTGAATTTTACAATGCCGAAACAATGTGTAAAAAGGAAGACTACGGTGCTGGAAAGGGTGAACAAAAATGCATGTATTTGTGAAAATAAAATTGCACAATATTACTATATTCATTATACCTCTTCTCATCCTCTGCAATGATCTGGAAATCTTGAGTTGTTCTAGTGCGCGCGCGCGCGTGTGTGTGTGTGTGTGTGGACAATGATGGTCAACCTCAAGAAATATTTGGAGGCAATTTTGCAAAGTAGCCTTCTTTTTCTCTGTGTGTATGTGTGGTGGGGGTTGGGGAAGAAAAATCTCAGAAAGCTTTTCAGAGAAATGTTTTGGTTCGGCTTGGAAAGATCCCCTCGGTTGCTACTGCAGCGTTCTGTCCAGTTATCTAATGCAATACCATAGCTTTGCCAAGAAATTAATCAAACGGAAGTGCCCCAGTCCATCAGAAATCCTGAAAACCTGTTTCTTGCATGTCCTTGACATTTGTCAAAGGGTACAACATGCAGATACTCTTAGCAAACGTTGGTTATTCTTTTTAGATTTTTAAATTTTGTTTTAAAAGATGCCGTCTGAAAAAGAAAGAAAGAAAAGATCCCAGCAGGTGTGAGCAATCACTGTACAATTAATTCCATTATGAACTAACTGAATTATCTTCCCTTCCATCCTTTAAGCCCAATGTTGTCGAACATGTCACATTTAATAATTAAAAAACCCTGTAAATTCAGGTGAGGTTTAAAGCCACCTGGCTAAGTCCCGTCAGCTGATCCTTTGTGCTTTCTGCTCAAATTCAAAGAAGGCTTTGCAGCAAAAGAGAAGCATCAATCCTTTTTCTTTCTCATGCATATAAAATCTGGCGGGCGTGGAGGCTTTGATGTACATTATATAAAAAAAAACTTAAAATGACTATATTAGAGCAACATTTAAATTTAAATGTATTTAAATTTAATGCAATGACACACAGCCTTCCCACATTTGATAGAGAGCTTCTCGGAAAGTTCTGTCTGGTTACAGAAAAGACGGAGCGAGTTAAAGGCAGAGTTCTATTGCAATCTGTAAAGTGGAATCATGCTGTTGGTTTTCTCTCTTTTTTTGAGTTTTATTTATTTATTAACGTTCTTATGTTACACCGGTAAACATTATCACCTTACATCACAAGGCTTATTATAATTTTCAGCATGTATACAAAGTTTATATACCGAGTTTATATACCTAAAGAAAAGAAACAAGGACAAAAAACTATTCCAAAATCATATATGTACCAACACTTTGGACTTCCTGTCTATCCTGTTGTATATTCCTTTTTTTACAAATGAATGTACTCTTATTATTGTATATTTCTTTACATTTTATCTAATACATTCCTATATCAATATGTACCCTTGGTCTTATTTCTCAACTCAATCTCTCTCCAAAGTCAATTGAATGTATAAAATCAGATATATATCAAATATATATCAATCAAATATATAAAAGGATGTCACATAGAGGAGGGAGAAAGGTTGTTTTCTGCTGCTCCAGAGAAGCGGACACGGAGCAATGGATCCAAACTACAAGAAAGAAGATTCCACCTAAACATTAGGAAGAACTTCCTGACAGTAAGAGCTGTTCGACAGTGGAATTTGCTGCCAAGGAGTGTGGTGGAGTCTCCTTCTTTGGAGGTCTTTAAGCAGAGGCTTGACAACCATATGTCAGGAGTGCTCTGATGGTGTTTCCTGCTTGGCAGGGGGTTGGACTCGATGGCCCTTGTGGTCTCTTCCAACTCTATGATTCTATGAATGCTAGCATAGATAGCGAACCTTTACTGTATTTTTGAACATATATCTTATATCTACCCCACTTTCCCATAAAATTTTGTTTTGAATTGGCTCTCAGGCTATTTGTCAACTGTGCCATTTCAGCAAATTATTGTAGCATATTTGGCACCATGCTGATAGTTTTCAGCTACCTGATGGTTTCAGGGGAAAAAACTGTTTATCCCAGGATGGGGAATCTCAGTCCAGGTGCCAAATTTGGCTCTCCAGGTCTTCTTCTTGGGACTTTCCCTAGTTCACCTCCCTTACTGACCTTGCTTCAAAATCCTGGCTGGGATGTCAAGCCCTGCTAGCTGCTTTAAGACTTTAGATGACTCGAAGCTGTGGCTGAGACAACGCCTCCCCAACTTCAGCTAGCAGGGTCCACTGAGAGCTCTCCAGGGTCCTGATTTTTGACTGGTCTTATCTGACATAGGCTCTGGTACCCAGTGCCAGTTCCCCTGTGGTCTGCAAGCAACAGGAGAAAGAGGACAACTGATATCCCTGCTCTCCCTTCCCAACTGAATATGGACATACTCAGGGGGGCACAGCTGCAGTGAAGCCTTCTCTAGCAACTACTGATGGTGTGTTTACTAGTAATGATTCAGAGTCCAAGAGATATTCAGCATCTGCTCTTCCTTTCAAAACACGGAGTTGGAATCAAAGGTTGAATGAGATGGAGGATGCTTTTCCACCAAGATACCTCCTGTATCCCCAGAAAAACCTCTCTGGAGAGCTGCAGATCTTCTTGAATGGTGTGGACTTCGTTATGGGAAACAGCTGGGAGAAGAGCAATTGGCCAGAGTCAGGTAGAGGAACTTTGAGAGAGTAGGACTCCACTAATGCAATGTTCCTCGGCCTGACTTTGGGTAGTTCCTCCATACCACTGCTACCTCTGACACAGCCCACACCATTCAGGAGGGGTATGTGTGTGCAGGGAGTGCTGGGGGTGGGGGCTGCAAGTGGTCTACTGTTTCTGCAACCCTGGAATTCAACGCTCCTCAAAACACTGCCAAAGACATGTTGGTGAAGAAGACAGACAATCAAAATGGTGGTAAAAATAGAACAGCAAAACTAAGCAAGCAACAATTAGCTATACAGTGGTACCTCAGGTTAAGTACTTAATTCATTCCAGAGGTCCATACTTAACCTGAAACTGTTCTTAACCTGAAGCACCACTTTAGCTAATGGGGCCTCCTGCTGCCGCCACGCTGCCGGAGCACGATTTCTGTTCTCATCCTGAAGCAAAGTTCTTAACCTGAAGCACTATTCCTGGGTTAGCGGAGTCTGTAACCTGAAGCGTATGTAACCTGAAGCGTATGTAACCCGAGGTACCACTGTACTGTAATGCACCTCCACACCCTGGGGTGTTATGGTTCCCTCTATGATAGAGGGCACTATGTTGGATAACACTGGTATAGACCAGGTCTATGTGCATTTCAATTCAGACTAGAGGTGTGTGTGTTAACATATGGGTCCGAGCAACTGACAGCCTCCAAAGTAGCTCTGTACTAACTACCCACATCCTTCAGCAATTCCTGGTTCTTTTTTGTTTTTTCCTCAATAGGAATATCTGAATTGTTTCCACAGATGTCACAGAACAGGGTATTTTGCTATCTTTCAAAGGGTGAAACAAAACAGAGGACATTAATCCTGAGCAGTGCTTCGCAGCTAATGCACTTGTCTCAGAGAATCATCTGGTGGTAGATTGAGAGATGAGAGGGAGGAAATTGAAAGATTAAAAGTTGGGAGAATAAAATGGAAAATAACAATTAACGAAGTTGCTGGCTGATTATAAGCTGCAGACATTACTGGCTTAAAATGTGCATTTCAAAGATTTTAAGAAATGTTATGTGTATTACTGATAAAGCAATCTTCAACAGTTCAGATTTAATATATATTAATTTCCAAGGATTAAAATATTGATAGAATTTATCCTTTCCATCTCTTTAATCTTCAATTTATTGTTCTTTCATATATATATATATATATATATATATATATATGGCTGCCATCTGCCAAGAAAATTCTTCCTGAGCTGCTGTCAGCTTGGTTACTGTTATCTTAGCATATGCTTTCCTCTCAGAGAGCTGGGTGGTAATCTAAGAAAGGAACTCATAGGCTGAAAAACCATCTGAGTTATTGCTGTGATTTTCTAAACACAGACAGAGCTGATGATACTACCGCATTGGCAATTTCACTGCATAGTCTCCTGCTGGTCTCCTTTTCATTCATTCTGACCCGACAGGTTAAATAAGAATGAAAACTGAAACCTAAATGTATGGTAAATTGTAATCTTTCAGAGTTACGGAGTAAACTTTGTAGAACCAGTGGTCTAGGGTGGAGTGCATGAAATGGTGCAGGGTGGAGTGGTCCTGATCAGTGTCCTAGTCAGATAGCCAACCATGCCCCCTTACAGAATCCTCCTTTCATTCCTCCACCACTTCTGTACCGCTATCCAAAAAACACTCAAAATTGTGGTTGCCAAGTCTCTCTTTGGACCGTTTTAGCTGTCCCTCACCCTTTACATTCCCCCTCCAATGTGCAAAACTGATCTCTATCCAGAGCATAAAACTGATCAAATTCCATATATGATGAGTCCTCTCATAGTTGTTACTTAATGTTCCAATTGTAGGATTGCTTTTGATTCAATATTCAGGGATCCCCAACCTGATTCAATATTCTGGGGTCCCCAATATTTTCAGTTCCAAGGAATATCTAGTTTTTAAACATGAACACATGTCTTTTCCTGAACAACCAGCCACTTGTTTTAGTATTTTCCATGAATTTCATGGAAACTCGGCTTTCGTCAGAAGTTCACAATTCAAATTATTGAGTTCCTTTACTTGAGAGCAGTCATGGAAACAAGCCCTGAAGGAGTGGGATCTCTTACAATGTTTATCCAGAGATCATGAGGGAATTGTGGGAAAGTCAGTGCCTGTATTTACTGCAAAGAAACTTGGGAGTGAAGCATTAATATGAGTGAGAACTCACTGGTTTTAGAGACCCACAGCACTCCTCATGTTTGATCATGCTCACACTTTGCAAAGTGTGTGTGTGTTGTAGGAGGGAATCTATAGCCCTCCAGACGTTGTTATATTAAAGCTCACATAACCCCCAAAATGCCACAGAATGGAAGATGGCAGGATCCCCAAGGATGTGCTCTATGGGGAGGTGACTTCAGGCACCAGGCCCCTTGGCAGACCAACTCTGTGTTACAAAGATGTCTACAAATCTGACATGAAGGCTGGCCACATCAACCCTGCAATGTGGGAATCCCTTGCAGATGACAGTCAGTCAGGTTGTGCCTCCACAGCAGTGGCCAGAGGAGGAATGACTGCTGGGAGGAACGCAGAGAGAAGAAATGCCCTGTGCATCTGCAGCAGCCCAACCAGATGCCTTGGTCTGTCCCAGCTGCAACAAAACATGTCTCTCCTACATTGGTCTCACAGCAAGCGCTGCAACCTCCCAACACTTTGACTTCACCTCCAAAAGCACATTCCTCCATTGCATTCCAAGGCAGAAGGATGCCATCTTGCTGGCTGGAGCTGTTGAAGTCCAACAACATTTGGGTGACCTCAAGCTCCCCATCCCTGATGCAAAGCCTTTGTGAAACACCTCTAGGCATCTCTTTTTAGCAGGCCTCGATGAACCCGCATGCTACTGTGTTAAGTTGTCTTGGAGAAAGGAAGTCTTGTCGCCAACTGATGGAATCATAGCACTTTCATTGCTGCTAATAGCTGTTAGGCGCATGTAGTGCTTGAGAGGAATCAGCCTCTGTGTCTAACAAGACTGATATAGTACCTGTGCTCCTTTAATGTGCCCCTTAAGTGCATTAGGAGCATGTAAATGTTGGAGAAACTAAATGAGCCAAGCTCAAATACCCATCGCAGAGAACGCACTATGAATGCAAGTGAGCTACTGACACTATGTCATCTGCCATTGTCCCAAGCTGAGGCTACGAAACGCTGAATATTCAGAACCACGGGCTCCTTTCCTGTTTAAGAGACCCACACAGAGGCACACATCCTATTCTTCAACCACAGAAGCATCCAGTTATGGTTAGTTGCTTTATAAGGGACACCTGTAGCTTCCAGTGTGGTGTAGTGGTTAAGAGCAGTAGTCTCGTAATCTGGGGAACCGGGTTTGAGTCTCCGCTCCTCCACATGCAACTGCTGGGTGACCTTGGGCCAGTCACACTTCTCTGAAGTCTCTCAGCCCCACTCACCTCACAGAGTGTTTGTTGTGGGGGAGGAAGGGAAAGGAGAATGTTAGCCGCTTTGAGACTCCTTAAAGGGAGTGAAAGGCAGGATATCAAATCCAAACTACTACTACTACTACTACTCTTCTTCTTCTTCTTCTTCTTCTTCTTCTTCTTCTTCTTCTTCTTCTTCTTCTTCTTCTTCTTCTTCTTCTTCCAACAGCACCGAACCATGTTCAGAGCAGCATCGGCAGTAGCAGTTTGCTAATTTAGTTAACAGAGCTTCCAGGATTCCACTTCTGCACATTGCAGAGCATAGGAAGCTTCCTTAGGACAAGCTGAACTATGAGATCATCTGGCCCTGTATTGTCCAATCGGACTTAGAATGGCTGTTCAGAGTCTTAGGCAGAGGTTCTTCCCATTACCTGCTCTCTGCCCATAGCAGGGGTGCCATCTCACCCTCAGGATTGTGGGGGCCCATCACTATAACACATCATATTCACATGCCTGCACAGGTGATGTCACATCCACTATGTGCAGGAATGTGCATGTGACGTCCTATGTCCATGTTGTGGTGGCCGACAGCAGCTCCTCTTCCTCCTCTTCTCCCCAGTGACTGAGGCACCGTTTTCTGCTGGGAGGGGTTTGGGCACTGAGGTAGAGAGACTCTGACTGTGCATCTGTACCCCCTCCCCAGAAAAGGGTGCCTTGCTCGCTGGTTGTGGAGGGCGGAGCTGAACTGCTTCTATCTCAGAGGCAGTGCTGCCACAGTCTCCTGGCTCATTGACTTTGTGGGTGCCCAGCTCCCATGCTTATATTATTGTGGGTGCCAAAGCACCCATGGCCCCCTGGAGTTGCCTCCTATGCCCCATAGTAACAGGAGATTTCAGGTGGCAAACTTGGGATCTTCTACAGGCAAAAGCATGTTCTCTCATCCACATAAGCATGAAGGAAGAATTGTTGCAATATGAAGGGTACCTAGTTATCAAGTATGGCATTTCTTTTGCTATAAACTATATTGTGTTTCAGTAACATAAGAACATGAGAAGAGTCTGCTTGGGTCAGGTCAATGGTTCATCTAGTCCAGCATTCTGGTCTCACAGTGCCCAACCAGGTGCTAGAAGGAAATCCTCAAGAAGCAGGCTATCATGAGAGCCTTCTCCTGCCCTGTGGTTTGCAGCAACTAGTATTCAGTAGTTATGTGAAGAAGTCGAATCATAGAATCATAGAATAGAATCATAGAATCATAGAGTTGGAAGAGACCACAAGAGCCATCGAGTCCAACCCCCTGCCAAGCAGGAAACACCATCAGAGCACTCCTGACATATGGTTGTCAAGCCTCTGCTTAAAGACCTCCAAAGAAGGAGACTCCACCACACTCCTTGGCAGCAAATTCCACTGTCGAACAGCTCTTACTGTCAGGAAGTTCTTCCTAATGTTTAGGTGGAATCTTCTTTCTTGTAGTTTGGATCCATTGCTCCATGTCCGCTTCTCTGGAGCAGCAGAAAACAACCTTTCTCCCTCCTCTATGTGACATCTTTTTATATATAAGTACTTCCTCTTATCTCTCCCGAATAGCCCAGAATTTTTCCTCTTGCTCTCACAGTGTTATGAAAGCGAAAGTGTAACATCTCTCAGTCTGCTTTCTCCATGTCAAGCTTAATTTTGATAACCCACTGCTGCCATGTTCACAGTTGTGCATGGAGATGTCAAGAACTCAACCCAAGACCTACTCAGGGTGTCAGTGTGTCCTATTTTACAAAGCACAATCTCAGTGTGAAGATTTCTCAGAGGACAGACCTCTATTTGTAGGAGCCCTCTATGTGAAAAACTGTCCGATCTTGGTTGGGTTTAAAGATAAAGGACCACAAGGGAGAGCAGAAGCCTTGAAGCTGCCCATTGACCACTAAGTAGCAGTTGAACAGCAGATAGAGCAGGCACACAACTCACTTACTCACAGTCTCCTCCATTATGGCAGAATGCACCACAGTTCTTTTTAAATGATAGTAATGATTTCCAAATTTCCACCTGTGCATATACATTAGCATATGCAAATGCTATGCAAATATCTGCCCCATATTTGGTTATCTATTGCACTTCCCAGAACAACATGAGAAGCAAAACCAAGTCCAACAAATTGCAGCAGAAATGCAGAGAACTGAATTTAGGATCAGGAAAAATAATGAGAAACTGAGACAACTGAATCTGTTTAAAGCAAGGGGTGGCGGGGAGAAGATTGCTTCTCCCCGTTGCCGCCCCTTGCTTCAAAAGAGGTACGGGGACAGCGGGGAAGACGCGCTGCGCTTCCCCGCTATCCCTGGAGCTTGCGGGGCAAGCTTCGTTTTGTGAAGCAAGCCCATAGGGAAATGTGTCTTGCGAAGCGGCTAAGAAAATGAAAAACTCCTTCATCTAGCGAGTTTTTCTTATTCTGAGGTGTTCGTCTTGCGGGTTACCACTCTATTCTAACCCCCCCCCCCCGACCACAGACAACCACACCACTGATTCCTAGTACAAAGGTAACCCATGCTCACTGAAGGACAAAACTAGTTTACAAGCCACTGAACTGGCTGACAGTTTTTGTCCCACAAGGTTTGGGATTTTATTTTTGCTCGGAAGATATGCGAAAGAATATTCACACAAAGGAGCACATCAGCCCCTCATAAAATTGGTTCTTTTTGCAGGAGGTGGTGGAGGCAAGACTGGATAAGTTATCATTAGGTGCAGACAGTTTTGACATTCTGGAAAGATGGATGACAGGTGCCTGAGTTTTGATTCCAGCTACTCCACTGACATGTAGTTTTGAAACTATAGTGTCAGCTTCCTACAATGGAATAATTAACGCAGGCTTAATGCAACAAAGGCATTGCCCATTAAAGCCACTGCTAGCAATTAACTTGACAGTTTTACTCTAAGCACTCGTTGCAAGAGCTCTTCTCATGTCCTCACCCTGAAGCCATTCAGCGATTATATGTCTGATTAAGATGGGTGGGGATGGAATAGCTGTTTGGGAGAACCCAACGGGAATAGCCTTGGACAGCATCAAAAGAGTTATCAAATAAGAAAATGTTCAGTCAATGCCAGCTTGGTGAAGACTGCATCAGGGCAAATAACAGGAGGCTGAGCTAATTGGGCAGAGAAACTTCAAGGGAGGAAGAAAAGAAAGGTATGACATTTGTCAGGTTCTTTAATCTAGACCTGTGCACGGTGCTGTATACATATAGGGAAGAGCCGTAGCTCAGTGGTAGAGCATTTGCTTTGTATGCAGAAGGTCCCGGGTTCAATTCTTGGCATCTTAAGGTAGGACTGAGAATGGGCCCTGTCTGAAACCATAGTTTAGCTCAGTTGGTTAGAGTGTGGTGCTGATATTGCCAAGGTTGCAGGTTCAATCCCTGTATGGAACAACTGCATATTCCTGCATTACAGAAGGTTGGACTGGACGATTCTCAGGGTCCCTTCCAACTCTACAACTCTACAAGCCTATGTTTATGCTATGTTCCAAATACCAAAGGGTGTCTACACAAGTATACCTGAAGGAGCATCTCCACCCCCATCGTTCTACCCAGACACTGAGGTCCAGCGCCGAGGGCCTTCTGGTGGTTCCCTCACTGCAAGAAGCCAAGTTACAGGGAACCAGGCAGAGGGCCTTCTCGGTAGTGGCACCTGCCCTGTGGAACACCCTCCCACCAGATGTCAAAGAGAACAACAACAACTACCACATTTTTAGAAGACATCTGAAGGCAGCCCTGTTTAGGGAAGCTTTTAATGTTTGATGCATTACTGTATTTTAATATTGTGTTGGAAGCCGCCCAGAGTGGCTGGGAAAACCCAGTCAGATGGGCGGCGTATAAATAAATAAATAAATTATTATTATTATTATTATTATTATTATTATTATTATTATTATTATTTTGTACTCCCCACTGCAGACATTCAGGCCCCAATAAATGGAGAGGAGTAGGGATAGACCATAAGGTATGCTGGAGTGTTTTGGGGCCAACAGACTTGTACTCACTGCCTCCCTCATGTGGTCTGAATGGTATCTAGGTGTGCATATGACAACAGGGCTGAAGTTCCTTTGTGCCAATGTCTCCCTATCAACAATTTCAGAGCCCCATAGAACATGGTCTGGAGTGTTCTTCCTTGCCAAACGGTGAGCAGTGGTTTGGTTATTAGGAACACAAGAAGATGCCTGATTCTGAATAGGTCCATTGACATGCCCTCCAACATTCCTCAGAAAGTTAGGACTTTCTATAGGTCCAACTTGTTTATTATTGTCTATTCTCACCAGCAGGGACTTGCTAGTGTTTCAGGTAGGAGATTTCTGCAGCCCTACCTGGAGACACCATGGACTGAACTTTGGAGATCTGAAGGCAGCTCTGTATCAGAAAGCTTCTAATGTCTTAGGTATCGTGTGTTGGAAGCCGTTAAGAGCGTCTGGGGCAACACAGTCAGAAGGGCAGGATACAAGCAATGAATTATTATTGTTATTATTATTATTATTAACCTTCTGCATGCAAGGCAGATGTTGTAAAGCTGAGCTCTGGTTTTGAGCTATGCTCACTGAATTGGATTTGAATATAAATGTTAAAAACATGTTTTTATTTAAAGGAATGACTTCCAATGATGCACTTAACTCACTCATGAAATAATGCATATTTCAAGAGCTGAAGTAGCAGAAGTTAAAGTGGTGTTCACAATGATGTGCTGTGATTCCAGGGGTGCCATTATACCCCACAAAGCTTGTTGCATATGCTTTCTTGTGTTCTGTCATTTTAAGCATCCTTACAGCTAAATCTTGTGGATTCAGAACACACCACGACACAGTTCTCCTAGAAGGTGCAGGCACAAATCCATTCATGCTTAGTTCTTCGGAATCATGTCATGGCTTTTCCTAATTGACTGTAGCACAAAGGAATTGCTGTATGCATCTCTATCATGTCCCAGCTTACGCTCTATTTAATGATAAAATAACCCCAATATTCTAACGTTTCCCCATAGAGCAGTTGCTCCAGACCCTCTGATCATTGTGGTCACCCCCTTTCCTCACCTTTTCCAACTCTCCAATACCCTCCCACTTACACATATTGACCATAATTGCAGTATTCCAAGCTGTCCGTTATTCACTAAAGAATTCAGCTGACTTGCTAATTAGTTACATTGCTGCTTAATTGTTCTAAGACAATATTAAGGTCTTATTGGCTTTTTCAAAAGGCTGTTTTCACATTCTATGAGTATCTTGGGCTTACAGTTGCCAGGATACAATGCAGCAACTCACATATTTCTTTTTAAACTTCCCACAATGCAGTGGGTGAAAAGGTCTGCACAGACAACCACTGAATTGGTTGCTATACAAGCCCAGGTCATCTGCTGTGCACTTTGCAAGCTGATTATCAGCTGACCAGGGCTTGCAAAGCACCATGTATGATTTTCTTTTAAAAATATATAATTTTAATTAGTTTTCCAATATGTACCATGTATGATTTTCATGGGGGCCTGCATAGCCAGAGATTCCCCTCTCTGCCACATGCAGAGCTCCCTGCCCCAAGAGGAAAGAGCAATTTGTCTTCCGTGTTCCACTAGTGACTTAAGTCATTTAAAGGAGCCATTGATTCTATACCACTAAATTCATTTACTGTTTGCTCTGGCTACCTGGGTCCCAAATGTTCTTTTTTTGTCCTCTGTTGTTGTTCAATGATGAGGTGATCATTATGAGTAAGTAAGTAAAATTTTATTTATACCCTGCCCTCCCCAGCTAAGACCGGGCTCAAATATCAAATACATTAAACCATAATCAAACAATTGATTAAAATACAGCTTAAAAATTAGAATCAAGATAAAATTAAATGACTGCCCATGAATTACAACCATAGGGGTCGGGAACCTCAAGTATTCATCAGGGCCAGCTATCCATGTTGGTCCCACATGAGCCAATAAAAGGGCCAAAGAGGAAACTTACAGGGTCCCATAGACGGGGGTCAAACTGGGCCCGAACTGAAGGCCAGGCGGAACAGCTCCATCTTGCAGGCTCTGCGGAAGGATGTCAAGTCCTGCAGGGCCCTGGTCTCCTGCGATAGTGTGTGCCACCAGGCTGGGGCCACAGCCAAAAAGGCCTTGGCTCTGGTTGAGGCCATTTTAACCTCTTTGAGGCCCGGGACCTCCAAGATATTATTATTTGTGGATCGTAAGGTCCTCCGCAGGGCATGCCAGGAGAGGCTGTCCCGTAAGTACAAGGGTCCTAGGCTGTACAGTGGTACCTCGGGTTACATACGCTTCAGGTTACAGACTCTGCTAACCCTGAAATAGTGCTTCAGGTTAAGAACTTTGATTCAGGATGAGAATAGAAATTGTGCTCCGGCGGCGCGGCAGCAGCAGGAGGCCCCATTAGCTAAAGTGGTGCTTCAGGTTAAGAACAGTTTCACATTAAGAACGGACCTCCGGAACGAATTAAGTACTTAACCCGAGGTACCACTGTATAGGGCTTTAAAACCAGCACCTTAAACCTCACTCTGTACTCCACCGGGAGCCAGTATAGCACTGGGTGAATGTGGTCCTGTGGCAAGGACCCCATAAGGAGCCTCGCAGCAGCATTCTGCACCCGCTGGAGTTTCTGGGTCAGCTTCAAGGGCAGCCCCGCATAGAGCGAGTTACAATAATCGAGCCTGGAGGTGACTGTCGCATGGATCACTGCGGCTAGATTAGGGCGAGAAAGGTAAAGGACCAGCTGCTTAGCATGACGAAGGTGGGAAAATGCCACCTTTGCTGTAACTGCAACCTGTGCCTCCATAGAGAGGGAAGTGTCAAGGTTACACCCAAACTTCTGATGGAAGGCGCTGGCAGTAATTGAGCCCTCAGAAGAGATGGGAGTTGGCCCCCCAAACCCATGTCGTCCCGATCCAGCCAGAGGACCTCTGTCTTCGAAGGATTTAACTTCAACTGGCTCCCACACAGCCATCCAGCCACAACTTCCATGCATCAGGATGGCTGCCCATCAACATATAAAACTGGGTGTCACCAGCATATTGATGACAACCCAGCCCAAAATTCCAGACAAGCTGGGCAAGGGTGCACATAAAAATGTTAAGAAGAATCAGTGAGAGGATTGCACCCTGCGGTACTTCACACAACAAGGGGTGCTGCGACGACAACTCCTCCCCTAGCGCCTCTCCACTTCTTTTTTTATATTTTGTTAACCAACTCCTTTGGTGAGGAATCTAAATTGGTGTGTAAAAAATATGAGTCTAGGTCAATAGAACCTAAGGCGAGTCATGCTATCCTGGGACATGAAACAGAAAATCCTATAAGCATCTCTCCACCCACTCTGTCCCTGGCAGCAAAAGTATGAACAGTAATAAACAACAATAACAACAAATGAAATAAGTAGCATTTTGCTGCCCTTTCATGACAACCCAAATTGGCTGCCTGAGGCAGGTTCCCCATTCTGCCTAACGGCAGGACCAGCTCTGCATTTTCTTGTACACTGGAGATTCCCCCCCCCCCACTTTAAAAATCTGCATTTGCTTTGAACTTCCTTAAAGGATAGAAACTTAGAATATAATTATGTCAGACAGACAGATGGAGGATTTTAAGGGCAACAATTTGGATCTTCAGCTTGGTAAACCTGCTTGTGCTGTTCTTGAAGAAAGCCTTTCATTCTGAGGCAGAGGTGCACACCCTGTGGCCCTCCAGATGTTATTGGACTCCAACTTCCATCAGCCCTGGCCAGTTTGGCCAGTAGTCAGGGATGATGGGAGCTGCAATCTAGCAACAACCGAGGGGCTAGAGGTCTCCAACCCCATTTTGAAGGCATGACAACATAGTGTTGATTGGGGGAGCCAAATTAACTTCTGGGTAAGTGAGTTGTTTATCACTCAGTGACTGCAGCAATGTGATGTTCTGCATTGATGAAACAGGAATCAGATCAGTCAGCAAAGGCAGAGCTAGCCTGGTGCCTGAAATCATCTTCGACAACTGATTGAGGCAGTTCATGCCAATGGAAATTGAGTAAGTTAATTGGTTTTGATTCCCGCAGCCACAGGCCTCTATGGGTCAGTGTGCACAGTCCTATCAAATAAATGGTGATTTGTCCTCACCCTGAACAGCTGATGCGTATGAATGTACCTTATTTGAAAGGTTTTCCGATGGCCAGGCATGCAGAACCCTGCTTCAGCACAGGAAAGGTAGTAGCTAGAATCTGCCAACTTTCTCAGCTGTAAAATTCCTTGAAACTGCACAAAGATCAGAAAACATTTCTGATATCGCGCTCTCTCTCTCTGAGCATAATCATAGCCATTGCGTACACAAGACAGGTACATTTTTTTGCACTTGGTATATGTGCTAAAGGTGTACATGATGGCTGGTTTGCAGATGAAATAATTTTTGGTCTAAAGGTAAAGGGGCCCCTGAGCATTAGGTCCACTCATGACCGGCTCTGGGGTTGCAGTGCTCATCTCTCTTTACAGGCCGAGGGAGCCGGCGTACAGCTTCCGGGTCATGTGGCCAGCATGACTAAGCATGGCAAACCAGAGCAGCGCACAGAAACGCCATTTACCTTCCCGCCAGAGTGGTAGCTATTTATCTACTTGCACTTTGACGTGCTTTTGAACTGCTAGGTGGGCAGGAGCTGGGACCGAACAACGGGAGCTCACCCCGTTATGGGGATTTGAACTGCCGACCTTCCGATCGGCAAGCCCTAGGCTCTGTGGTTTAACCCACAGCGCCACCCGCATCCCTAATTTTTGGTCTACAAAAGTGCTAAAAATCCTCTCCAAATCTATCGCCTCAATATTATCTTGAGATATGGGTCACTCACTTGCTGAACCACTGCAAAATGAAATTAGCCCTGGATTATTGACCCTGTATTAGTGGAGCTTAATTTCTTCCATGATATGTGAAGACCTTGTTGGTTTCAACATTCCATGGGTCATTCCTTTATAATGAATTCCTGCTCTAGCTTGAGGCATTGACTTGCTGAGCAGCATTAGAAGTTAGATCACCAGTCTCAGCTTTCCACAACCGGCATGTTGCTGTAAGAGTTTTCTCTCCTGGTCAGTACTGAACGAATCACCCCATTAATATTCATTCTTATTACCAACTGAAATTTGACCTGAAAATCAGTTAAATTGGTGCCTGAAATAGAAAGATCACTTAGGCAGAAACGGCCGGAGTATTTCCTATCCCTTATTTGACCTAACTAAAGTGAAGTGTCATAGTTTAGTGGAAGAATGTGTGCTTGATATGCAGGAAATCCCATGGTCAATTCCTGAAACCACATTCACTGGCAGTGTGGTATAGTGGTAAGAGTACTAGACTAGGCCTGGGGAGACCTGAGCTCAAGTCTGTTATGATATGAGTATTACGCAGCTGCGAACAAGCAGTTCGATGTTTACGTCACATGATGGGTCTAAGAGTGGGACAGGATGTTCCCAGGCAATTCTCAGGGTTATGTACTCTGTGTAACATGAGACCTTCCTGTTGTTTGTGTCCAGGAGGACTGAATCAGTTGCTCGGACGATTCTGAGTGAGCAGACATGCTTTTGTACAGTCAGGAATAAAGTAGAGATGAAATAGACTACTTTCTGACTGTTTTCTTTCTCCTGCTGCTATGCAAGGGGGAAGGGGGTATGCAGCTTTCATCAGGGAGGTGTCGCCTATTCAGATCTCCCTGGTCTGCCAGGGTAGGTCACCAGAGACAGGCCCCGACAAGCCTGGGAAGAGGAGCCAGCCTTTCCCAAGGGGGCCAGTTTCCAACAAAGTCCATCTTTGCTGTGACTCCTGCAAGACCTGCTCTATTTCCACCTGGCCTAGGAGGGCCGGACCCTGGCTGACTTCAGGTATGAACCTTGTACCTTAGCTGTGAGCAGTGGTGGAGCTTCATGATCCGGCACCGGGGGGGGGGGTGGAGAGCAGGTGGGGCGGGCTGGCGTGTGTCCTGGGATGTGGTGCACCACCCGCAAGGGCATGACACATGTCCCGGGGGTGTGGCACGCCACCTGCGTGGGCGGGGTGCCCCGCATGGGGCAGCCACAATGGCACCCTACTGGGATCGCGCTGCTGGGGGCGGTGCACTCTCCCCGCACTCCTCTTCCTCCACCAGTGGCTGTGAGTCCTGCAGGAATTGCTGCTTGGGATGCCTAGAGAGACTACTGTATTGAGGTGGGGCATTGTTTAAGAGTTTGTTTTGGGGTTAAGATTTAATTTTGGAGATGCTTAATTTTTGCTGTTATCGATGGATTGCATTTATATTCCACCTTCTCCCTCCAAGAACGTTGAGGTGGTGTACATGGTACACCTTCTCTTCATTCAGTGTGGTGTAGTGGTTAAGAGAAGTGGACTCATAATCTGGTGAACCGGGTTCGATTCCCTGCTCCTCCACATGCGGCTGCTGGTTTGGTCACACTTCTCTGGGCTAGTCACCTTGGGCTAGTCACCCTTCTCTGAAGTCTCTCAGCCCCACTCACCTCACAGAGTGTTTGCTGTGGGGGAGGAAGGGAAAGGAGAATGTTAGCCGCTTTGAGACTCCTGAAGGGGAGTGAAAGGCGGGATATCAAATCCAAACTACTACTACTACTACTACTACTACTACTACTACTATTCTTCTTCTTCTTCTTCTTCTTCTTCTTCTTCTTCTTCTTCTTCTTCTTCTTCTTCTTCCAACCCCGTAACCACCCTGCGAGGTAGGTTAGGCTGAGAGGCAGCAACTGGCCTAGTGAGCTTCATGGCTGAGCGAGGATTTGATCCCTGGTCTCGCAGGTTCGAATCCGACACTATGACCACTTTACCACCACTGGTTCTCTAAACAGTAAAGTTTTAGATAGAAGTGCAGCACATCCAACAACAGATGGGCCTATGGGCCTGCTCAGCAGCGCCAGATTTAGGACACAGCCAAGCAAGGGGGCCCAACATTGTGAAGATCCATAACTGAGAAGATCCATTTGGGGGCGCCAAGTTTTGGCCTTGCACAGGGTGCCATATTATGGAAGAAGAAGACTAAAGTCCGCTCCTGCTACTCAGTCTGCTGTCCAGGTCTTGGTGGACTACCTCCTCTTCTCCTCCACTTGTATGTCCCCTAAATCTCCCTAGTGGTCCCCTTGACCCCCTGGAGCAGATTTGGGCAGGGTGTGGGGCACACGCAGGGGGAGGAATAAGTCCAATTGCACATGTGGAAATCCTTCAGCTGATGGGACTTGTTAGCCGAACCTGTCCAGAAATAATAAGTCTCAACATCCCAACCGTTGATTGTGGTGGCTGATGAGGGTTTGAGTCCAAGGACACCTGGCTCTCAATATCTGCTTTGGCAAGCAGCACAGATGCTTTAAATGGTAATAATAATCCCCAGGTTGTCGTTTTGCCAGCCTGGGAAAATGGCAGAAGGTGGTGTGTAAACCAGCCCGCCTATGACAGCCTGGGAGCAGACAAGCCACCGCCAGGCTCACCACCATAGCATGCTGATTTCAGATTACTTCTGCGTGGGTTAGTTTAAGTATATGTCTTGTTCATTTTAGATTAGCTGAGTGGAATGATCACCGATGGCCCTCTATGAGGACTTGTCATTCGAGGAAAATGTTGGCAAAGTCATCCGGGAACAGGGGACAGCGCTGTGACTCATCCGGAGAGGATCTTGTGTATGCAGCAGGCACAACATTTTAATGACGAGAAACAGGAAGCAGGGGCAGCCCGTGGAATCACAAAGGGTTTTGAGTCACAGGTGACAGGTCCCCCCTGCCTTAATTACTACAGTCTCACAGCTTACAGGGGAATGCAAGCTGGAAAAGGCTGACAGGCCTCTAGTATTCTGCCATTGTTTTTGTTTCCTAAACCTCTTGAAGAAGGATTGGCAGCATCTGAGACGGCAGCAATGTATTCCTAGGGTCTCCTCCATGGTGTGTGTGTGTGTTTTAAAGGCCAAAGCTGGGCCACAAAGCAATTGCTTTGCATGCAGAAGGTCCCAGATTCAACTCCCAGCATCTTCAAGGTAGGACTGGGATAGATTCTTTGTCTGCAATCCTAGAGATGCTGTTACCAGACAGTGTAGACAATACTGGGCTAGATGGACCAACAGCCTGACTCTGTATAAGGCAGCGTCCTGTGATCCTGTGTTGGCATCTGTCTGTCTTGGGAGACAACGGAAGAGTGCTCCTTCTGGGGTAAAGTCATACTGCTGGAGAGTTACAGCGCCTGCTGTGGCTGTAGAGACCGATTCAGGAGAGACATGGTTTTTTGCAGCTGGGCAGATGAAGGCGTTCTCCCTGTAGACCACGTCCTTGGGGATACTGCCATCTTCCATTCTGTGGACATGACTAAGCCAGTGTAGACATCGCTGAGACCGGAGTGTGAACGTGCTGGGAATGTGGGCTTGGGAGAGCACACCTTTGAGACTCTGTCCTGCCATGTGATGTTCCTGTGCAGATCCTATTAGACCAAGGGTGCAGAACCTAGGGAACAAATGCAACTCTCCAGGTCCATCTTGGTCAGACTCTACTTAGATGACACTCCTGTGATGTTAACACATGAGAGTGCTGAAGCTGGTAAAATGCGGTCTTGACTATGCTACCACTCAGTGGATTTGTAACTGGCTGACTGACCGAGCCAAAAGGGTGCTCATCAATGGTTCCTCTTCATCCTGGAGAAGAGTGACTAGTGGGGTGCCACAGGGTTCTGTCTTGGGCCCGGTCTTATTCAACATCTTTATCAACGACTTGGATGATGGTCTCAAGGGCATCCTGATCAAATTTGCAGATGACACCAAACTGGGAGGGATGGCTAACACCCCAGAGGACAGGATCACACTTCAAAACGACCTTGACAGATTAGAGAACTGGGCCAAAACCACCAAGATGAATTTTAACAGGGAGAAGTGTAAAGTATTGCACTTGGGCAACAAAAAAAAAAAATGAGAGGTACAAATACAAGATGGGTGACACCTGGCTTGAGAGCAGTACATGTGAAAAGGATCTAGGAGTCTTGGTTGACCACAAACTTGACATGAGCCAACAGTGTGACGCGGCAGCTAAAAAAGCCAATGCAATTCTGGGCTGCATCAATAGGAGTATAGCATCTAGATCAAGGGAAGTAATAGTGCCACTGTATTCTGCTCTGGTCAGACCTCACCTGGAGTACTGTGTCCAGTTCTGGGCACCACAGTTCAAGAAGGACCCTGACAAACTGTAACGTGTCCAGAGGAGGGCAACCAAAATGGTCAAAGGCCTGGAAACGATGCCTTATGAGGAACGGCTAAGGGAGCTGGGCATGTTTAGCCTGGAGAAGAGGAGGTTAAGGGGTGATATGATAGCCATGTTCAAATATATAAAAGGATGTCACATAGAGGAGGGAGAAAGGTTGTTTTCTGCTGCTCCAGAGAAGCGGACACAGAGCAATGGATCCAAACTACAAGAAAGAAGATTCCACCTAAACATTAGGAAGAACTTCCTGACAGTAAGAGCTGTTTGACAGTGGAATTTGCTGCCAAGGAGTGTGGTGGAGTCTCCTTCTTTGGAGGTCTTTAAGCAGAGGCTTGACAACCATATGTCAGGAGTGCTCTGATGGTGTTTCCTGCTTGGCAGGGGGTTGGACTCGATGGCCCTTGTGGTCTCTTCCAACTCTATGATTGTATGATTCTATGAGGTGAAATAGTTAAACAAGTTACCCAATCAGAACCCAGGGGGGTGGAGTCACAGGGACCATAAAACCAGCTCTTGGAGGGGTGAAGGAGGAGTTTGTTGGGAGTTGGGTGGTTGGTTGAAGTGGGAATGAATTGGGATAGAGTCTGTGGGTAGGTTGAGTTAGTGTAGCGAAATAAGCTGAGTCAGGAACAGTTAGGGGCTAGGATCACAAGTAAATATCTGAGAGGTGGTTTAGTGAGTGAGAGCAGGTAGCGGAAGTTATAGGTCTGGATAGGCACCCCATGACTGTAATTGACCAATACCGTTTGTGAAACCACACGCTTGTTAAACTGCAATAAATAAACAGACGTTTATGTTCCAATTTAACCCTGACTGGACTCAGTATCGCACCAGGTAGGGCCTGGGTGGTGGCAGCGAGAAATAAAGTGGTGGCACAGGGATCAATAGACGGTGAAAGGTCCAGGGACCCTGTGTGATCGCCACAACCCCCTCCATAAGTCACCTTCTCAATAGCCTTGCTCCATGCCTTCATTGGATGCTTTTTCCTCCGTAAAATGTCCTTGAACTGTGATCATGCTTCTTGCTTGCCTGAATGGAGAGTGGCATGTCTCTGTAGGCAGGAAGCCCTGGGTTTTTTGTACGGCTGGAATGTAGCCTACTTCAGAAAGGGTGGGGCCATATCAGTCGCTCTGCCCCACTTTTGCCTTTGGCTCAGCCAACTACCAGCATGCAGCCCCCCCCCTCCAGGTTGCCTATGATGGGAGTGCTGGGAAAGATTTCACCCCCCTGGGCATTGAAATGGTTGCTCCCAGAAAAAGAGACTGTAAGCCCCTATCCATAGGGTTAAGTGAGTAATTGAGTTTGCTGCCCGTCCTTGCAGTGGCCTTTTAATTGTGGCTTGTCAGCACAATTTGCAGGCTTCGAGTAATTGCGGAGCTATTTTCTTCCCGAGAGATTATTTTTATACGCATACGCTCTAATTTCGGTTTCCAAATTGGGAAGCTCTAAGAATGGAAGTACTCATCTTTCCCCCCCAAAGATGCACAATTCAAAAAAAGGGAAAGAGGATAGGGAGGGTGGGTGGGGAGAGAGTGTGAATGGGCAAGACTTGAGAAAAAAAGGACGTAGGGCTGTGCCAATACACTCGTAGCCAATTAGCAGGAGTGAAGCGGCACTCTGCTTCAGTAAATAGAGAAAGCAGGCTTGGAAAGGGA
The DNA here is from genome assembly GCF_964234715.1 of Podarcis melisellensis. NCBI lineage: Eukaryota > Metazoa > Chordata > Lepidosauria > Squamata > Lacertidae > Podarcis > Podarcis melisellensis. The sequence continues at coordinate 16,457,985 of NC_138528.1, read as the reverse complement.
GCGGCGCAAGGAAGAAGATGCTCCCTGGAGTCTGTACATTGTTACTGGCTCTGTTGCAAGTGCCACGTAATATGCATTTGGCATCTGTAAGAAATCAATCTTTCAGGGCAGTGGCAGCTAGACTTTGGAACTCCCTGCCTATTGATATCAGGCACTCACCTTCACTGTACCTGCTCAAAGCTTTTGGTTTGCTTGTTTAAGCAAGCCTACCCAGATACATAAAATTGACGAGTATTTTAGTCTGCAATTTTACTTTATAATGGATGTTTTAAAACTGTTGGTTTTATTTTGGGGGGCAGAGGGGGGAAAGCAGGCTAACCTGTTTTTAACATTGATTCCCACCCCCCCCCAGTAATTTTAATGCATATTTTATGTAGCACACTTAGAAGTTTTGATGATTAAGCACTATGATGTTAAATGAAATTGTGAATATTTCCCCCCTGTCCTAGAATGCTATATGGTTATGCCAACTTGGGACTCAGCAAAATTAATACGGCTAAAGAGTCCTACATAAAAGACTGGGGGTTAATTATAGAGTTGGAAGGGACCATGAGGGTCATCTAGTCTAACCCAGTGCAGTACAGGAATCTTTTGCCCATTGCTCCCCCCCCCCGGGAGTACTCAAAGGTATGCAGTTCCTGCACCCTTCCCCCCCTACAATAAAAGCGCTGATTAAAAGTGTGGCATTTACTATAACAACATCATAGTGAGTGCCACCACCTTTATTTCTATAAGAAAAGCACTGGTTTTGTCCAAGGTAGGGTTTGAACCAATAATAATAATAATAATAATAATAATAATAATAATAATAATAATATATTATTTATACCCCGCCCATCTGGCTGGGTTTCCCCAGCCATTCTGGGTGGCTTGCAACAAAACACTAAAATACAATAACCTATTAAACATTAAAAGCTTCCCTAAACAGGGCTTCCTTCAGATTTCTTCTAAAAGCTTGGTAGTTATTTTTCTCTTTGACATCTGGTGGGAGGGCGTCCCACAGGGCGGGTGCCACTAGTGAGAAGGCCCTCTGCCTGGTTCACTGTAACTTGGCTGGAACAAAATGAAACTGTTCAGACTTGTTCTTTTTACTGGTGCCAAGAGGTGTAATGTTGCTACGTTTATAACACTGAGTATTTATTTTATTTTTTTTGCATGCTGTTGTATTTACCATATGTTGCTTTTTCGCTATTGCCATTATTATGAAATGATTCTTGCAAGTGTTAGTTTTTACAGGTATGATATATTCCATCCAAGGCAGTTAGCTCAGTTGGTTGGAGTGTGGTGCTGATAACGCCAAGGCCATAGGTTCAATTCCAGACACGCATTTCCTGCTTTGCAGCATGTTGAACTAGATGATCCTCAAGGTCCCTTACAACTCTACAATTCTACGATTCTCGTTGCCGTAAGTCACTTTTTAGGCAAAAGGCTGCATACAAATAAAGTAGTTGTGCTGACGAAATAAAGCTGCTTGAGCAGTAAGTGGCAATCGCCCAGGGAGGCTCTGTTTCCTATTACTGGTATTGTCTTTAACCTTTGCATTCTCCTGCTCCACGAAGGCAAGTAGCAAAGTCCCATTTAATGTTGGCAAAACAGGTTGCCCTGATACAGCAGGTGGCTCAGTCTAAGCCAGGCATAGGCAAACTTGGCCCTCCAGATGTTTTGGGACTACAGTTCCCATCATCCCTGATCACTGGTCCTGTTAGCTAGGGATCATGGGAGTTGTAGTTCCAAAACTTCTGGAGGACTGAGTTTGCCTATGCCTTGTCTAAGCGATAACTTGTCAGGTACAAAAAGTCTTAGAGTGGCTAGATTGATGGAAGCAATACGAGTCATGTGGAGATGTTTGTGGATCTTGTAAATAATAATAATAAAGCTGCTAACAAGAAGTTGATAAATATGTCCCTGGCCTGCAAATACCAAAGATTCATGGAGAACATTCATACCTCCCCTTTCTCCTAACTTCCCAGGAGCTGTATAACTCAAACTATCTACACATCATCCAGGGTTCACCCACACGGTATCCTTCAGGTATTGTTGGACTACAACGTCCCTCATCCTTGACTACTGGCCATACTGACTGGGGCTGATGGGAACCAGAGTCCAACAGCACCGGGAGAGCACCCCCCATTCATATGCCATAAAAACAGCTATAGGTGCCAGAGGCTGAGCCTGTGTGCTTATACATGCTGTGGCATGAAATTGCCTCCTGAGAAAATTTAAAGAGGCCTAGAGAATTTCAATTTCAAAAATGAACCTAAGAAGACTTCTTTTAAGTCTGGAATGTGCTTTTAAAAAAATAAAAAATAGTAACAATATATGACAGAAAGTAGAAGAAAGCCGACATTGAGTTAGTTTTGTATATTCTAGCCAATGATGGAAATGAAATTATGGACTTCAGAAATGCAAAAAAGAAAAAAGTGATATGCTATTCAGTGCTATGCCTGTCTACCTAGAAGCCATTCCCACTGGGTTCAACAAGGCTTGTTTCCCAGTAAGGTGGTTCTGGGGTTGCACCAAACCGGTCTTTCAAACTTACCCACTTGAGGTGGAAAGCAGAAAAGAAAAAGAAAAGAAAAAACCTAATTTCAAAGGCAACGAGATACGTGTGTGAGATAAACTTTCACTTTGTGTTTTGACAGCTAAGGGAAACGCTTTCAAATTCTGGTCTGGAGAAAACGTAATTGGCTTCACTTGTTAGTCTTCAAAGCACTTTGATGGTAACATGGCCTGCTGCAATGAGCAGGGCTCACATGCACACAGAATGGCTTATGGATTGCAGCTCAGGTCTCTGAAGTTGAGCATGGAGTGGGGTTTAACTTAACAAGCTATCAGAGGCAGCAGAAACCTACGGTAATAAAAGTGATATTTATTGGAGGGAAACAGAAGACTGTTCCGAGGCTGTATTTCTTCACTTGGGCTGCTGACAAAAATAAAACAATAGATATAAGGGGGGGCATGTGGACAGTACCAAACAAAGAAAATGTTGTGGTGGGTTATTTCTGGTTCTAGGATATTCCACCCCATCTCTCTCTCACACACATTTCACTGGAGTATTGCTGAGTCACTCAGATACTTCAAGGCATTGGTATACTTAGATGATGCAATTCAGGTCTGGTTCCAGCACACAGCACTCTTAGAGGCATTGTGGGAAATTAAAAATGGCCACCATTTGGTGCCTATGGGAGCATTGCGGAAACTGCCACCAGCAGGTAAGTTTACCAGAAGTAACTGACATAGAAGTGGACTCACCAGAGGATATTTTATGACTTCCCCACTCAATGAGGAGCCAGTCCTCACTTAATTAGGTGAAGTCCTGATTTAATTGTGGCCTCTCCACTAATTTAGCTGCCCTCAGGGTAGCTTGGCTTCAGGGGATAAGCAAGGATTCATTGGAGCTTTGGAGGCCATGTCAAGCTCAAAAGCCCTAGGTTAGGACTGGGCAATCTGGGGGCCTCCCAGGTGCAGCTAGACTGCAACAAACATCATTCTTGGCCAGGCTTGATGTGTTGATGGGAGCTGGAGTCCAACAACATCTGGAGGGTCACAGGTTCCTCACCCCTGCCCCAGAAACTCTAAACCTGCTGCTGCCTGCATTGCAATGCAGTGACTTCTCAAGAACATAAAAAGCATCCTGCTCTCACAGTGACCGACCAGAAGCCCACAAGCAAGACCTGAGTGCTGTTGCACCTTCTGAACTTGTGATTCCCAGCACTTGGCATTCAGAGGTTTACTGCCATTGAAAGCCTTCCCACAACACAAGACAACTCTCTACGAAGAGAGAGTGAGTCTCGAAGCGCACACTTGCTTTACCAGCTAAGGTGACTTTCCAAATAGCTGGCCCTTGCTCGCTTCAGTGGCAGCTGTCACCAACTGGCACTTACATTGGTTTAGTATTTCCTGCCGGTGCCTAATGTTATCGTTCTGATCTACATTATACTTGTGCAAAGGTTAATGATTCTTACATCCATCCTCCTTGTGCGAGACATTTGGCAGTAAAAACCTCTGACACCAATTGGCTGAGCTGGTCTAGTGGCTCCGAATGTTCAGTTGCCCAAGGAGCAAAACAATCTGCATAGCAAGTGGGGGGGGGGAGAGAGAAATGGTCATTTGGGATTGCGTTAAAACCCAGGGCAATATGGCACCTTGTGGGAGACCAAATTTGATGCTGCCCACCCTCATGCCACCTTCCCAAAGCCGGCTAAAGGAGGTGCTGGGCTTTGGGAAGGAGGTGTAAGGGCTCTGGCAGTGGCCTAGAGCCCCCCCTTCTTCCCAAATCTGGGCAAGCATTAACTAAGTTTTGGGAAGAGGCGGGAGGCTGCCTTCCCAAAGCAAGCGCTTACTAGGCCTTGAGAAGGAGGCAGACTTATGGTCTCTGTGTGTGGTTTGGGAGCTGCACGGCCAGGGAAAAAACAATGCTGTCCAGGGTTGTAAAGACTATGGAGAGAATAATAGGGTGCACTCTTCCCACCTTGGATCAAATCTATGCTTCCAGGTGCCATACGAAAGCTGCAGAGATAGCACAGGATAGTGCATGATCTCTTTCAGCTTCTGCCTTCTGGAAGAAGGTACAGGGTCATAAAGACTAGGACTAGCCGCATGAGAAACAGTTTTTATCCAAATGTGATTTTGGTTTTAAATGCAGTGTAAGGAGTCTCTAGGGACGCGGGTGGTGCTGTGGTGTAAACCACTGAGCCTCATGGGCTTGCCAATCAGAAGGTTGACGGTTCGAATCCCCATGACGGGGTGAGCTCCTGTTGCTTGGTCCCTGCTCCAGCCAACATAGCAGTTCGAAAGCATGTCAAAGTGCAAGTAGATAAATAGTTACCGCTCTGGTAGGAAGGTAAACGGTGTTTCCGTGCGCTGCTCTGGTTCACCAGAAGCGGCTTAGTCATGCTGGCCACATGACCCAGAAGCTGTACGCCGGCTCCCTTGGCCAATAAAGCAAGATGAGCACCGCAACCCCAGAGTTGGTCACGACTGGACCTAATGGTCAGGGGTCCCTTTACCTTTACCTAAGGAGTCTATATTGTATTTTAAAATGGGGTATCAGAGTTTTTAGGGGGCTAACCAGGTTGGGAAAGCAGGCTTGTTGGTTTTTGAATGTCTTATGTAGATTTTTCAATTTCGTTGTTCTGTATGGGACAATGACAATAAAGATTATTGTATTGTATTGTATTGTATTGTATTGTATTGTATTGTATTGTATTGGAAGGTGCCCCCTCGGCTCAGCACCCTGTGAGGGGGAGCCTGTTACACTGCCCTAAATGTGCCTTTGTAAAACTTCACACAGGAGCAGGCTGACTCGGAAGAGGTCCTGGGACATAGTCTAGAAACTGGTGCACTGTAAGTCTAAGTGGGGGTGGGTTAAGGCAGATGGTTTTGCCTGCTGGAAGGACTTGCTGAAGCTCGTCTTTTGGTCTCCCTAACTCTGTGATTCTATCATGAGACACAGCTACACATTCAATATTTCTAGTATTATCTATTGAATTTGTACTCTCCCCTTCAAGCCAAAGGTTCCCAGATGTAAGCAAGTGATAATATTTAGCTTCTGGCTGTGAGGGGTTTTCACTTGCTGACTTCTGCAAATTGAGAGGCTGTTAGAAGTACAAGAGCAGATCAGGCTGTGCTGCAGATTCCATCCACGAACCCCCCCCCCCCTAACTCCCATCACTTGGCACCATAACAGAACTTTGCCCATGATGGCTAAACCAAGAATTAAATATTACACTAGTTAACAGTGCCAGCCTTCTGTGCCAATGCATAATGTAATGCTGAAGCCCTTAGAGGCTGACCATCTCCCCCCCCCCAAAAAAATGCAGCTTCATCCAGCTTTGTTTTGTAGGAGCACTAGGTAATTAAATTGCAGCTGGTTTTTATTTATTGTAAATGCCTTGTCTGACTTGGCTAGGAAAGCAAAGTGTCTGTACCTCTGAATTATCCATCTGTATGGCTGCATTCTGCTTCTTAAAACTGGTCTGTTATTGCAGATCTGAACATTAAATATTTAGAGGCCTAGAAGTTCTTGCATTTGTTATACTTTGGGCTGGGTTTTGGAGGGTGGAACAGGCATGGTTCAATAGATGCTTGAGAAGCTTCTCTCCCCCCCCCCTTTCCATATTTTAAGTCCCAGGCAGGCATCAAAGAATAGGATGTTCATCCATTCCTTTGTGGGCCATACTCACTTGGGTGGACAGGCTTGATTTTAATGCAGCTATCTAAAGCGTTGTTGCAGATCAAAGTGAGCAAGAACATTTCCAGGAATAAATATGTATAGGGTACAAGGCAGGAAAAACCCAGCTGCCTTCTCGCTTCAGCAGTTAAGGGCCTTGTTAGAGTGAAACATAATGTATGCCTCAGACTGTACTTTCATTGCACTCAAAGGACTATGTTTTTGGGTTTTGTTGCACTTGTTTGTAGACACGGTTTGGGGCTGTACGCTTTCGAGTCAGCTGTAATTAGTGGTGTGTGTGTGTGTGTGTGTGTTATTTATTTATTTATTATAAAGCATCATCAATGCAAACATATACAGCCAACCTACATAAATGCAGATCCTTTTTAAAAAAGAACAAGTTTGTGATTAGTTTAGCCTCACTCCCAAGCTCCGAGAATGCACACTCAGTCTTGTGAACACAACTCTGCAGCCTGGCAAGTCTCTAATAATTAGGCACAGTCTGCGTCAGCAGGTATTCTGGCAGCTGGGGAGGAAAACAGCACACGGGCATTTCAACAAGCAGTTTCCCCTGTACTCGTGGCTAATTTCTGAGGATTTCCCAATTCTCTCCCCACCAATATTATCGTTAGGGCTGCAGTTCAAAAGGATCAGGTGTGACACAGAAGGTCTGCACACTTCTTCCACCAACAAGCAGAATTGCTGCACAGAGATGTACATGCCTCTGTGTCTGTTCATAGAATCTTCTTACACCAGTTTCTGAGTTTCGCCCACACACTGCTGATTTCATTCGTTCTTTCTCCTCTAACACCATTGGACAAAAGCAAATGAAAATGAGAAGAATCCCAGTTTTCAAAATGAGGGAGCTCAGCAGACCCCTGTGATGTCACTTGCTTAAAGAATTTTGCTTTTTTTTTTTTTTTTAATTCCAGTATGAGCTGACCTGATCCCTGCCTCCTGAACTAATGTGCTGATTTTTCTTCTCTCTGAATTTCACAACACAGTTATTGGCTTCAAAACATAACAAACATGCATTTTAAATGCATCAAATAAAAACATTTTTTTCTTTTACCAATTTCATAACGTTTATATATCTCGTGGTTTGCTTTTTAAAAAACTCAAAGCTGTTTACAAGTAAGTGAAATGATGAAATTATCAATAAAGACAATTGTAAAAAACTGATTTTAAACATTAAAAATAATTAAAAACCTGATTAAAACACATGCCAATATTCTACGGTTGGAGGATGGATGGTGGCTAATGGATTGAAGCTGAATCCTGAGAAGACAGAAGTACTGTTTTTGGGGGACAGGGGGCGGGCTGGTGTGGAGGACTCCCTGGTCCTGAATAGGGTAACTGTGCCCCTGAAGGACCAGGTGCGTAGCCTGGGAGTCATTTTGGACTCACAGCTGTCCATGGAGGCACAAGTCAATTCTGTATCCAGGGCAGCTGTCTACCAACTCCACCTGGTACGCAGGCTGAGACCCTACCTGCCCGCGGACTGTCTCGCCAGAGTGGTGCAGGCTCTAGTTATCTCCCGCTTGGACTACTGCAATGCGCTCTACGTGGGGCTACCTTTGAAGGTGACTCGGAAACTACAGCTAATCCAGAATGCGGCAGCTAGACTGGTGACTGGGGGCAGCCGCCGAGACCACATAACACCAGTCTTGAAAGACCTACATTGGCTCCCAGTACGTTTCCGAGCACAATTCAAAGTGTTGGTGTTGACCTTTAAAGCCCTAAACGGCCTCGGCCCAATATAACTGAAGGAGCTAAACGGCCTCGGCCCAATATAACTGAAGGAGCATCTCCACCCCCATCGTTCTGCCCGGACACTGAGGTCCACCGCCGAGGGCCTTCTGGCAGTTCCCTCATTGCGAGAAGTGAGATTATAGGGAACCAGACAGAGGGCCTTTTCGGTAGTGGCGCCCGCCCTGTGGAACGCCCTCCCATCAGATGTCAAAACGATAAACAACTACCTGACATTCAGAAGACATCTTAAGGCAGCCCTGTTCAGGGAAGTTTTTAATGTATGATATTTTAGTGTTTTCTGGTTTCTATGGAAGCCGCCCAGAGTGGCTGGGGAAACCCAGCCAGATGGGCGGGGTACAAATAATAAATTATTATTATTATTATTATTATTATTATTATTATTATTATTATTATTACATATCTAGGTAGGCTTGCCGGAAGAAAACCTAATTAAAACTCTAAGCTAAAAACCTGATTAAAACACATGCCAATATTATACATATCTAGGTAGGTTTGCTGGAAGAAAAATGTTTGTAGCTGGTGCTGAAAAGAGTACAAGGAGCTGTCTGATGTCAAAAGACAGGGAGTTTCAAAGTATGTGGGCTACCAAAATAAAATATCGATTTCCTACAAATGTGGAACTCGGAGAAGTATCACGATTGAGAAGGCTGGGGGCAGAAGCCACACCTTCAGAGAACCTTGCAAACACCAATTGTATGGGAGATTTCTACAAGAGGGGAGCTCCAAAAGCTAGCACTGTCAGTATCTACTTTCCCTGAAGATGCCACCCAGAAACAGTGCATGACTTTTTTTTTTTAAAAAAAAAATGTTTTTATTGAAGTGTTTTTAGTGTTACAAAACAAACAGGGAAAGGTATACATCTATTGTTTCCACTTTCAATTCATATTCTTTTTCAGTTTGTTTATATTTAGTGAGAGATGCTTTTGTCATAGACATCTTGGGGTTGGCTTCCATCAGAGTGAGGGGGGGGGCAATCCCTTGGCTGCAGGACTGTTTGAGTTCACAGTGGCTTCCAGGGAATTGCTGGAGCAACAGCTATTGCTAGGAATGCCTTGTGTGTTCTACAGGGATCTGTCCAGGGTACTGAACTACTGCAAACTAGCCTGCTCTGCAGCTGTTGGCAGCACCACTGCAGGTTCCCAGCCTGAAAGCCAACCTTGGTAGATTTGGGGGTTTAGCCTTCCAAATATGCATTTTGGACCAAACTCAAGACTTATCAGAGTCTGCTATTGGTTTAAAAGTGTTTCAAGACTGGGAATTTCTAGGAAGGTTGCCAAACTGAGTGCAGACATTGAACCATAATGAATGTCCTACTTCAGAGAAGGGCTTGAACAATCCACAGGTAGGGTTGCCAACCCTTGACATGAAAAATTATAGCACCTGGGAGGTACCAAGGTTGTTGATGGAGCTAGGGGAAAAAACCCTATGATTTCTGGCAGAACCAAGACGAGACTCTGGTGCAAAATCTGCTTAATTACCAGAGGTATATCTTTTGGATTCCAGCTCCCATCAGCCTTGGTCATTGGATCCATGTTGGCTGGGGCTGGTGGAAGTTGTAGTTCAAAGTACCTGAAGGACACCAGGTTGGGAAAGGATGAAGCCAACGATTCAGTTATTGGTAGGAAAGAGATATCAAAGACGGAAGAAAATAACAACTTGAGTTTCAGATTCAAGTGTGCTATAAACATTTATGAAGTCTCGTATTTGATTCAAGCTCCAAGGGCTGATAGAACTTAAATATATATCATGTGGTCAATACTGAAGCTAGCATTCCAATCTAATATGGACAGCTGTGTGCATGTTTTATTTTAAGAAATAAACCAAGAGATACAAAACAGCTTTGGTGGTAGATTGCAAAATAACTTCTGTTGGTGGAAAATCATGCAAAATGTAACAGTAATCCATTAACTTCATTTTTCTATAAGTATGCCTGTACCCCTGTGAACAAAAATATTTTTTTGCATTTGTATTCAAATAACTTTCACTTGGAGTAGACTCATTTAAATTAATGGCCATGGCTAACTAGGGTCTGTTCATTTCCATGGGTTTACTCTGAGTAAAAGTTGTGTGAATACATCCCATGATATCCACAAATATAATATTTTTATCTGTGCAATAAATGACCTTACTCTTATGCTGTACATTGTCTGATATATTGAATAAAGCCTGTATACCATTGGTCTCTGGACAGAGTATTATTTTTTCATTTTATTTAAGACATTTTTATACCACTTAATTATTCAAATTTCTAAGTACAATGGAGGCTAGTTCATTAGGGCAAATGAGGCTGTGCCACACCAACCTCAGTCTGTCTCCTGCCAGCCCCTGACCTGCCAACCTTCTAATTTCAATCAATCCAAGGAACTGCCCTGCGTGTCTGCTTCCTCCTCCTTTGTCTCAATGTTGCCCCTTGATAGAACTCACCAGGGAGGAGGATGGGAACAGATTTAGAACAGGTTGGCTCCATCCATCATTTGCTGGCTCCACTCACTATTTGGGCTCCCTACTTTCTGCCCCACGCATCCCAACAGACACCAGACACCCCTGCCTGAGTGGTGTACATAAAAGCAATCCACAATAAATGGGCCAATAAAACAACAGAAATGTATCATAAAATCCTATTTCATGCAGCAGAGTCAGCAAGAGCCCAAGTTTACCATTGAAGCCTGTTTGCATCATATATATGCACAAATCTATTTACCAGTAAGTATTCTTAGGCAAGACACTGGCTTTTACACACTCCCGAATAAGTGCTACTCAACCTCTGCTGAGAAACTATTGTCCTTCCTATTCTTCACACAATGATGAGTCACTTCTGTGTCTATTTTAGAATGACAAATGGAATACTTCTGATTGACTCTCTACCATACAACAAGCCCATAGTATCATCTGACTCTTAATAGCAAACAATCCTGTTTTGCATGAAGTATGTACCAAGGACTACTGGACTGACTTCAGTCTTGCATACCTGGGCAACTGCTACAATAGATACCAAACACAAGAAATGAACTTTGATTCCAGCATGCATTGGTGATATTCTAACACCTTGTAACTTCAAAAATCCCTTCCTGGTTTTTTAAATGTCTAAAGATAAATCATCACATTGTGAATCTAGAATGATTTGCAATATATCTTTTATTTTCCTGCAGTTTTGCCCTGCTTTTTCTGGATAAACTTTCCTCTACATTCCAGAATCTCCCCTTGGGTGTAATGAAGTTCTGGCTTCAACCTTATTGACTCTGCTCCTTAAATAATATTTTTCAGAGCGCTGAATGGTTAAGCTAGGAAGTAATTGTCACTTGTTTGAAATACGGAATGTATTTGCCATTGTGGCAATTTCACCTCCTGTTTTGCCTTATTAATCTGGTAGCTTTAACTACTGGGGTACAAATATCCCAGGAAAGTGATCAGACAATAGTTGTCCTCTTGAGTGTAGCACCAATGTGAAATTTAATTAGTCTAGTTCAGTTCCTTCATGATGAAAGTCATGCCCAAGAGCCTCAGATATTTTGACTCGAATAGATCATCCCACCCATCTCTATTATCTATACAGCACCTTTAGATTTTTATCCATCATTTGGACTGGCAGCAGAAATCCACCAGAAGCAGGGAGAAGAATGGCATATCCTAGCCCTGGTTCCCCCAACGTGTTTTGGATTCCTACCATTCTTTACCCTAACCTATGACCTTGGCCTTGGACAATTTCTCCTTACTTGGAATCTCCTAGTCGCTAGGCTCATCTAGACTTCCTTTTGTGCAGCGCTTTCCAGATACAGGTCCACGCTTTAAACTGTGTGTCCGAATGGGTTTTCTTTGTCTCCAGTGCTTTCTCCATGGAAAACCTGTTGCTGTTTGCTCTGATTCAGTGGTAAAACACAGGTTTTCTGAAGAATGGCAGATGAAGATGATGGACTATATGGAACTTGCCGAACTGACTGGGAGACTCCAAGACCAGAGAGATGAGGCCGTGGAAGAAGACTGGAAGAAGTTTAAAGAATATTTGAAAAAAATATGTTAATATTTAAATCTTGGAATAGCTTTGGAAGTGGATATAGGCTGTAGGGTTGGAAGTAGAAGATAGTGTATTTTAAAAAAGTATTATCTGTAAGTAATAAAATGTGAAGATTTTTATGGTTAAAGTAAGCGTGATGAAAAAAATGGTTAGAAATCATGATATATGTAACTGCTAAAGATGAGGTAAAATGAAAATCAGATGGGGAGATTTGGGGAAGCCCACCTAACAATGTTTAGAAAAAATAAGGACAAGACAAGAATTTGTTTGTATTGTTTGTTTTTCTGTTTGTGTTGTTTATTTGTGTTATAAAATGAATATTTTTCTTTTTGAAAAACAAACAAACACAGGTTTTCCTGGGGAATGCGCTGTAGTAATGGTGGTGGTGGTAGTGATGGAGAAACCGCTTGGAAACACGGAACAGAGGTAAGTTTGGATGAGCCCTGTGTTAATGCAAAGGAAAATGGAAGGAAGCACTTTAAAAAATAAACTGATGCAGCATAAAATGTCAAGCTTCATTTAAGTCAATGTTATTCTTTCTACTGTACCACCAGTGCACACAGAACTTGATATTGTTGTTTGTAACATAGGACATCGGTCAATGAAATAGTTGTGTGCACACAAGGATTAGTGTTAGGAAAACAAGACTTCTCCCCCTCTCCTCCCACCATGTGCCCCCACACCATTCCCACATCTGCTCCAGAGGGTTGGGGGGAACCCCCAGAATGGATTTAGGGGGCATACAGGGAAAGCTGAGGAGAATGTTCCATTGTGCAAGGAGAAATCCTTGTGCTGACAGCACTGTAGCCTTAGTGTTATGTTGAATACAACCCATAATAAGCAAAGGTAAGTCCCAACTCCAAGAAATCTACAGCCTAAACCAGCCTTTGCCAACCTGATGCCCTCCAGATGGAGTTACACTCCAACAAACGTAAAGTGAAGCAAAAAATGTTTAATTCCCCATATATACTCATAGGGCCTGAACTGACAGTGATGGACCAGTTACAGATAGGTAGCCGTGTTGGTCTGCCATAGTCAAAACAAAAAAAAATTCCTTCCAGTAGCACCTTAAAGACCAACTAAGTTAGTTCTTGGTATGAGCTTTCGTGTGCATGCACACGAAAATGTATCTGAAGAAGTGTGCATGCACACGAAAGCTCATACCAAGAACTAACTTAGTTGGTCTTTAAGGTGCTACTGGAAGGAAAATTTTTTGAGTGATGGACCAGGAATGAGAACTTGGGGTCACAAGGATAACTTGACGAAGATGTTGACCCAGTGTGTGGCAGTTGTGAAAAAAGGCAAAATCCATCATTAGGAAAGGAATTGAAACGGAAACTGCTAATATCATAATCTATGGTGGGACTGCATTTGGGATATTGTCTACAGCTCTGGTGACCTCGCCTCAAAAAGGATATTGCAGAGTTGGAAAAGGGTCAGAAAACCACAGCCAACATGATCAACAGGGTGTCATGGTTCCCCTATGGTGAAAGCTTGCAGTGCTTGTGACTCTTTATAATTATGCATGGCATGGAGAAAGCAGATAGAGAAAAGTTTCTCTCCCTCTCCTGTGACATTAGAACTTGTGGACATCATCCCTGACCACTGGTTATGCTGCCACTGGCTGATGGGAGCTGAGAGTCCAAAACTACCTATCGAGGGCACCAACTTGGTGAATTCAGTCCATCCTAAACTAAAACAAAGTAAAATTTTTGTATGGCAAGGGGCTCATCATTCCCCCTGAGTTTGTGTCATAAACCAGATTTAAAATGTAAAGCTTTTTTAAAAAAAGAAATAGTTATGAATAACTAAAATACCCAAGACGGTAAGGAATAAGAAAATGTGGTACTGACAAAGAAAATATCAAGGCTTCCTCTCTGTGGTGCTGCACAGTTCTTCTACCTGTACCAATCTTTGATGGCATATAATCATTCTCCTGACCCACTCTCCAGCAAAGAGAATATGATATACAGGATTACATCACAGTATTGAAGCACTGCTTCTTGCTGAGAAGGTTTGATGTGAAGAAGAATTCTGACCCAGCAGTTGTTCTGGCTGCCATGGAAGCAGACAATAGAACCCTGCCCCTTTCACTGGGCGAGTGCTGAGATCAGACATTTTGCTTCTTTAGAAGAACCAAGCCCATATGACTCAGGCTGAATCCATCCCTGAGCGCATTTCTCTGGGAGTGAGTCCTACTAAATTCAACATTACTAGAGTTTCCTGAATAGACATACCTAGGATGATGTTGTTTGGACTTTTGCGAACTTTGCTCGCTTTTTAGACTATTTGCTACTTGCTCATTCATTTGCACTGTTCGTTCATCTTATTCTCTGAATTGCCTTCACTTTCCCACAGCAACATCATGGCATAACAACATCTGATTGGCTACGTAGTTTTTGCAAAATCAAATCATTCAGTGCAGGACCCCAGATTCAGTGGGATCACTCTTGCAACTAATCCAGGAAGGAGAAGGAAGGAAAGTAGAAGCCAAGTGAAACAAGGGTGAATGTTGAAGACTGGAAAAGAGATGAATCTCAGTATCCATGGGACTTACTTCTGAGTAGACAGGTTTATGAATGTGCTGTAAAACTGCTACAGTAAACCTCAACATTGAAACCAAAGAATCAGAGCTCTACTATTTAGTGTTCCTATCTGGCTTCTCCCGTCTCCACATCTTTACAAAGATCTGTCTTGGAGTTCATGGTCCATCATCTATCTTTCAGTTTTCTACAGTGGGAACGCTGTAGAAAACTGAGGTAGAGTTTAAATGAAGCCCTGTTAATGAACCCTTAACAACCCACTCACATCAGCATGCACTCTCTCTGTTTTCCTTTTAAAGCTGGGAATCTGTATAAATGTCGCTGAAACTCTCTCATGACGAGAGGAAATTATCTCAATTTTTACTTGTGATGATTTTGTAGGTAGCTGAGATATAGGAGGGACAGTCAATGTGGAGTCCTCCAGAAGTTGTTGTTGAACTATGGCTCCCACAATCTCTGGTTGAGCTGATTGGAATTTTAGTTCTGCAGTTTCTGAAGGCCACCATGTTGGCAAACCTCCTGAGCTACAGGAGAATGATGTGATTCACACAGGTGGTTGTGATGTTGTGATGTATATGTAAATGATATTGTGCAAATATCAGCGTAATTACAGTAAACTAGTATGTGACAGCATGTATTATGTTAAATGTGTAGGTAAGTATATCAGGTAAATTAAAATAAGTGTTAGGCGGAGGTGATAGCGTTGAGAGGGAGTAGTAGAGAGGGTTTGGAAGATTGTGGCAGGGTTAGTGAGATCATAGAATCATATCGTTGAAAGGTACCACAAGAATCATATCTAGTTCTGTGGTTTCTGATTAGCTAGCACTGCGGACCCCCTGTTTTTCAAAAGCCAATCCATGGACCCCTTAGTTTTGAAAATGTTGTTATCTCTATGGTAGTTTTTTGTTATGTGAATGGTGTCACAGTCCCCTTGGGTGGGTTATGTGGACCCCCTGGGGTCTGAGGACCATCAGTTGGGGACCACTAATCGAGTCCAATCTTCTGCAATGCAGGAATCTTTCCACCAACATGTTGCTCAAACCCGCGACCCTGAGATTAAGAGTCTCATGCTCTACCAACTGAGCTATCCCATCAATATGGAGGATTGTGGGGCTCTCGGGCCCACCACCAGTGGTAAGGTGGATGTTGACTCTGAGTAGCATGCCCAGGCACCGTTCGTGAGGAACTCACTGATGTCACTCTTGATAATTAGGAGGTCCATTTCTACCGAAGGAAGTCCAAGATGAACCTGTCCCTCTGGAGTGGCGAGTCATGGCTGCACTCAGTATGAGGCCAACCAACACCTCCATGTTCAGGATGCTTCCACCTGCCAACACCCTTAGCTTCATGCTGTGATGGCCTGGGAATCTGATTCAGAGGCTGAATCGGAGGAATCCCAGCCTGCACAGGAGTCCTCGCCTCCAGGGCCGGCTGAGCAGGGGCAGGGGCTTGAATCTAAAGAGCCCCCACCTGTGCTGGATCCTCAGGAGCTGAATCTGCTCTGGCCCCGGAGGTGATGGAGGACCCATTGCCTGCAGGTGCTCCTCTCCCAGCCCTGTCAGGGGAAGGTGAGGTTGCCTCTGGGTCCAGTAACTCTCCAGCCTCTCCTGAGCTGCAGAGGCTCAGGGCAGAGAGGCGGAGGGAACTAAGTTCTCTCAGGAGGAGTGCTTGCCTTAAGGCCAGGGGAGGCGAATCACCTGTGGCCTGGGACTGCCCCAGGCCTCAGAGGAGATAAAGGCCAGTCAGCCCAGTCCCAGGTTGCGGGAGCAACATCGTTGGAAATCTGTTCCTGCCAGCACCCTGACCTGCTCGTCTGGAGTTCATGATCACGCCCGGCTCCTTGCCTTGGACCCCGCTTCGCCCTTGATGGACAGCCTCCAGACCCTTGACCCAGGACTGGACTCAGACCACGCCGCACGGTACCCCCCCTGGAACCAGCACACATGCCTTCCTTGTACGGTGGCCTGAGTACTGAAAGCTCATCCAGGCCAACAGGATCTTGCTGAGGTTTCCTCAGCATCTTTGTGGTAGCCTCTCCCTCCTGCCTGATGGGCTTGGCTGGCTGCCCCAGCTGGGGAGGCTGGGGTAACTGCTGGTGGATGGGCGGTGGCATGGCCAGAGCATCCTGAATATGAAGGCACTGTTGGGTCTCCTTGCTGGCCTCTACACCGAGTGCAGCCCCGGCTCATTGCTCATCTCAGACTTCCTCGAGTGGAAATGGACCTCCTGATTATGAAGAGTGTTATAAATGAAAATATATAAAACAATATATTAGAGGTGCACCACGCAACCCAGATGTGATAACTCCAGGTTGTGCTCGTGTTGGAGCAGCACCAGAGGCAAAGAAACCCAAGTATCTATATACAAAACTGCCTTTTAAGCCAAGATGGCAAAAATAAAGAGAGAGCTGGATGCTCTTTCAGATTTTCAGGAGACAGAGAAGCCTGTCCCCTCCTCCAGCAAGGTTTTAAAAGCCCAGCCCTTGCATACACTCAAGATGAAATGGCCCCAAAAGAAGAAAAAAAGCATATTTTTAGGGAGTGTATTGCATTTACTTATGAGTGTATTGCCTCATAAAACTACAGTGGTACCTTGGGTTAAGTTCTAGAGGTCTGTTCTTAACCTGAAACTGTTCTTAACTTGAAGCACCACTTTAACTAATGGGGCCTCCCGCTGCCGCCGCACCGCTGCTGCGCAATTTCTGTTCTCATCCTGAAGCAAAGTTCTTAACCCAAGCTACTATTTCTGGGTTAGCGGAGTCTGCAACCTGTCTGTAACCCGAGGTACCACTGTATAGCTATTTGCACTGGATGTCAGACAGCCTGTTTTCTGCAGAAAAGGGGACCTGTGTGCCTTTGGCATGCATGCGGAGTATATCAGTCCACTTTATTACATTAAGAACATATTGCAATTGTCTCCTTCTTGCTGCCATGATGCAACCCTGATGTATTGCTGTTGTGGTTTGGTTTTTCGTTTTTAAAATTGTTTTATCACGTAGTATATATTTCCACGCTGTGTCCTGCTCTAGGACTGAGTTTAATGATGAGTAGAAGATGCCTAAATGAATGAAAATGTAGAAGCAGTCAGTTGAACAGAAAAAGAGGTACCTTTGACTAGTTAAAGCAGCAGTAGCCAACAAGGTGCTCTCTAGTCATGGTTGGACTACAACTCCCAGCATTCATTGCTATTGGCTATGTTGGCTGGGGCTTGGAATCTGTGCTGGCTGCTCCTGAAATCAGTGTTTGAAGTTCTGGGGCTATGAAGCCTGCTTAGCTTTCTGTGGTGCTGCTTTGCCCCAGAATACCTTCTGTTATGATATTATTGCTTTGTTTGGGGGAAACACATTTTCTTTCAACCCCACTTTCCCATTTGCGAAAGGGACAGATCAGTGATCATATCTTACGGTATGTGATTGCAGAAAAATGTACAGCTATGAAAATTTTGGGCCCTTCTTGAGCTAATGCCCAACAGAGTCTTGGAGGGGGGGGGAGTTGCATGACAAAATCATTGAGCTGTGGCAGAAGCAAGAATTAACTTACATTGAATTCACAATTTGGTGGCTTTTCTGGCTGAATAATGAGGACTGGAGCATAATTCTGTTGACAATATTTCCCTTCGCTTGAAAAGGCCCGGCCAACCCATCTCTTCCCATTCCTTCAACCTCTTCAGTCGAGGGAGCTCCGAATATTGCCAGACCACTGACTCTCACCATCCCTGAGCATTGGTGATGCTGGCTGGGGCTGGTGGGAGTTGGAATCCAACAACATAGCAGGTTGCAGGTTATCCAACTCTGTTCTGTATGGTATGGAAATATCGAAAGGAAGTGTAACATCTTCCGCAGTTAGGCATGCCTAGAAGCAATATCCTATACGTGGGATTTGATTCAGTGCTGTTTGTTCCCTGACTGGTGGAATTTGATAACTAGAAGGCAACATGCACGGCGATGGGTGAATAATGCAATCCTTCCCCCAAATGGTGCCACCCAAATGTTGTTGGACTACAGCTCCCATCATCCTCAACCATTGGCCATGCTGGTTGGAGCTGAAGGGCCACAGGTTGCCTTAAATCAACGGAGGACACAGAGGAGGATCCTTCGCTCAAAGCAGTAGCAAAGCTCTTCACAGGAAGGAAAGTAAATACTTTTGGACTACACAGACTCTTCCCATCACCATGTATTTGTAGACCACTAATGAACCATAACGAACCTCCAGGCTAGTCCCTGATGGCCATGAGGCCAAGCAGTAATGAATGAGAAATGAAATAAAGCTACCAGTGTCAAGGGTGTGTTCAGAAGCAGTGTCTTCCTGAATACTAATCCTGCCTGCACTTCCCCAGCTAAGATCCAGCTAAAGGAACCCATTCAGTTTCCCTCTTTCCCCCGTTTGTGTTCGTCTACCTTTTCATCAGAATCCACAGAGCTTTGCAACTTTCTGACACTTTTTAATAACTTTGTGGCTGCCCTTTTGACACCAACGAGTTTGAAAGCTGTATTCTGTTGGTTCTACCGATGGCAATGGCTCACTGGAAACCCCAGATCTTTAAACAGAAATGGAGAACCTGCTGGACTCCAAATCCCATCAGCCCCAGCCAGCACTGCGAATGGCCAGGAATGATAGGTACCATAGTCCAACAATAGTTGGAGAGCCACAGGTTCTCCATCCCTGGCTCAGAAAACATTTGGCTGGTAATATAAACCTTGTCAAAACACAGAGAGGATGTAACATAGCTCCAAATCCCACTGTATTGCATACAGTCCAAATCCTATGCATATTTACTTTGAAGAAAGTCCCATGGACTTTAGTGAAGCTTATTTCCAAGTGTGGACAAGATCATTCACACTTAATTGTGCGCTGTACAAAAACAAGTCGTAATTGGTTCCATAAGAAATCTATGGCTTTTCCTTTCTTTCTTTCTTTTTTAATGCCTTGCAACGACATACAGAAACGAAACCTCCCAAGCAACACTCAAAACATGAGCTCGGAAACTTGCACATTTTCCAAATGCCATCTCCCCTTTGATTGAAAGCAAGGGGTCGATGCTAAGAAGAAACTTCTACAGGCAGACAACATTTTGAACACAGAAGAAATGGCTCAAAACAAAACCCCAGCTAGAAAATAAACGTAAAACAAACAAAAAAACCAAACACGAATATTACACCATTTACACTGAAACAAACAACAGGCAATTGGATGCTTTGATGCAAAGTTGATTCCCACCCGGCCCCTCAACTGACAGCTCTCTCTTCCTCTTCTTTCCCTGTGAATTATTTGATCTGGTTTGTTCTCCCTGAGCAGAGGAAGCATGCTCTGGCAAGAGACCCAAGTGGTGGCTACTGCGTTTGTTTAATTGACTGTATCGCCTCCTATTTTATCTGGCAATGGAAACATGGCATTGTGCAGACAGAGGCTCCTTCTGAAATAGACATCTTTGCAAAAGGCTCTCAACAACCACCCACCACCACCACCCCAGTTTCCTCCAGACCTCTGAGATTTCCAAAACCTGGCAACCGAATCTACTTCCAGATAGCCAAAGCACCCCAAATAAAGAAATGAATGGTCTTCAATCAGTATAAGACCCAGCAGATCGCCTGCCTTATAACGAGCAGTGCAGGAAGGCGGGTGGGAAGGGAGGGGAGGGGAAGAAAGAAAGAAAGAAAGAAAGAAAGAAAGAAAGAAAGAAAGAAAGAAAGAAAGAAAGAAAGAAGGGGAGACCCCCAAACTGGTTGACTTACCTTATTTTCTCCATCTCTGCCGCAGAGGCCTACAAGAAATCAAACAAACAAGGTGCAAGTGAATGGAAAGGGAGCAGCAGCGTTCACTCGGCAGATTTATGCATAGTTCAGGCTATCCAAAAAGGCTGGCTGGCAGGCTTGGCTGGCTGCTGCCGCCGGCTCCCGTCTACCGAGCCCCGGCCAGACCCGGACCCCAGATCTGCATGGGAGCAGCAGGGGTGCACGTTGACTGGTGAACTCCCGAAGAACGCAGCAGCAGCAGCGGCGGAGGCAGCAGCAGCAGCAGCAGCGAACACGCTGCAGAAAGGCTGGCGAGCTCCCCAGGAGACATGGGCAACACGGAATGACTCAGTTTGTAGCGCCCAGGCGAAGAAGGCAGAGGAGGAGGAGGAAGGTGGAAGGAGAACCAGTAACAGGTTACTGTGCCGAGCGGGTTCCGCAGGAGAGAAAGTTGAAATCGAGGGGTGGCCCCGTCCAACAGGAGCCGAGGGAGGGAGGGAGGCAGGCAGGCAGGCGCGCACCAACGTGGCACATAGACGCTGCCACGATCTCCAGTTTCTCTCCTCCCTCGCCCTCCCCCCCAAAAAACCCCCCACACCACCTTGGAGTTTTTAATTCATCACGTTTCCCCGAGATCTCGGCAGATGGAGCGCGCGCACGCAGCTCGAGCGAGAGTTTCAGGGATCGCGTTAGGGTTGGGTTTTTTTGTGTGTGTGTCCCCCACCCACCCTGTAATTCATGGTCTTAATTCATCTCTCTCGCATTCCGCCTTGCCCTTTAAGATTCACGCCGGGGTCCCTTTGATCCGCACCGGCAAGAGGGGGGGAAAGTTTCAAGAGGACTCCTTTTTTTAACCCCTGCTCCGCCAGACCCGGCCAAGGAAGGCACCCCTCTCCAACAACGCTTGACTCTTTGGGGGCCTGCTTAACCACTTGCTTCCTGAGATCTGCCCAGATGAAGCCACCGGGATGGTGCGGGGGGAGGACGGATTCTGTTGCAGCTTTTACCATACTAGTGTGTCCTTCCTTCCTTCCATCCATCATCTATCTATCATCTATCTATCTATCTATCTATCTATCTATCATCTATCTATCTATCTATCTATCTATCTATCTATCTATCTATCTATCTATCTATCTATATCATCTATCTATCATCTATCTCTATCTATCATCTATCTATCTATCTATCTATCTATCTATCTATCTATCTATCTACCTACCTACCTATCTATCTATCTATCTATCATCTATCTATCTATCTATCTATCTATCTATCTATCTATCTATCCCTGCATCGTTTCATTTCTTTTGAATTCTTTTCCCTTTCAATGTATGGCATGCAACCATTTTATTCACCCTCGACACAAATATCGCCAAGATTTTGAGCTGACGGGCTTCTTTTGGCTCCGCCTGCCCTTCACACACATCTAGAGTGGGTGGGCGGGCTTTTCTGCTTCCCCCCTTCCATCCCAGTTTTTTGTGAATTAGAGGATGAAAGCGCCAGGGCGAGTCTGGGAACCCGACATTTCAAAAGTATATTCCCATCCTTTTTTTAGTCCCAGAAGACCAGAAGACCTGTCGTTTCAAAGCCTCTTGTTTTAGATAGTCCTAAAGAAGCACATTTCTCCCCTACCAAACATAAAAATTAAAAAAGAAACTGGGAAATGCTGTTTAAAGGTGCTAGGAATTGTAGCTCTGTGAGGGGGGGGGGAACTACAGTTCCCAGAATTCTGGGCGGGGTGTGTGCTTTAAATGTATGGTATGTACTTAGCCTGTGCAACAGATGGTGGTTAGGTAAGAAAAGGAAAAACGAGGCATGATCAGAACAGCAAAAATGAAAATCTACACTGAAATATCAGTGGCGTTTGTGTTCTTCAATTGCCAACAGATCCCTATTTCTCCTCCCCCCCCCCCCGTCCTTCCTGGTTTTTTCTCTGGCCCAGTCACTTATGATCTCATGATGTGGAAGTCCTTTCCTCACGTCCATTGTTGCCTTGGCAATGCCTTGCAAAATGCATCGAGAGGCAAGCCGAGCCCATTGATTGAACGGTTCCCCCACACCAATTCATTAACATACAATATTGCAGCGCACAAGATGAGACGACTTTTCTGAATGCCACCCTGCTGGTTCGGATCCTGGGAGTCCTAAATGCCAGATGATAATCGCCAGTGTCCACTCTATGCAAGTGGAACCTCCAAAAATGGATGGGCTGGTGCACTGGGGGAAGGAGGGTGTCCTTCTGTGATCCACAAAACAACCCTCCTGTGCTGATGATGCAGCGCAACCCTGAATTCTCATCCTTTCACAAATGTAGAAGACAGAATCACGGCCCCACTCTGCACTAGCAAACGCCTTTCCTAAGCTGCTATGTGGAGCTAAAAGGAGGAGGGCAATGAGGAAGGGGAAGAGCTTATAAGGACATGGCACTCCGCTATGTGCTTCATACTGGGCGCATAGTTAGAGTATGGAACAGGCTCCCACAGGAGGCAATGCCATCCACAAACTTGGGTGGCTTTAAGAGAGGATTAGATAAGAGAAATTAATGGAGGATAAAGCTCTCAATGGCTAACAGCCACGATAGCTATGTTCTACCTCCACATTCAGAGGCCGTAATGCTTCTAAATACCTGTACCAGTTGCTGGAAACTGGGGGAGATGAAGAAGAAGAAGAGTTTGGATTTTATATCCTGCTTTATCACTCCCCTTAAGGAGTCTCAAAGCGGCTAACATTCTCCTTTCCCTTCCTCCCCCACAACAAACACTCTGTGAGGTGAGTGAGGCTGAGAGACTTCAGAGAAGTGTGACTAGCCAAGGTGGCCCAGCAGCCGCATGTGGAGGAGCGGGGAAGCGAACCCCGTTCACCAGATTACAAGTCTACTGCTCTTAACCACTACACCAGACTGGAGGAAGTGATCTAAGTCAGTGTTTCCCAAATTTGGTCCTCAAGCTGTTTCCCATCACCCCTGACCACACTGGTCTTGATAACTGCGTGGACAGGCGGAGTCCCTTCAACCCCAGGCGACCCCCGAGCTGAATATTCCTTCTGTTGTATTGGCAGGGCAGGCCTTTCCCCCTACCTGGCCGATCTCCTGGCAACACCCCCCAGGCGGCATTGGGGGATTGGGTGAGGTAGGCGGAGACCTCCAGGTATCCAGTCTGGGGAGAGTGAAGCCAGCCCGTACTACCAGGAGCACTGTGTGCGCTCATGCAAAAGGCACCCCCATTTGATGTGGGGAGCGGTCATTAGGGATGATAGGGGTTGTAGTCCGAAAACAGCTGGAGACCCAAGTTTGGGAAACACAGCTCTAGATGTTGTAGTCCAAATCCCAGGATCTGGAGGGCCACAGGTTCCCCAGCATCTAGATCAAGGGAAGTAATAGTGCCACTGTATTCTGCTCTGGTCAGACCTCACCTGGAGTACTGTGTCCAGTTCTGGGCACCACAGTTCAAGAAGGACACTGACAAACTGAAACGTGTCCAGAGGAGGGCAACCAAAATGGTCAAAGGCCTGGAAACGATGCCTTATGAGGAACGGCTAAGGGAGCTGGGCATGTTTAGCCTGGAGAAGAGGAGGTTAAGGGGTGATATGATAGCCATGTTCAAATATATAAAAGGATGTCACATAGAGGAGGGAGAAAGGTTGTTTTCTGCTGCTCCAGAGAAGCGGACACAGAGCAATGGATCCAAACTACAAGAAAGAAGATTCCACCTAAACATTAGGAAGAACTTCCTGACAGTAAGAGCTGTTCGACAGTGGAATTTGCTGCCAAGGAGTGTGGTGGAGTCTCCTTCTTTGGAGGTCTTTAAGCAGAGGCTTGATATCCATATGTCAGGAGTGCTCTGATGGTGTTTCCCGCTTGGCAGGGGGTTGGACTCGATGGCCCTTGTGGTCTCTTCCAACTCTATGATTCTATGATCCCTGGCACCAGTCAGTTCCAGGCTGGTGCTGGAGCAACATGAGTAGCTTCTCGCTGAGTCTGGTATCTGGCTTGTTTTTCCTAAGCTAGCTCCATGGGTATGCACCTTGTCATACTGACTAGAATGTACCTCCTTGGTCTCAAGGCAGTTGTCTAGAACAGGAGAACCAAGCTGGCAACATGACCAGGAGATTTCGCAAGTTTCTGCTGCACTGGCATACATGGTTGGTGGGTTGCATTTATCATGGTATGCTCTGGCTGGGATGCCAGTTGCTGGACCACGACAGCCTGACTAGAGTGGTCCAGGCAATGGTAACCTCAAGACTTGATGACTGTTATGCATTTTAGGTGGGTCTGCCCTCACAAATTATCTGGAAGCTGCAGGTAATAAAGAATGCCATGGCCAAACTGCTCACAGGAACAGGTTACTGGAACCCTACTACTCTGCTGTTGAGAGAAAGCTAGGCTACTGGGCCAGGTTCAAGTTACTTGGATTAATTCACAAAGCTCTAAATAACTTGGGCCCAAAGTAAATTAAGGACCTTTTCATCCCTTATGTTCCATTTAAGTCAACTGAGATCCTCTGATAGAGCACTTCTGGTGATTCCTGTATGTCCCTGAGGTTCAGTTCGCTTTCATGTGGCAGGTCCCGTGCCAAACAGGTAGATGTTTGGCAGGAACTTCAGATTCCTAGACCATAGAATTGTAGAGTTCCCTCCAGACCTCTTTTGAAAACATTTTTTTCAGATTGTCCTTTTGCAACATGATCTTTTTTCCTTTTAACCAATCGGTATTTATTGATGTTCTTAATTCTTTTAATGGGTGCTTTGTATGTTGTATGCCAACCTTGATATACTTTATGAAAGTGTGGATTATAAATGTTTCACTAAAAATAAAATAAAATAAAGGTGTGTCACAAGTTGTGCAGGCGTTTTCTAGCGTGTTGCTCTATAGATTTTGGAGTAGGCAGCTGTTAACGCCATGTCATCTTGCTTTATCATACAGCAGTACAGATGATAGGTGTTAAAAAGCCATGTCCAAATGCATACTTACAAATTGCTGCAATGGGTTTCCCATACAGGCAGGGAGGGAAAGGCTTTTAGTGTTGTGCTAACATTCCAAAAGCCTTTTATGTTTCATTCGGCTTTAGCTTTTGCAAAGTTCTCTGCATCAATTTTTTATTGTGTTCAGATGCATTGTTCCATAAGTAAGCCTACTCTAGTAGTACAGAAGGTTAGAAGCAAAGTTGTTTGTGAACAAAAGTTACTGGGGAGCGTGTGAGAGAGGGAGAGAGAGAGAGAGAAAGAGATTTTGTAAAAGCATTGGTGATGTCAAGTAGATACCCTTTTCTGGGTAGATATTCCTTTAAAGGACTCAGACAAGAACTTTGATTGAACCAACAGCATCGATGGAGGAGAACACTGAGCTTTGCAATTGTGTAATAGTCGTGTAGTAGCACCTTTTAATGGATTGACTGTAAGAGTTTGAAAGCTTCTGAGATCACCAGCTATTTCCCATGAAGAACTAAGTAAAGGGACTGAGTTTACTCATACAACCAGTCCCTTGGTGTACTCTCTATAAATACCCAGCACTTATATCTCAATGCATTAGATGAATCTATCCTTAGTTCCAGTTTCTCATCGTTGGCTATTAAATGAGAGCCTGCATGATGTCATGAGTAGCGTTGCGCGATAGCTGCTTTCCAACGTCATAATATACCACCAGCTAAACTTTGTGATATGGCGGTATATTATGATGTCAGAAAGGAGGCAGGGAGGAAGAAGGCAGCTGCCAGCCATGGAGACAATGAGCATCACTGTGCACAGCTTCTGCCGCTTCCTGTCAAGGCCAAGGGGGTGGCGCTGCTCTAGACGGAGTACATCAGCCAGGGCACCCTATACCAGGGCACTGTGGAGCTGCCTGCCCCAGCGTCTTGCCTCCTCCTCCAGAGCCTGGCACATGGAGGAAGGAACCCTGGCCCCACGAGGCATGGGGCGAAGCTACTTCCTCCTCCAGTGCCCGAGGCACAGAGGAAGGAGCCCCTAGGGTGAAATTGTTCTCAGGCGTGCTGTTTTGGAGGTGGGTGACACATATGGGGTGCTGATTGGCAGAGGGCAGCACAGATCCCATGCATGCATGCATCCACCCACCTCTAGTCCTCCTGAGTTTAAAGCAGTTGGCCTGAAACTGAGAGGTGAAATACTGCCAGGTCTAAATTGCATAATAATAATAATAATAATAATAATAATAATAATAATAATAATAATAATATAATTTATTTATACACCACCCATCTGGCTGGGTTTCCACAGCCATTCTGGGCAACTCCCAACAGAATATTAATAATAATAGAAAAGCGATAAAACATCTAACTTAAAAAACTTCCCTAAACAGGGTTGCCTTCAGATGTCTTCTAAAAGTCAGATAGTTGTTTATTTCCTTAACATCTGAAGGGAGGGTGTTCCACAGGGTGGGTGCCACCACCGAGAAGGCCCTCTGTCTGGTTCCCTGTAACCTCATTTCTTGCAGTGAGGGAACCGCCAGAAGGCCCTCGGAGCTGGACCTCAGTGTCCAGGCTGAACGATGGGGGTGGAGATGCTCCTTCAGGTATACTGGACCAAGGCCATTTAGGGCTTTAAAGGTCAGCACCAACACTTTGAATTGTGCTCGGAAACATACTGGGGGCCGTTGCAATCAAGCCTTCAAACTGATCCTGGATGATGCATCGATACACCGCCCAGGCCTAGTCATGAGGATAAAATGGAGAGTCAGGGATTGTGAACACCACCCTGAGCTCTTTGGAGAAAAGGTGGGACATAAATGAAGTAATAAATAATAAAGCTGGCAGCTGAGAACTTCTGGCCCTCAAGCTGTTGCTGAATTCTACCAGTCCCAGTGTAGCAGCTAGAGTGCCAGACAAGTATTAAGGAGGCCTGGGTTCAAAATTTCAGCTAGCCATTTCACTCGCTAGGTGACTTTTGGCCAATCTCTCACAACCTTGCAAGGTTGTTGTGAGTATAGCAACATAGGAAGCTGCTTTGTACTGAATCAGATCTTGGGTCCATCTTAATCAGTATTGTCTACACTGACAGACAGTAGCTCTCTATCATTTCAGACAAGGGGCCTCTCCCAGACCTACCTGGAGATGCCGGGGATCAAACGTGACTTTCTGCATGCAAGGCAAGTGCTCTGTCCCTGAGCTATGGCCCTTCTCCAGATAAAACCACTGAATTGAGACAAGAGGAAGAGAGTGGTCCTCCCCCCTTCCTTTCCTTCTTGCTAGGCTTGTATTTTGAAAATATCAATCCATGATGACCTTTGATTAGAATGGCTTCTACTTAAAATACGCAGAGGTTTAAATAAAGACGGGACAGTACTACATACCGCTCTCTGTGTTTGTAGTTCACCTTGGGGGGAAGCTTAACTTAGCATGACCTCACAAGGAACAATGATCTAAGAATAACATGAACTGAGAAAGTACCAGAAACCAGGAGAGTGTGAAATGAAATACCCGAAGGACTATGCCTGCCTCTCTCTCTCTCTCTCTCGGGCGAGTGCACTGCTCTTTTTGGTATATGCCATACCTTGCTTAATAACTTGTGTGGGTGGGTGTTGAAACATAGCACAGAGAAACAGTTCGCTGGGATGTTTATAATTACATGAAGCAATTTAGGCACAGAGGTTGCTGTTCAGGAAATCGGGGCAATAAGTGGCTGTTAAATCACAGCAGTATTTGGGATATTATTAAACTTCTGTGGGCATCCTTTCAAAAGCCCTTAGCTGATGGGACCTTTGCGATTTGACCTCCTAGGCACCCCATCTTGTCTCTGGCAAAAGAGCTGTCTGTTTTTGAGAAACTGGGCAGATTGGTAGTTATTGAACCAGTGGGACTTAACAAAGCTGATGATCAGCGGTCTGGAAACCAAGCCTTATGAGGAAAGGTTGAAGGAGCTAGGTATGTTTAGCCTGGAAAAGAGGAGACGGAGAGGAGATACAATAGCCATCTTCAAATAGCTTAAGGGCTATCACATGGAAGAGGGAACAAGTTTGTTTTTTCCTGCTCTGGAAGGTAGTACTTAAACCAATGGCTTCAAGTTTCAAGAAAGGAGATTCCGGCTAAACATCAGGAATATCTTTCTGACAATAAGAGCTGTTTGACAGTGGAACGGTCTCTCTTGGGAGGTTGTGGACTCTCCTTCTGTTATGTACTGAGCTGAATCCTAGAACAATAGGATCCAGAATGCAGCAGTCTGATTGGTCCTCAGGAGCCACCCAATCCCTCTCCAGGTGGAAGTGAATCAGCGACCTAATTGGCCTGCAGGAGCAGCCAATCAGGCTTCTGGAGGAGGTGAATCTGCAACCTGATTGGCCTACAGGAGCAGCCCAGAATCAGCCAATCACGCGGGGTCCATTGTGTAAATAATGTATATTACACACAGCTAGACATTTTGGGGAAAGTTTCATTCATTGCTACTATGAGCTGAATAAATAAATTCTCACTCAACTCTGAGTATATTTCACCTTCCTTGGAGGTTTTTAAGCAGAGGTTGGATGGCCATCTGCTATGGATGCTTTAGCTGAGATTCCTGCATTGCAGAGGGTTGGACTGGATGGCCCTTGGCGTCCCTTCCAACTCTTACAATTCTATGATGGAAAAAGCAGGTGGGTTTTATTGGTATATGTAGATCCCAACTTTCCTCCAAGGTAGCATGCATGGATTTCTCCTCATCTTATTCTCAGAACAGCCCTGTGAGGTTGAGTAGACATAGGCCATATCACACATTTAAAACACTATGACATCACTTTAAACAGTCATGGCTTCCCCCACAAAATCATGGGAGCTACAGCTTGTTAAGCATCTTGAGGGTTGCCAGGAGACCCTGTTCTCACAGAACTACGATTTACTTAATGGTGTAACAGTCAATCGCTATTCCCAGGGAACTCTGGGAATTGTAAGGAATAGGGTTGAGCAGGGCTTTGGCTGAGATCTAGAACTTGTTTTCATATCAAAGCTCAGTAAGTGAAATAACAAGGATGGTGGAAAAGGCACTGGATTTGTACAGACTGCTATTCCTTCAAAGCTGACTGTTGTCCACATCCCCCACTCTTCCCCAGTCAAGGTCATAGTCCTCAAGGCTGGTTAAGTTATTTCATTCCACAAATACCTCACCCTCGTAGTAAAAAAAATACAACAATAAACAATGAACTAACTAGTGATTTCCTGCTCTTTCTTAATACCCAGCACTAGTTGCTTGAGGCAGCTACTTCATTCTGCCTAGAGCCCCGGAAAAACTGGACATCCTATTTTTTCATGCAAGATCTCAGCTGCCATTTTGGGTGCCACAATATTGCATGCTCAGGGCCACGCTCTAGACCCAAAAAGCATTTGAGGGTGCCCGAGAGCGTGGTGTGGGTCACATGATTCACCCAGAAGCACTTTCTAGAAGACATGCATCCGAAAAAGTTGGATGGTATGCTAATGATAGGGATGTACCAGTTTCTTGATAAGCAATGCATAGGATTAAGATGTTAAATTGCAATGAGTAGAATGAGTACTGTGCTGCATATTTAATACCTTGAGCTTTGACTAGCAATAGATCCAAGCTCCTTGTATTATAACAAATAGGAGCTAATAGGGTTGGGTAGGGTAGAAAGCTGCTGTCTGTATCACAAAGCAGGTAAAAAAAAGTCAATAATACATTAATACAAAAGAAATGTGGAGCAGCACTCAGAATCATTTTGGTCTGACCTAACAAGGTAATTATTATGTTCTTTAGCACCCCTGAGGTCCCCCCTCTCTCAACCCCTCCCCCATATATTGAATTAAATGAATGTGTCAATATCTTTGAAATAGGAGGGTTAATGTTATCCAATTCCTTGAATATCTCTAAGTCTGCCTGCCTGTCTACCTACCGGTATCTCAGTCAGTAGAGCATGAGACTCTTAATCTTAGAGTTTTGGGTTCAAGACCCAGGTTGGGCAAAAGATTCCTGCATTGCAGAGGGCTGGACTAGATGACCCTTGTAGCCCCTTCTAACTCTACAATTCTATACATCTATCTATCATCTGCACACATTTCCCCTGAATGTTCTCTCAGCTCTCCAAATGTTCGTTTCGATCTTTTCCAAGCTGTGGGTTTGTGTGTTGCCTGGAAGAAACAGGCTCTGTTTAGCTTATTATTGAAAGAGGGGCGTCCTACACAGCTCCTCTACACACACGAAAGGCTGAAGTGGAGCCTGTACTGGACTGGGATGCTATTTTAATAGCCGAAAGGTCACCAGAAGTCTCCCCGTGGTCCCTCGATACCCTCTCTTGCGCTGCGCATTAGCATTCCTCTCTGCAGGTCCCTTTCTACTAGTTTGAAAGAGTCGGCTCTCAACTCCTACACAAAATGTGGAGTTGTTAGGATTTGCAGAGGAGACATTAAATCAGCCTCTGGAGATTCCTTTGTCAAAAGGAAGCCATATTTATTAAAAGTGCAGTTGGCTCTTCACATGTGTCATATTCCCTCCCGCTCCCCTTGGCCTTTCCCCTCCTTCCGGCACATCCGCCCCCTGCCCAGGGTGGGGGAAAAGCCCTCTGAAGGAACATCCAGTGCATATTATCTCGTGGCTCATGCTTGTCATTCTGTCCTGTGTGATACTATTTTTAGAAAGGGATTTTCATCCAATTGCCGTTCAGTAGACTAGTTGTCAAGGCAAACACCGAGAAGGTGGTTGAGGTTGAATTTGTCAATGATTCAGCAGTGCGGGCTGTCGTTAGCAAGCCAGGCTCGCCTCTCTGATAATAATGTGCGCTCTGGCATTTCTGAGAGCCGGTGTGATGTTGCAGGTAGTGTGTTTGGCCCTGAAATAACAATGCATAGCATCTGTAGCAATGCTTTAGAGCACTTAGTGCAAGGGTGGGCATGGGGTTTTTGGACTATGACATACCCTCCAACATTTCTCTGATGAAAATAGGGAGATATTATTCTATACCTTCCAACATTTCTCCAGTGAAAATACAGACATCCCCTCCAACGTTTCTCTGATGAACATAGGGACATCCTATTCCATACCCTCCAACATTTCTCCAATGAAATAGGGGTGTCCTAAGGAAAAGGGGGACATTCTGGGATCAAATCAGAAATTGGGACAACTTCTGTAAATCCAGGGCTGTCGCTAGAAAATAGGGACACCTGGAAGGTCTGTTATGACTCCCACCACACCAAGGCAGCATGGCCAATAGTCAAGGATGATGGGAGTTGCAGTCCAAAACATCTGGAAGGCTAAAGGGTGCCCACTAAGGGGTTAATACTGTAAATTTCAGTTTTTCATAGCCCCCCCATCTTGAGTTCTTCACATTTCCACACCCCTTCGCATTTCCCCCCAATTAAAATTGTTCAGCATTTTATTGCAAATTTCTCCTAATAGACACTTCTTCTTTTTTGCAAACCAGCATCCTGTAACGTAAGGGACGCGGGTGGCGCTGTGGTCTAAATCACAGAGCCTAGGACTTGCCAATCAGAAGGTCGGCGGTTTGAATCCCCGTGATGGGGTGAGCTCCTGTTGCTCTGTCCCTGCTCCTGCCAGCCTAGCAGTTTGAAAGCATGTCAAATTGCAAGAAGATAAATAGGTATCGCTCCGGCGGGAAGGTAAACGGCATTTCTGTGCGCTGCTCTGGTTCACCAGAAGTGGCTTAGTCATGCTGGCCACATGACCCGGAACCTGAACACTGGCTCCCTCAGCCAATAAAGCGAGATGAGCACAGCAACTCCAGAGTCGGCCACGACTGGACCTAATGGTCATGGGTCCGTTTACCTTTACCTATCCTGTAACATAATGCACTTTCACATGATTTTCAGCAGTATATGCATTTTTATGCGCACTTTGCCCTACTATAAGCATTTTATACGCATCACTTGGTATGTTTCAGAAGATGGCTGTGCTTCCATTTACAGTTTTAGGGAAGCTTGAATTAGGTAGGATCGCCTTGAAATGCAAGCAGAAGCAAATTTGTTTGCCATCCCTATTCCCCAACGTGCCCCAGTAGACATTTCTGAGACAGATGGACCAATAGCCTGATTTTGTATTATGCAGCTTATGACAATCAAGTCATAAGCTGGACTAGGTTATCATCTGTACTGCGTTGTACAAGGGACTGCCTTTCAAGAACATTCAGAAACTCCTGTGTCATAGAATCATAGAGATGGACGGTATCCCAATTCAGGAATCTCAGCTAAAGAATCCCAGACAGATAGCCAACCACCCTCTGTTTAAAAACATCTAATGAAGTTTTCCATCACTTTCTGACGTACTCCGCTCCACTATTGCAACAGCTCCTACCGTAAGAAAGCTCCTCCTAAAGTTTAGTTGGAATTTCCTTTCTTGTAATTTGAACCCATTGTTTTGGGTCCAACCTTCTGCAGCAGCCCTTTGAGTATCTGAATCTGGCTATGATATCACCTGTCAGCCTTCTCTTCTCCAGCTTAAACATACCCAACTCCCTCAACTGCAGATGGAACTATTAAGAAGGAGTCACTGAAATGAACACATCTGCAGTTAATTTACAGAAGTGAAATTCAAAGTGGTGGGTTTGTTTCAGAAGGTCCAAAATGAACCGGGACCAGGATGATGGTGTCTGAGGGACCATCTTTGCCTGTATGGACTTGCCTATGCACAAAGATCACCATTACAGGCCTGCTAATCCCAGGATCAGGATGATGGTGTCTGAGGGACCATCTTCGCTTGTATGGACTTGCCTATTCACAAAGACCACCATTACAGACCTAATCCCACCTACAGGGTTCAGTATTTTAAATATGTCCAGCTCACTTTTTAGAGCAAGGCCCTCACAAAATGGCATCCATAAAAACATATACAGTGGTACCTTGGGTTAAGTACTTATTTAGTTCTGGAGGTCCGTTCTCAACCTGAAACTGTTCTTAACCTGAAG
Organism: Podarcis melisellensis; assembly: GCF_964234715.1. Lineage (NCBI taxonomy): Eukaryota > Metazoa > Chordata > Lepidosauria > Squamata > Lacertidae > Podarcis > Podarcis melisellensis. Next base: position 16,424,901 of record NC_138528.1, on the reverse strand, counting down.
CACCACTTTAGCTAATGGGGCCTCCTGCTGCTGCCGCGCCATCGGAGCACGATTTCTCTTCTCATCCTGAAGCAAAGTTCTTAACCCGAGGTAAATTTCTGGGTTAGCGGAGTCTGTAACCTGAAGCGTATGTAATCTGAAGCGTATGTAACAATACTATATCTATCTATCATCTATCTATCTATTTATCTATTTATCTATCTATCTATCATCTATCTATCATCTATAGCTATAGAATCAGAAACTTTAAAAAAACATTGAAACAATATACCTCCCAATTATATAAAAAATCAGTAGCACAAAATATTATTATGATATACACTCTCTTATTCTTGCTTCTGGCATTTTCAGATTGGTATTCCACTGATCATATCTATACTATTATATGTAACAATACTGATTAGACTAAGATGCCCACTGTTAAAAGAGAGACACTGTAAGGCACAAACCAAGAATTCTTACATGGGCTACGATCATATTCCTGGGAACTGAGAAAGAAGCAAGCACCGACTGTGAAACATCAACGCACTTACAAATTGCTGGGTTTTCAAATGTGAACATGGAACTGAGCAATTAAGCAAATTATAGACATTTAAGGCCAAGAAAAAGCATCCATTGACTACCTCCCAGCCCCCACCCCATGGAAGCCATAGTTACCAGTAAAGGATGGTAACTGTGGAATAAAGCCAGAAAACAGAGACATCACCAGAAAGAGTTATGTTAAATTCAGAAGATCTGGGTTTAACTCTATCCCTTCCCATAGTTAGAAAACCAAGATGGTCAGGACACATTCAACACAGTCAATCAAAGGCATGTAACAAAATGAATTTCAATATGGGCAAATGTAAGCTTCTACACTTCTGCAGGAAGAACCAGCTGCACAAATATAAGATGGGGGACACCTGGCTTACTAGTAGTACATGTGACAAGGATCTTGGGGTCTTAGGAGACCCCAAGCTTAACAAGAGTCAACAGTGTGAGCAGCTGCAAATATATATATATAATGCTATTCCAGCCTGCATCAACAGAAGTATAGCGTCCAGATCAAGGAACTAACAGTACCACTCTCTTCGGCCTTGGTCAGACAACACCTGGAGAGCAGAGGAGGGTGACCAAGATTATCAAGGGCTGGAAATCAAGCCTTATGAGGAACAGTTGAGGGAGCTGGGTATGTTTTGTTTGGAGAGGAAGAGACTGAGAGGAGATATGATAGCCAACTTCAAAGAGGAGGGAGAAAGGTTGTTTTCTGCTGCTCCAGAGAAGCGGACACGGAGCAATGGATCCAAACTACAAGAAAGAAGATTCCACCTAAACATTAGGAAGAACTTCCTGATTGTAAGAGCTGTTCAACAGTGGAATCTGCTGCCGAGGAGTGTGGTGGAGTCTCCTTCTTTGGAGGTCTTTAAGCAGAGGCTTGACAACCATATGTCAGGAGTGCTCTGATGATGGTGTTTCCTGCTTGGCAGGGGGTTGGACTCGATGGCCCTTGTGGTCTCTTCCAACTCTATGAGTCTATGATTCTATGAAATATCTCAAGGGCTGTCACCTGGAAGATGGGGCATGCTCATTTTGTCCTGCTCTGGAGAGTAGGACCATAACAAACAGATTCAATTACAGATAGGTAGCCGTGTTGGTCTGCCATAGTCAAAACAAAATAAAAAAATTCCTTCCCGTAGCACCTTAAAGACCAACTAAGTTAGTTCTTGACCAACAGATTCAAGTTACAGGAAAGGAATTTCTGACTCAACATCAGGAAGAACTTTCTGGCAGTAAGAGCTGTTCAACAATGAAATGGTCTCACTTGGGAGTTTGTGGACTCTCCTTCCTTGGAGGTTTTTAAGCAGAGGCCAGATGTCCATCTGTCATGGATGCTTTAGTTGAGATTCCTGCATTGCAGGTGTCCCTTCCAACTCTACAATTCTATGATTCATTTGGGAAATCACAATTATTTTTAAGGCAGGGATGAGGAGCCTTTTTCAGCCAGAGGGCACATTCCCTTTGGAGCAGTCTTCCAGGGGGGCACATCCCAGAGGTGGCTGGGGCAGAAGGCACAACTGGGAGGAACAACAAATGTAAAGGCTTTGTATGGTAGGCTAGTTTCAACCCTTTCGATCCTCTGTCCAGTTTTGGATTGAGCATCATCAGATGTCAACGACACATTCCAGACAGAAAAAAACACTCAGCAAAGGTGTGAATGGTTAGACTGTTGAATTATAATCGGGGAGACCACAGTTTGAATCCCTGTCCAGCCATGAAGCTCACTGAGTGGCATTGGGCCACTCGCAGTCTCTCAGCCTAGCCAACCTCACAGGGCTGTTGTGAAGACAAAATGGCAAGGAAAGAACCATGTATACCACCCTGAGGTTTTTTGTAGCAGTTCGAAAGCACATCATAGTGCAAGTAGATAAATAAGTACCGCTCCGGCGTTTCCGTGCGCTGCTCTGGTTCACCAGAAGCGGCTTAGTCATGCTGGCCACATGACCTGGCTCCCTCAGCCAATAAAGTGAGATGAGCGCCGCAACCCCAGAGTCGGACATGACTGGACCTAATGGTTAGGGATCCCTTTACCTTTACCTTGTGCTGTGTTTCTAGGCACAGGTCTGGACTTCAAAGCTATGTGTCCAAGCAGTTTTGATTTATTTGTTGTTGTTCCAGTGCTTTCCCCAGGAAAATCCATGTTTTGCCATTGAACCGGAACAAAAGCATTTGAGTTTTCTGTGGATTGTCATTTGCTCCAATTCGGGGTGGGAGAGACCACTCTGACACAGAGCTTTGAAGCACAGACCTGTGGTCCTGGGTTCTGGCTCCACCTATCCTTGAGCTCTCTGCTTTCCGCCCCTCCAGTCCCAATGGTGTCCAACCCATCATGAGGTCTGGAAAACTGGGGAGGCTGTAGCATACATGTCAAATTGATAGAATGCACACCTGGAGGTTATTTGGATCTGGGACGTCATGTCTGTCTCCTCCACCTCCTCTGTAAAAGCTTCTTAGCAGGAATTTTGCAATCCTCCCGTTTAAGCCCAGCAGCGAGAACCATTTGTTTGCTTAGAGATTATTGAGGGTCCCTGAAGAGTGAGGTTGACCAATATTGAATTTGTTAATGCAGATAAAACAACTTACAAGACGCTGGTTTCTAATAATACCAAGGTGTTGCTTTAAAGATTAATTAAACTCTAACATATTGAGCCAGCCTAGTAGACTCGTGAATAAATTCCCGGTGACATACTGGGTTTTGTTTGCTCCCAGGGTTCGTTGGAGCTTGATGCATGGCAGAAATGGCAAACTTCTGCTGATTATGCTCCCATCTTGTTTGCTACAGCTCTCGCATTCCAAAGCAGTTGCTGCGTCCCGGCGGACTCTTGATTCAATAGGCTTAATTACAAAGTTGAAAAATTGAGTCATGCGCACAGGTCAAATTAGAATGTACTTAATATCCCTCCAAAGGAGAATTTGGACCAGTTTATCTACAGGGCTCCCAACTCCTGGGAAAATGAAAGCACAATCCAGATCAATAATGCTATTAAGGGCTGAATTAGAAATGAGTTCAAACAGGAATCACAAGGTGATCATGTTGGACCACATGCTGGTTTGAATGGAAAGAGCTACAGTAAAATAGACATCGTGACACCAGTGTATGGACTACTTAGGAACATAGGACGAGGCCTTATATGGAGTCAGACCATTGGCCCACCTAACTTAGTATTGGCTACACTGACTGGCAGCAGCTCTCCAGGGTTACAGGGAGGGGGTTTCTCCCAGCCCTGCCAGGAGATGCCAGGGACCTTTTGCCTGCAAAATCCAGGCTGTGCCACCAAATTATTATATTTCCCAACACCTCACAGGGTATGTTAAGCTTAAGTATGGGCATAATTTCTCATCTCCTTTCCCCCCACCCTAAAACTAACTCTAACTCTTTTCTTGACATTCTCCATTATTTATTTGTGGCTCTCATCAGACGCCATCACTTCACAACTCTGAAGATCCAGACTCATCAGTTGAAAAGCATCAACTTGAGAGTACAATACAGTGACACTGGATTTGTATAATGATGACACTGAGGCAATTCTGCTGTAAAACGATCTGTACCATTAAACTCAAGAAACATATTCCTTGCAAAGGGAGAAGGGGGAGAGACCCCCCCAACCTGTGCTTTCTAAGGCTGCTAGACAACAATTTTTGATGCAAGATAATGTGTGCAGCATGGGAAGATTTGCACAACTGAGGCAACAGTTTCCTAGCAACCATAGATCCTCTACCAATCCTTTCGCTGATAACCATTAAAATGTATGTTAAATAGCATTGGGCACTGAAAAAAGAGAGAAAAGAAATGGAATCATGAGGAGATTCACGACTTACAAAGACTGGGAACTGTTTAAGCAGTGCAGTGTTCAAGTTTTTGATGTAAAATATATCCATGCCCCCAAATAATGATGCCACTCTCAAAATAGCTATCACTATTTTTCTTATTACATTTATTACCTGTCCTTCATCAGCAGGTCCCAGAATGGGTTGCAGCAATTTGAAATTGCAACCAACCCTAAATTAGGCTGCCATTTAGTAGTGGGTCCTAACGCGGGTGGCGCTGTGGGTTAAACCACAGAGCCTAGGACTTGCAGATCAGAAGGCCAGCAGTTCGAATCCCCGTGATGGGGTGAGCTCCCGTTGCTCGGTCCCTGCTCCTGCCAATCTAGCAGTTCGGAAGCACGAAGTGCAAGTAGATAAATAGGTACCGCTCCGGCGGGAAGGTAAGTGGCGTTTCTGTGCACTGCTCTGGTTCGCCAGAAGCGGCTTAGTCATGCTGGCCACATGACCCGGAAGCTGTACGCTGGCTCCCTCGGCCAATAAAGTGAGATGAGCACCGCAATCCCAGAGTTGGCCACGACTGGACCTAATGGTCAGGGGTCCCTTTACCTTTACCTAACCTACCAGTTGAAGATCAATGTCATAGAGGACCAGGGATGTGCATTCTGCTTCCCTCCCAGACCGATGCTTTGAAATAGCCAGGTAGAAAGACCTATGTTCTCATTTACAAGAGAGGCCAATGAAAGTCTTGATCCTGGCTCAGAGGAGAACTTTGGAGACAACAACACCTGGCCTCAAAGTGAGCTCTACAAGGTCTGAATTTCTTCTCCATCTCAGATCAAAATCTGAGCTACAGAAGAATCCCTGTCTTCTATGCCAGCTTTCTCTAACCCAGTTCCCCTCCAGATGTTTTGTACTGCAACTCCCCACTAGCCTCACCAGTGTTGGGGAAGCTTGCGCCACACTCTTCCTTTCCTTAACTTGGTGACAATGGGAGCAGCAGCAAGCCACATGGGGAGGAAAAGAAAGAGAGGGGAGATTTTTCTTTCTCCTTCTTCTACCAACTGCCCATTGCACTGATCCTACTTTGCAACAGGGCATGGGGAACATTGGGAGATGTCATTCCCACAAAGGCTTCACAATTGTATTATACTTTTAATTAAGAATGATGAGGAAGTTTGTCTAGGCCACCTGCAGTAACAAACTTCGGGATCTCAAAATTGCAATTGCAGCAGTCTTTGGGAGAACTACATCTCCCATGAGTCACTGGGATCCGATGCCTGGCACATTGCTAATCAGCCAATACACCAGAGCATCTGAGAAAGGAGTGAAGAAGTGGGGCGAAACCCTTTCCCTGGGGAGAAAGGGTGGTAGGCTGGCCACCTCTGGAGATGGGTAGTTTTCCTGAACTCCTTGAATTGGCTCAGATTCAGAAAATTTATCTGAGTTCTCCACACACCCCCAAAAGGGATAATTAACAAGGCAATCTGAAATGTGTTTTAGAGAGTTCACACATCCCCAATTTTTATTGGATAAACAGCTTTGCATAATTAAATAGTTTAAGTTTGGGTGAGGTCAGCCTGTATTTCCCCCCCGAAGGTCTATCTAGCCATTCCCTTCATGGGGCAAGTTTTTAATATTCTAGGAAGTGGGACTAGTGTTTCCTCCTGCTGCCCATGATATTCAACCCAAAGACCTTCAGCATACAGATCAGGTGAGCGTTTCATGTGTCTTGAATAATATGCTAAAATTGCTTTCACTTTTGGGGATCTGTTTCTTTCAGCGACACCTAAGCCACTGCCCATATGCTGAGCCCCACGGCTGAGAGAGGTCATCCTTCCATCCTACTGGATGCCATATGGTGGCAATTGAGAAGACTCAAACAGAAGGATGAAACTTAAGCAGGGTGCTTTAGAGAAGTCTCGGGATATTGAGCAAATAGGCTCTTCATATTATGAGATCATGTATCAGGTGATGCATTCTTCCCACGCTTATGAGTTAATTATGAAAAAAAGCAATCAATATCACACCAGTGTTTTTCAACGGTTGTTTTTTTAACCAAATACCAGACAATACAAAACAATGAATGCCTGTGAATGCATCTCCCCGCCCCATCTCTTTAAAGTTTGGTAAAAAGAGGCAACAAAAGAGGGAATTCAGAGGGAATTCACCAAATGCCAAACCCAAACATGAAGCTTTCAAGCATTACCCATTTTAACTGAAACAAAAAAAATTCCTTCCAGTAGCACTTTAAAGACCAACTAAGTTAGTTCTTGGTATGAGCTTTCGTGTGCATGCACACTTCTTCAGATACACTGAAACAGAAGTTTCCAGACCCTTCTATATAGTGAGAAGGTGGGGAGGGGTATTACTCAGAAGGGTGGTGGGAATGGGTGATTGGCAGATAGCTGTGATGAGCCTGTTGACGACTCTTAACGACTGCAATAGGTCTTACAGGAAAAAGCAAGGGGTGAGAAGGTGAAAAATGGCTTTGTCATGTATAATGAGATAAGAATCCAATGTCTTTGTTCAGACCAGGTCTCTCCATGGTTTTAAGTTTGGTAATAAGTTGCAATTCAGCAGCTTCTCTTTCCAGTCTATTTCTGAAATTCCTTTGTAGTGTATCTGAAGAAGTGTGCATGCACACGAAAGCTCATACCAAGAACTAACTTAGTTGGTCTTTAAGGTGCTACTGGAAGGAATTTTTTTTGTTTTGACTATGGCAGACCAACACGGCTACCTATCTGTAACTGGAACCATTTTAACTGGTACCTCCTGAACTCCTGGCTGACAGACAAATAGCTACTTTCCACATAGTTGATCAAGTAGCAACCCATATGGCGGAGAACTGTCCCAACGTTGGCATTGTTGCACCTGAGCTGAACGGGGCTGGAGCGAGCCAGGGTAGCAGAGAGGTCAAAGATACAGGGGTGTACTAAGGAAGACAACCCAGTGCTCTCACCTGGGCTGCCCCAACTTCACATCCCTATCTGCCCCCCACCCCACCCCGGCCCTACAACACAGGCTGCTACTGAACCTGCTGTGATATGTATGCCTACATTTATCCCTATTATTATTATTATTATTATTATTATTATTTACCCACCCTAAGGTGGGTAATATTCAAAACAATTCAAAGCAGCTTACAATAGGTTTCAGTCTCTGTCAAACGGGGGGTGGGGGGTATTTATTTATATATATATATTGCTGAATTTTGTACAGCTGTGGAAATACCAAACTGGTTAGTATAACTATAATGAGAACAGAGACCCACTGAAAATAATAAAAACATGACTAACTTAGACCCATAATTTTTAATAGTCCTACTTAGAGTAAAAAACTACTCGGAGACAGCTCAATATGACAGATATGATTGTGGGTCAAAGGAAATGGGCAGAGAGATGTTTCTGGCTGATGGGCCACAATGGCTCTCTCATACGAACTCTCGCAAAAATTATTGCTTGTCTGTTGCCCTTATCTAAAGGCAAACTCCTGGGAATGATCAGAAATGGTTTTTAAAATAAAATTGATAGGCACCAGTGCTTCATTTCCCCCGATATTCCCCGTGACATATAGGAGCAGAGATAGCATGGTGTCTCGATAAGGCCAAAGAGCGAAAGTCAGTGAGATGAATTATCGGCTGCTAACAGTTACACTGCTTGACAAGGGAGAAAACTTATAATGCAGAGTCATGGCATTTCCACTGGGAAGGTTAGAATAGATGTAAAATCAATATGCTGTTATCTGTTTCTCGTTGTACTTTTTTTGGAGAGGCAACAATAACCTGAAATGGGGTTAACTATCCTTAACTATCATGATGTCTGAGGGATGGGGTAAGAAGATGTGGGGAATATTTTTATTCAAAAAAATGGCTATTAATGGGCTGGCTGGGGATAGAACATAGGCCTCCTAAAAAACAACAACATGGAAGGGGGAGGGGGTTATATCTGGATTTTGTTTTTGTGAGGCATTGGAATGTATAGTGCCCCATTTGCACTATACATTTTAAACTGTATCACAGAATCATAGAATCATAGAGTTGAAAGGGACGCCAAGGGTCATCTAGTCCAACCCCCTGCAATGCAGGAATCTTTTGCCCAATGAGAGGCTCAACCCACAACCGTGAGATTAAGAGTCTCATGCTCTACTGACTGAGCTATTCTGCCCACCCCCCATATGCATGACTCCTCGCAAAGAATCATGGGAACTGCAATTTGTTAGGGGCTGATGAGGAGGATATTGGGCTTTCTGGGGAAGGCGGAGGGTCAGTGGATGCTGGTCGTGGAAGGGGGACTGGTGCTTTTGAGCTCAAAATACAGTATGGTTTCATACCCTCCAACACGTTGTGGTGAAAAACTGGACACGTGTTTTTTCCAGCCATGCTCCTGCACGAGTCATATGATGCACGCAAGATCATGGTCCCCCAAAATGCATCTTTTTCGGGGCCATTATTTTGCCGCACCCCAAAATGTGCATTTTTGGGGTGCCGTGCTCATGGGTGAAAAAACGGGATGTCCCAATTTTAACAGGACAGTTGAGAAGTATGTGGTTTTATTCTGTATATTTTTTGTGTTCTGAAACAAGCGCACACACCCTCTCACCCTTCCTATGCCTATCATCTATCTATCTATCTATCTATCTATCTATCTATCTATCTATCTATCTATCTATCATCTATCTATCTATCTATCATCTATCTATCATCTATCTATCTATCATCTATCTATCTATCATCTATCTATCATCTATCTATCTATCTATCTATCTATCTATCTATCTATCTATCATCTATCTATCATCATCATCATCATCTATCTATCTATCTATCATCTCTCTCTCTCTCTCTCTCTCTCTCTCTCTCTCTCTATCTATCTATCTATCTATCATCTATCTATCTATATCTATCATCTATCTATCTATCTATCTATCTATCTATCTATCTATCTATCTATCTATCTATCTCTCTCTCTCTCTCTCTCTCTCTCTCTCTCTCTCTCTCTATCTATCTATCATCTATCTATCATCTGTCTATATCATCTATCTATCTATCTATCTATCTATCTATCTATCTATCTATCTATCTATCTATCTCTATCTATCATCTATCTATCTATCTATCATCTATCTATATCTATCATCTATCTATCTATCTATCTATCTATCTATCTATCTATCTATCTATCTATCTATCTATCATCTATCTATCTATCTATCATCTATCATCTGTCTATATCATCTATCTATCTATCATCTATCTATCATCTATCTATCTATCATCTATCTATCTATATCTAATCTAATCTATCTAATCTAATGCATTGCGGCGAAATGGGAGGCAGGCCCTCTGCTTGAACTGATGTTCTCCAGAGCCAGCCCAATCCCCACACAGTTTGGATAACCCTGATGTTCTCCAGATCCCCAGATGGGGGCTGGGAGGGATAAACACCCAATGCCTAAGCCAAGGTCTCCCTACATCTGAAAGTTTAATAAAGTTGTGTCCAATTTTAATCCCATAACACGTAGTCGTGAGTCATTATTCCTCCCGGGGGTCGCCTGGGGTTGGGGTTTCTCCGCCTGGCCACGCAAAGAAGAGCATGCCAACAAATGATGGCTGCTTGGGGGAGCTCACACTAGAATGACAGAAACTAACAAAATATGAGGAAGTGTTGTTTATTTTGCAGCAGAACTCTGAGGCTCAGGCATGGCAGAAGTGCTGTTGCATTCAAGTCCTGCTTATTGGGCTTCTCACTGGCCACTTTGAGAACCCTGTGTGCTTCAGAGAAGGTTATCCCCCAGTCTCAACTGGAGATGGCAACCTGGAACCTGGGACCTTCTGCATGCAAAACACATGCCCTACCACTGAATTGGGGCCCTCCCCCAATATGAGGCTGGCACCTTCCTAGCCAGATTCGACTGGGTGGGCAGCCCCTGTTATGCTCACTCACAGAGAAAAGCTATTTGTATCTCGTCTCTGTTTAGAACAGAAGTGAGGGAAGGCGTCCAGTTCTGGCATCCAATGAAATGTAGGCATGTTTAAGGGGGCATGTTCCAGGTAGGAGATGCTGAGCCAGTGCAAACAGGAACTGAACAGGAAGAACAACTGGGCTCTTGTGAGCTGTGGATTTTGGAGGGGATGTTTATGAAGACCCTTTGTCAATGCTATAGGAGATAAAGGCACACAGGTAGTTATACTCACCATATTATTATAGTAAGCAAGAGGAAACACAAGTACAGTGGACGCTCGGGTTGCGAACATGATCCGTGCGGGATGCACGTTCGCAACCCGCAGTGGCATGCGCAAAGCACGATCTAGCGTTTCTACGCATGTGCGACCACCAAAACCCAGAAGTAACCCATTCCGGTACCTCCGGGTTTTGGCGCGTCCGTAACCTGAAAAAAATGCAACCTGAAATGTCTGTAACATGAGGTATGACTGTAAACACTTGGCCACTGCCCAAAGCCCTCACTCCAATATCATATGTGGAATTGGGGTAGGCTTTATTTCTGAAGCAGGGGAGGGGAATTCTATTTGCAAATGTTTTCCCCTCATTGTCCCTTCCCTTTGATGAATGCTTATGAGCATTCTCTCTCATGCTGAGCAGGTTTTGCTGCCTATAGCTGCGCTTTTTCTTCTCCTCAATCACCACACACCACTTTGCAGGCTGCTCTCTAGCTTCCTGGCTGCCTGTGACTGTGATTCAGAGCACTCGCTTCCTGAAATAGGATTTGTCTCGAACATTGTGTGAGTTGCTCCACAGATCGCTCTTCTCTGCAAGGAACGCTGAATTCAACCGGCTAGCGGCTGCAGACCTGTGATGCGCATAAGAACAGCTTGAAGAAAAGCCTTGGATAATTTCCACCCAGATTATTTTTTAATGCTAGATATATTTATGGAGAGGCTATTCAAGGGGCAGCTTTTAAGTCCACTTGTAAGACTGTGCTAGAGACATGGAGGGGAAACTGTGCTGTGAGAAAACCACCCAAACACACAGCCCAAAGCATTCCCATATAGGCTTTTTGAGACTCCAGCACCCCGAAACTTGAGATTCAAGAATGATGTCACATGGCCTAGTGATGCCCCAAAGTGATGGAGGAGTTTGGATTTGATATCCCGCTTTATCACTACCCTAAGGAGTCTCAAAGCGGCTAACAATCTCCTTTCCCTTCCTCCCCCACAACAAACACTCTGTGAGGTGAGTGAGGCTGAGAGACTTCAGAGAAGTGTGAAGCCCAAGGTCACCCAGCAGCTGCATGTGGAGGAGCAGGGAAGCGAACCCGGTTCACCAGATCACGAGTCCACCACTCTTAACCACTACACCACACTGGCTCTCATGGTATGAGGTGGGCCTGGTGATGTCACAGAGCTGTCATCCCAGCAATAAAGGGGTGGAGTCTAGCAATAAAAAGGGGGAAGCCAAAGGTGTGAGGTCCCCCTGAAATGGAAGGTGGGACTAGATATTGAAAATGACTTTGAGGAGGCAACGTAACTGGTGTCATGCCTCCATGAGTCCTTGCAGGAGGCACCAATGGCAATAAACAAGGTCAAGCTGGAGGGCATGCCTCCATTCTCAATGTACAAAGTACAAAGAGAAGCATGAGAGGTGATTTGATAGCCATCTTCAGATATCTGAAGGGCTATCACATGGGAGATGGAACAAGCTTGTTTCCTCCTGCTCCAGGACCTGAACCAATGGATTCTGTCATCAGGGAGAACCTTTTGATAGTAAGAGTGGTTTGACTAGGGTTGCCATTTTTCAAAAAGTAAAAACCAGGACAGAAGTTGTTGAGCTTTTTATAGACAACCCCCCCCACAAACCCCCCAAATGCCAGACGTATGGCAGCCCTATGTTTGACAGGTGGAATCTCCTTCATTGGATGGTCATCTGTCATGAATGCTTCAGCTGAGATTCCTGCATTGCAGAGGGGTGAACTGGATGACCCTCAGGGTCCCTTCCAACTCTTCAGTTCTATCATTCTGTCATTCTTGGGTGGCAGTCTGTGGTTGCCACAGCACAGCAGTCATGCAAACACTATGCAAAAGGATAGCTGGGCTCATGATGATGGCCACATGTAATCTACCTACTCTTCAAGACTTGCTATTGAATGAGCTCATTTTTTAGATTTTGTCAACACCTCAACAAGTATGAGGCTTCTGAAGCTGAAGCAGCCCTGACAACATCAATGGGAGAAGATGGATTTTGTGAAGTCTTGGCAGTCTTCAACAATTTGGGGGTGCCAGCATCCTCTTTGTCCATTCACTCTCTTTTTTTATATATCTTCGATGCATGGATCTCTTTTGCTCTGGGAACAAGCCTTTTGCAGGCGTGTTAGGGACAAAACTGTGCATTACGCACAAAGGCCTGAGGGAATAAATATATTTTCCAGAGCATTGGAAGCACATGATTGTCAGGCCCTTTCCGATTTCCAAGAATTAATTAATTGATTGATTGATTAATTGCCGGCATCCCCTTCAGGTAGGCTGATCCCTAGTTGTTGAGAACTTTGCTAGTCTGGGAGTCATTTTGGACTCACAGCTGTCCATTGAGTCACAGGTCAAATCTGTGTCCAGGGCAGCTATTTACCAGCTCCATCTGGTACGCAGGCTGAGACCCTAACTGCAGACTGCCTTTCCAGAGTGGTGCATGCTCTGGTTATCTCCCGCTTGGACTACTGCAGTGTGCTCTACGTGGGGCTACCTTTGAAGGTGACCCGGAAACTGCAATTAATCCAGAATGTGGCAGCTAGACTGGTGACTGGGAGCGGCCACCGAGACCATATAACACCGGTCTTGAAAGACCTACATTGGCTTCCAGTACATTTCCGAGCACAATTCAAAGTGTTGGTGCTGACTTTTAAAGCCCTAAACGGCCTCGGTGCAGTATATCTGAAGGAGCGTCTCCACCCCCATCGTTCAGCACAGACACTGAGGTCCAGCTCCGAGGGCCTTCTGGGGGCTCCCTCATTGTGAGAAGCCAAGTTACAGGGAACCAGGCAGAGGGCCTTCTTGGTAGTGTCGCCCTCCCTGTGGAACGCCCTCCCACCAGATGTCAAAGAGAACAACAACTACCAGACTTTTAGAAGACATCTGAAGGCAGCCCTGCTTAGGGAAGCTTTTAATGTTTAACAGATCACTGTATTTTAACATTTTGTTGGAAGCCTCCCAGATGTGCAATAAAAAATAAATTATTATTATTATTATTATTATCACGATAAAAAAAACTTAAACCTGCCCTGGTAGCCACTGATCCCATGATGCACAGCAGAGAAAGAGAGAGTGAATGCAAATTTGCACACTGCCACATCATTGCCAGCTGCTCGCTTCATCAGTGGCGTCAGTCCCTGACAGTTATCTCTCCCTGCCACCCAGGAAGTAACCTGAAACTTGTCCTCATCTGCATCCATTGCTGAGCACTGTAAGGTCCCTGGGTTGTGGGTCATGACCCAGTCTTGCTCAAAATTACCCCCTGAAGCCTCTATTGGCACAGAGAGGGAAGCTTCTAACTGGAGCCTTCTCCCTGGAGCTAATAGCAGTTTCAGTAAGAGAGGAGCTATTTTGATGTGATCACAATGTACAGGGAAAGTATTGACCCCTCTCCTCCCAGTACTCACTGTCTATTACAGTGGTACCTCGGGTTACAGACACTTCAGGTTACAGACTCCATTTACCCAGAAATACTACCTCAGGTTAAAAACTTTACCTCAGGATGAGAACAGAAATTGCGCCACGGCAGCAGCTGGAGGCCCCATTAGCTAAAGCGGTGCTTCAGGTTAAGAACAGTTTCAGGTTAAGAACGGACCTCCAGAACGTATTAAGTTCTTAACCCGAGGTACCACTGTATTATTATTATTATTATTATTATTATTATTATTATTATTATTATTATTTTAACATGCACATTAGATACTTGCATGCATTTAACATCATGTGTAGTTTGGTGTTTGGTGCTCATGAGATGTGCAAATTGTAGTGTCAGCACAACCCATGGTACATGCAGACTCCCTCCACAGTGCAGAGATGGGTTGCTGGGGAGGACAGAGTCGCAATGCTAGCTTTCCAGCAGGTGTGTCACTGTTGCTGTCCAGGAAGTGGGTGGGTGAGACAGCAGGGTTGTCAGCAGAATGCATCTGACCAATCTGAAGCTCTATTTGGCTTTTGAAAGGGAACTGCAATAGCAGGGACCCTTGTGTTGTAAGAATTATTATGTGAAGACCTACCACCCCATCCTTTTCAGAATTTTTCTTTGAGGAGGGGGTGGTAAATGAAGGACTAATTTAATGAGGGGTTGTTGGATGTCTGATTCATCTGATACTTTTGGTTTCATATTAATTCCAAACCTATATGTTCCAGAACGTCCCAGGTTATATCAGTGAGTTCTCTACAGTCTGTGCCCATCCCAGTATAGATCCCCATTGCTGCATCCTCCCATTTAGCCTGGTTTGCCTGAGGCACCTAGGTCAATGGAAAGGGAACTGTAACTGTCACAATACCCAGATGATTCAGATATACATGATCAGGAGCATGGACCTTCATGCAAATTTTGAAACAGGACTGAATATCATGATGGAAAAGCTAGAGCCTTAGCTGCACATACCACAGAAAACACAGAATTATAAAAGTGGCAACGTGGAGACCATCTACTCCCTGCTCAATGTAGAATTTACTAAGCAGGATGCAACCACAGCATACCAACCAGTCCTCAATCAGATGTTTTGGACTACAACTCCCATCAGCCATAGGTAGCATGGCCAATGGTCAAGGACGGCCAAGGGTGATTGGTTATGCTGGCTAGGGCTGATGGGAGTTGCAGTCCAAAACATCTGGAGAACACCAGGTTGGTGAGGACTGAGGGTATCCTATTTTGTAGATCCAGTTACAGATAGGTAGCCGTGTTGGTCTACCATAGTCAAAACAAAAAAAATTCCTTCCAGTAGCACCTTAAAGACCAACTAAGTTAGTTCTTGGTATGAGCTTTCATGTGCATCTGAAGAAGTGTGCATGCACACGAAAGCTCATACCAAGAACTAACTTAGTTGGTCTTTAAGGTGCTACTGGAAGGATTTTTTTTTTGTTTTGACTATTTTGTAGATGCTACGTTGAGCAGGAAGCTGGAGTAGATGGTCTCAGCATGGCCAGTGGTCAAGGATGGTTAAGGATAGTCAATGGTCCCAGCTTTATAAGTCTCTGTTTCTACAGTATATTAAACTAAGGCTATAAACTTCATCACCAAAGAGATTAAATGTGAAAACATGTGCACAGACATGAAAGGCACACACATTCCTTTGTGGGTGCTTATTGCCCAAGTATCTTCAGCAAAGGAAACGTGAGCACCTCCCAAGGTAGACTGTTCCATTTTTGAATAGCTCTTACTATTAGCAAGCTTCTCTTAAGTTTTAGCCTGCTTCCATACAATTTTCATCAACTGGTTCTTGTCCTATCCTCTGAACAACAGAGAACAAGTCTGTGAAGGTGCAGTGCAAAATTAATCAGAGAATGGTTCTCAGGAGGCCATGATGTAAATCCAGCTCTTTGACAAAGTGCTGAAAATGCTAGAATTGTTCGCAAACTCTGAAAGGTTCCATTCATTTTGGATCCCAGAATAATGAAGTAAATATGAAAGTATATCTATTTGTTATTACAATACATTTCCCTTGAAATCCATCAGCAGTTCCACTCCTGTTGCACCTGCAATATTTGATACATGCATACAGAAACAGAGCAAGATCTTAAACCCAGCCATGAGAGATACAGCACGTTGGCTGAAAATAATGTATATAAGTGGAAAGTGATTATTTAAAATCCATCCTTATGGGCGGATTATGAGAGGCACACTTTTCATGAAAGAAAAGCAGAGTGCTGAGCAGAAGAAGGGAATAAGCTAATGCAAACAAATGTGATCTTTCACAAGTACGCTCTGTCTTCCTTTTTCTATAATTAACTGTTCTTTTAGTTTGCAAGAGACTCGTTTTGCTAATCTAAAAGGGTAATTGCTTTTTACCCAAGCAATGTAGGTTTCAATCGCCACAATCTTGCACCCTCCCTCCCTGCATGTATGGAAAGCATGGAGCTTATCGCAAAAAAAGGTAGTAGGAACTTGCTTGTCCTAGGGAGTTAGGACTGTGTCAGGGGCAGCATTCTAGAACAGTTAAGGAGCCAGGCACCCAGAGCCAGGCTCTAAGAGCAAATGGGATAATAGCTCAGTGATTAGAGCATCTGCTCTGCATACAGGAGGTCCCAGGTTAAATTCCCAGCATCTCCAGTTAGAGCTCGGAAAATCCAAGATCAGAGAACAAGCCAGAGGACCCTCTGAAGTGCGGGTAGACTTTGTTGCTCAAGGACAGTTCCTCTAAGACAGAAAGCTCTCTTATACTCCTTCCTGTCTTGTAGGAGCCAATGACCATTCTGGGTGGAATCAGTATGGAAAGTTATTCCCTGAGAAGCTGCAAGGCTCATCATATGTGGTAGGGCTCAACAGTTTCTGACATCAGCACATGGAATATAAAGGGGCATGAGGAAGAATGAGCTGTGAGTGATCCTAATGGGGTAACTGTGCCCCTGAAAGACCAGGTGCACAACATGGAGTCATTTTGGACTCACAGCTGTCCATGGAGGTGCAGGTTAATTCTGTGTCCAGGGCAGCTGCCTACCAGCTCCAGCTGGTACGCAAGCTGATACCCTACCTGCCCGCAGACTGTCTTGCCAGAGTGGTGCATGCTCTAGTTATCTCCCGCTTGGACTACTGCAATGTGCTCTACGTGGGGCTACCTTTGAAGGTGACTCGGAAACTGCAATTAATCCAGAGTGCAGCAGCTAGACTGGTGACTGGGAGTAGCCACCGAGATCATATAACACCGGTCGTGAAAGATCTTCATTGGCTCCCAGTATGTTTCCGAGCACAATTCAAAGTGTTGGTGCTGACCTTTAAAGCCCTTAGTGGCCTTGGTCCTGTATACCTGAAGGAGCATCTCCACGCCCATCATCCAGCCTGAACACTGAGGTCCAGCTCCGAGGGCCTTCTCTGGTGGTTCCCTCGCTGCAAGAAGTGAGGTTGCAGGCAACCAGGCAGAGGGCCTTCCCGTAAGTGGTGCCTGCCCTGTGGAACGTGCTCCCAGCAGATGTCAAGGCAATAAACAACTATTTTACTTTTAAAAGACACCTGAAGGCGGCCCTGTTTAAGGATTAATGTCTGATGCTGTCAAAACAAAAAAAAAATCCTTCCAGTAGCACCTTAAAGACCAACTAAGTTAGTTCTTGGTATGAGCTTTCGTGTGCATGCACACTTCTTCAGATACACATGTCTGATGCTGTGTTGTTTTTGATATTTGGTTGGAAGCCACCCAGAGTGGCTGGGGAGACTCAGTCAGATGGTGGGGTATAAATAATAAATTATTATTATTATTACTAAGTGAGCTGCATAAGGGTTTCAGCTTGATGTAATTTCCTCCTTACGTCAAAGCTCTCCTAGTACAGCTGTACAGCCAGCACTATACCACTCTGACAGTAGAGTCATATCCAAGTTAGTAAACCAAGGTTAAGTCACAGTTACCCCTGTTTGGGTGTAATGGGAGACTGTGGTTTAAACAAACCACTCTAGAAGTGCCAAGTATATACACGAGGAGAAGAGGAGAGGTGGCTGGAGGGGTGGGATGGGTGGGGGAGGAAAGCAAACAGGCCTCTCTCTGTCCTCACTGGTAGAATGAAGCACCACTGATGAGGGAGGGCTCACCATGCTTTCTCTTGACTTGATAACCATGGTTTATTAAGCTAATATTGCTACCTCTGAGCTCAGTCTATGTGCGAATAAACAGAGACGAATCTGACATCACCACAGGAAGGTCTATAGGTCAGGGATACAGCAGAGGGTTCCTTGTTCATCTCCAGGTGGAACTGGGAATGTCCCATGCCTGAAATCCTGGAGAGCCACTTTTAGTGAGTGTAGATGATAACTGAATTAGATGGACCAAAGGTCCCACTTGTTATAATGTTGCTTCCTATGTCCTTAAGTTTAGTACATTCAGAAAGTTGTGTTACAACATTTCAGTCTCCCCAAACACTTTGCTGCAGACCTCCAAGTCACGTAAGTTCAACAACAACAACAACAAGACTTTAGAGGGGCGCTCCTGTGAGAAACTGCTGAACTTGAATTTATTAGCAAATGTTATTCCGTTGAATTTGGGCTCAACTGAGGAAGATAGCAATATAATCTTATCACCCATGACTGCTGTTGTGAATGAGTCATTCCATTCATATCGTTTATGCATTTGGCCAATGCATATAAATGAGGTGTAACTACTGCATGCCCTTTGCATTTCGTGGCCCTTTCTCTTGCTCCACTTTCGACAAACTTTTATATCTCTGCACATATGAATTGCGTCCAGAGTTCAGGTGCAACCCTAGCTCCTTGATGTTGTTGCCTGGGGAGGTTAGAAAACCAAACAGGCTCCTGTCCACCAGCCAGCCTCCACTGCCAGGGTAGCCCACCATGCAAGGGGGAGGGGGTCTTCACCATGCTGGAGGCCCCATGGCAGGTATAAAGTTACTACTGACTATTTTACCACTTGTGGTAGCCAGCAGAAAGCCTGAAAATTGGGAATTTGGGAGTCGGGTGATGGAGGCTTTGGTTCTGCTGCATCCAAAATCTGGCATATCCCATAAGGGGCAGGGATTTGTATCATGTTCCATGATTCCTCAGCCTCACTTAAGCTTTTGTAGTTGGAGTCAGTCCGTCCCCCCAGGTCAGGTGGGAAAGGGCCTGCAGGACAGGGAGCAGGTCTACCAAGACTCATAGCCATAATCCCTTGTTGTGAAATTGATTCAAGATGCTTTATGGGAATATTTCATACACACCCACACACCAAATGAAGATAGCACAGCTTATGCCACAATAAATTTGATAGGCTTTAAAATGCCACAGGACTCTTTCCTGGCTGCTTTGCTCCAATATCTGGAGTCATGCATGCAAGATGGGTTTCAGTGCATCATGCAAGAAGGACCTGGTATCCCTTGCACCCTTGACAAGGAGCTGCATTGATGCCTCCACCCCGCCAATTAAAAACAATATACATTTACTGCAATAGTCACATTATAAATTACTACATTTTATGTGACCCAAGTACTCAAATGTTCAGAGTGAGGGCGAGGCAAGGTGGAAGGGCAAAAACATTCACACACCTTTGTGCCGTGGCACAGGAATAATAATAATAATAATAATAATAATAATAACAACAACAACAACAACATTTATTTATATCCCGTCCTCACCAGCCAGAGCCAGGCTCAGGGCAGCTAACACCAGTAAAATTACAGTAAAATCATAATGGGGGAAAGCCCCAGTTTAAAATACAGATTAAAATGCAATTTAAAATGCAGCCTCATTTTAAATGTAGCCCATAGATCAAAACCGTAAGGGGAGGGAAAAACATAAGGGTCAGACTGAGTCCAAACCAAAGGCCAGGTGGAATAGCTCTGTCTTGCAGGCCCTGTGGAAAGATGTCAAGTTCTGCAGGGCCCTAGTCTCTTGTGACAGAGTGTTCCACCAAGTCAGGGCCAGTACTGAAAAGGCCCTGGCCCTAGTTGAGACCAATCTAACCACCTTGCGACTTGGGACCTCCAAAATGTTGTCATTTGTGGAGCTTAAGGTCCTCCGCAGGGCATACCAGGAGAGGCAGTCCCGTAGGTATGAGGGTCCTAGGCTGGATAGGGCTTTAAAGGTCAAAACCAGCACCTTAAACCTGACCCTGTACACCATCAGGAGCCAGTGCAGTTGGTAAAGCACTGGATGAATGTGATCCCGCGGCAAGGAAGGATGGATAGCTTCTCCTGCGTTAGATCTCGCTGCGGCAGCACTGGTGCGGCACCAGAAACATATGTGTCATATACTCCATCATCTGATAGGTGATTTTTGCACATCACCGCTCCCTGGGTCTGCATCTCCAGAGGGTGCCAGTTTTCACGAATGCTGAAAACTCCTCCAATCACATGGCAACTTTGCTTCTATGTCTCTGAGCTCGTGCAGGTTATGTAAGGTTGCCTGAAATTGAAATGTTCGGCAGGACTATGTGTTATTAGTTATATTATGAAACACCAAATGCAATACAGCCATTGCAAAGTTGAGCTTCCTGCATAGTAGCATTAGCCTGAGTTTATTGAAGACCTTGGAAATCTAAGCTTCAGGCAAGCTGCTAAGACCTTTTTATTTTGTCAGGCTTGTAGTGTGGGTTAAAGTTCTGTCTCCTGGTTTTTATCACTGAGTTTGTTTTATCACGCTCTTGGTTTTACTGTACGAAATTGATTTTAGAAATATGAACTGTTTTCAGTGCAGCTTGAAGACTTTTCCTGCATGTTTGTTTGTGAACTGTTTTATTGTATACTCATTTATTTTACTTGTTTTCTTTAATAAACCGCTTCCAGTTTATTTTGGAATACACATGGTTCAAAATTGTCACAGTGCCCACAATATGGATTGCATTATTAAATTCTACATAGTAATCACCATTATTAGAATCAAAGAAGAGAACATTTAATATCTGTTTTGGAAAGTGGTTTGTCTATCTGTCCCTGTTCTCCTTAGGTTCCGCTGCCTCTCAAGATATTGTCACCAAACTCAGCTGAAGGGTTCCTGATGTGAAGAACAACAACATCAAATCAATACATTTTGGAACTCTAGTTTTTCATTTCCCAACACTTTTTGAGAAATGAAATTCCCACGGGGAGCTCCAGGAAGGGCCAAGTTGGAATTCTTGACCAAAGAGAAGAGGATCTACATTACTGAAGACATTGTGCGAATAAGTCCAGAAGTTCAGGGGCTGGAATTCCGAAGGAAACCTGCATTTATCTATTCACAAAATACTACAGCACTGAAGCAGTCAGAATTCAGTAGAGAAATGTTTCTATTACAACTGTCCTCTGGATTCAGCACAGAGAACTGAGGCAGAAAATGATCAGGGAGGGAATTTAGTCCAAGCTGAACATTCAGCAACCCCATGAAATCGCCCGTGAGAGAAAGAAGGTCGCTGCTGGACTTGTAACATGGCAGAGAGGGACTTAGTGGTTAAAGTTAATACGCAGGATGCAGCTGCCTCTCAGCTGCTGCCCATCCCAGATGTATGCTATAGAGCTCACAGCCCCACAAATTCTAATGGCATCCCTCTGAACTGTGAGGAGGGGTCAGCTTTGTTCTTTTCTTTTTGCAGGACCATCCACTTGCTATTCAGGGTGCTGACCTGTAATGGAGCATAGAGCTTTTCAGACGGAATTGCCTTCCGTCCAGAACCTTGCCTTTAGGCCATCTTTGACATGGCCAAGGACACCTTGCAAAATTGCAGCAGCATGGATGCCTGGTGCTTTTATTAAATGACTGCATTTATAAACGTGAACAGGGGGAGAGGAGATGTTACACACAGGTCTTCTGCCCTCTCATGCTGCAGACTACACACACACACACACACACCTTTCTTTCTTTTTTGAAAAATCTATAAGGCTTCTCTTGACTTCAAAGTGACTTAACATTTTTCTTCCCCTAAGGGCTCAGCTTGAGGTCATCAGTTTGTGAATGGGCCAGGATTATGCAACCAGGAAGCCAGTTTGCTCGTGCCTCCCCTGGGTTAAGTTCTTAAGGTCTCACTTTAGCACCAGCTGGTGGGAGGCAGGGGCAAGGGGAGGAAGCTGGCAATTGCATACATTATTTCAAAAGTGAATTTTTAAAAGGGGAGTGCGAAGGTTTTCTCTCATATTAACTGGCACCCCAGGGGGGGAAGTAGCATGTGGATGATACTATGCAAGTGAAACTGTTTTTGCTGTCTCCAGAAAGTGAACCCTACATATACAAGGTGTCATCTGAATACTGGGACCTTGCCTTATACTAAGGTAGACTGCCAGTCCAAAGAGCTTTTTACACAAATAGGTGTAGAGGTGGATTTCTCTTCACTTATATTGCCTGAATTTCTTTACACTGAGATGCCAAGGACTGAAATTAGGAAATTAGGATTTTGTGCATGTAAAGTCTGTGTATACACACTTCCTCCACCCTTGCTGGCTCCTGGCACTCTGGAAAGGAGGATTTGAACCCATAGCTTCACAAGCACAAACCAAACTGAACTACTGCGCAAGACAAGAGAAGAGAGGAATTTGCTGAGGATTTTCTTTCCCTCGCCCTTCTGCAAAAAGAGGGGCAGTTTGCCAAATGCACTCCAAATATTGTCAACCAGTGTACATTTGCGTGCCGCCATTTTGCTCCTCACAATGCCCCAGGTATGATGCTAAGTCCGCGGCATTGTGGAAAACGGCAAATGGCAGCCAGATCAACAGATGCCACTGCTGTTTCTTTCAACAACAACAGGGTGTGGTGAAACTCTTAAGAAAAAAGAAGACGCTCTGCTATTGCTGATAGTGAGCTCTTCCCTTATGCCCTATTTTTGGCTCAGCTGCAGAACATAGAAAGCTGCCTCCCACCAAGTCAGGCTATGGGCCCATCTAGCTCTGTATTGTCTACACTGACTGGCAGTGACCCCTCCAGGTTTTCAGGCAGGGGTCTTTCCCAAGTGATACTTGGATCAAACCTGTGACCTACTGCAGACCCTCCAAGTGTTCCTATTTTACAGGGATCGTCCCAGATTTACAGAAGCCATCCTTGTTTCTGATTTGATCCCAGATTGTCCCGCTTTTCCCTAGGACGTCTGCATAATAATAATAATAATAATAATAATAATAATAATAATTTATTTGTACCCCACCCACCTGACTGGGTTTCCCCAGCCACTCTGGGTGGCTCCCAACAGAATATTAAAAACACAATAAAACATCAGACATTAAAAACTTCCCTAAACAGGGCTGCCTTCAGATGTCTTCTAAAAGTCAGATAGTTGTTTATTTCCTTGACATCTGATGGGAGGCCGTTCCACAGGGAGGGCGCCACCACCGAGAAGGTCCTCTGCCTGGTTCCCCTGTAACTTCACTTCTTGCAGTGAGGGAACTGCCAGAAGGCCTTCGGAGCTGGACCTCAGTGTCCGGGCTGAATGATGGGGGTGGCCCCTTCAGGTATATTCAAAGAATTGTTGGAGGGTATGGAGTAATGTGACCCCCAAGTCAAGGAGATAGGTAACTATACAACCTTTAGAAGACATCTGAAGGCAGCCCTGTATAGGGAAGATTTTGTAATGTTTTAAAAAATGTTTTTATATATGCTGAAAGCCCAGAGTGATGATGATGATGATAGAATACAATGTCCCTATTTTCATTGGAGAAATGTTGGAGGTTATGCTACTAGAGATGCTCCACCACTGAACTACGGCCCCCTCCCCCAAACCCATGAGAAACATGCCAAATAAAGTGGTTTTGGGTTGGCTCACCAAGCTTGAACTTCGAGGCAAGGAGGCAGATTTTCTAGCAGGCATCCCATCCCTTTGCAAAATGATGGTTTCTCCCGGCAGGACAGGCCTGACTTCGCACGAAATCCCATCGCCGTATCTCTCATGGGGAGGGCCTGTATCCAAAGACAAGGACTTCTCCAGCTTGCGCAACCGCGCTCTAGCCACCAGGTCATCGCTCCTCAAGCTCTCCAGGTCAGTCTCTGGGTGTGACTTCCGGGCCACAGCATCGGCTTTCCAGCCTTCGGAGGTCTTCTTCTTCATTCGCAAGTCATCCAGGCTTCTGCCACCCGAGCCCAGGCTACTCTTCAGCTTGGCGGCCCGGAAAGCTCTCAGGCTCACAGGGTCCAGCACCCTGAATGTGACCTCGTTCAGGAACTGTGAGAACTTGAGCTTAGCTTCAATCTTCTCTTCCACGACAGATAAGGAGCTTGAGGACCCTTGGCTCAGCGCGCTGAGGTCAGAGGCCGACGAGCTGCTTCTCTTCTGCACCTTCCGCCTCTGCTGCTTCTGGCTGGTGTTCCCTGCTTTGGCTGGGTAGAGTGAAGCGTGCTCCAGACCATGAATGTTTTCACCCCATTTCTGGTTGTGTTTCAATCGATGGGATTGATAACCTTCATCCTTATTTTTGCTTTTAACAAAGCTTTTAGCCTCTGACCTCCCGCCACTTTGGAGCTCAAAGCTCTCCTCGCTGGAGCTGCAGGGTTTGGAATAGTTCGCCATACCCAACATGCTCAAATGTCTGCTGTCTAGGCTGCTTCCAGCTTCAGAGGCACGGAGATAGGCAGCAGCACCGCAACATGGTCGTTCTTCAGCCATCCCCCTAGGCCCTTCTGGCTTGTGGAGTCTCCCGTGTGCCCCACTCTCCACCTTGTTGTGTGTTGGAGATCCTTTGGACAACAGCTCCATGGGATCTTTTCTTTTACGTATCAGAATGTTAACCTATTGCCAGCAAAATGGCATCTCCCTCTTCTTCTTCATTCATGCAAAAGGGCTGTTTCCTTGGCAAAATACACCCCTGGTCCAGCTGCAACAGTTCACATTCCCTAGTCACACATACCCACCAAAATTAGATCAATAGCAAATTTGCATCATTTTAATTAGTTGTACCAATCAACTAAATCCATAGTACATGCAATCTCCCACCTCCTGCCCCGGTCCCCGTCGCTGAGAAACGTGGGTTTCCATCGATCAAGACAAGCATTTGATATATTCCTGCCTGTTGAACTGTGAACTCATCTACATTGATGTGAATCAATTCACACTAAGTAAGCTCTGGGGCAGTAACATTGCAGGGCTTTTTTTTTTTTTAAAGTCAGATACTAAAGAAGGTCATATGATGGTATGAAATGCCCTGTTCTTTGTTAATGCACTCTGCTCTGTTATAAAACACACACACAAATCTATGAGGACCCATCAGCCCATGGAATAAGATGTTTAGGGGGATGATCTGGTCCCCCTCCCCAACTGCAGCAGTGTCCATGCACGGAGGATTCCCCTTCAATGTATATGCAATGGGGGACATGCAAAAACACTGTTACCCATAATAATATGTGGAATGGGAGGTCACATCCATTCAGTCAGTCCATCCTCTCCACCCAATGTTCTGGTGCTCTCGGGAAGACGTAACTTGCACTGAGTGGAGGAAGAGGTCTGATGACATGGGAAGCCCACAAAGACCTCACGTTCTCTCTAATATTCTGCTGTGTTGACTTTGTGTTTTCTCATCCCATGGGATCTACTGATCTTATGGGAATCTTCCATATGTGGACACTGAACCGTGGGTGGGGCTTCGTTTTGCCCTTAGTTTCTGTGCGTTATTTATCATTTTTGTTGAAAATGTTGAGAATTATCATTATATTCACTGAAAGGATTCTTATTGCATTGGTTTAGAAACTCAAATGATGATCAGCTGTGAGTCGAACCAAAATTGCCCTTCCTGGACAGAGATAACCTGCTCACATCTTGTAAAAGCAAAAAGCAAACTCTGCGGCACAATATTACCTACAGATCCAAAACTCTTGAGAATTGCCAGTCAATGTCAACACCTGCTGATTTTATATGTATATGAGAACAGGTGGTATCCAACAGCTATGAATCCCTAATCAGTCAATTCACCTATCTCATTTACCACTTTTCTTGAAATTACAGTTTGATCTTTACGCTGTTGAATTGCCTTTCTTTCCCACCCCTCACTGATGACTTCCTGGTGTTGCCTGTAACATGGTCAGGGTTCCTTTCCTTTCCAAAGACTATCGCACAGAAGAAGAAGCTGAAATGCTGTACAACTCCACAGGGGTCTGGGGAAGGCCACCACTCTGCATCAAAACGGTCTTGTGAAGGTTCTTCGGAATTTCTTACAAACTGCGTGGCCCAGGATCCCTTGCGACACAACGAGAGTGAAGGTATCTCCCTTGGCAAATCAGCATTCCACCTGCATAGCTGGGCACTTTGGAGGACTAAGAATGATGCATTCTGAGGCCCTTATTGGGAATACATTGCCAGCTTGATCACGGAGGGTATATAAAGAATTTGGGCAAAGGTTAATTGAAGCTTATTTAGGTGCCAAATGACATTTGAGAGAGCTTTTCTGAACACCTCCAGGTCTGAGCAAAGGCAGAACCAGACAGAAGGAACCCACCACCACCAAGATTAATTGATTCAGTGGGATGACTCTGCAAACCATAGATCAAAGAGTTTCAAATGGGCGCCCCTGTACTGTGAAAAGAAATTAAGACTTTTGTGCTTGGGAGGTAGGGGCAAAGATTTGTCCTTTTCCTTTGAACTGGGCTTACGTTTAATTTTTTTTTTAAGGGCTTTGTTTTCCTGGGAATAGTATCACGAGCAAATGAAATCTCCTGTAGCAAAAGGAGGAGAACTGCCGCCAAGGTTGTTATGACAACTGGAAGTTTCCTAAAGAAGAGCTCTGAAAGATGTTTTCGTTTTGTGGCAAGAACTGTTAACCACCGCCTGCAGTTACCCTGTAAAAAAATATTTTCCCTCCTGGTCCTGCAAAAGTGCTGGTGGCAGCATTTGCAGGTTAAATCAATCAGCACCCTGCTCCTATGAATTTTGAAGAGACGATACCCATAGCTGTCACTTCAGCTCACGGGGCACCTGTCAGCTGGGCCTGTCACGTGCGTAGTTTTAATCTCATTTGGCCATTATTTTTTACTAGCAAAAGATTGGTCACTGTTATGATGTGTGTGGTGTAGTTGCAGAAGGGGTTGGTATACTGCAAGATGCTGCATTGCCCTTGTCAATTTATTTCTATATACTGCATTTTCCACAGTAAATCTGATCTCAGAGTGCTTCCGAATCAAAGTCTCAATACAGCAACATAATGGCAATACATAAGGGGACTGCAACAGAACAATGAAATATTAATAATCAATAGCTGCTCATTTGTTTAACATGCATAAACATTTAACCAAGCATAGAGCTTACTGATATGTCAAGTCAAAATACCTATGAAGCAACTCCTTTAGGAAGGCTTCTTGGGCTGGAGGGTGGAGCAACAAAGAAAAGAAAAGAAAAAAGCTAACAGTAAATGACCCCTGTACAGTTAAGTCCAGTCAAAGGTGACTATGGGGTGGTGGCGCTCATCTCGCTTTCAGGCCCAGGGAACCGGTGTTTGTTCACAGACAGCTTTCTAGGTCATGTGACCAGCATGAATAAACCGCTTCTGGCACAACGGAACACCGTGACGAGTGCCAGAGTGCATGGGAATGCCGTTTGCCTCCCCGCTGCAGTGGTACCTATTTATCTACTTGCACAGGTGTGCTTTCGAACTGCTAGGTTGGCAGAAGTTGGGACAGAGCAACAGGAGCTCACCCTGATGTGCAGATTCGAACTGCTACCTTCCGATCAGCAAGCCCAAGAAGCTCAGTAGTTTAGACCACAGAGCCAGCCTCTGTGAGGGTGGAGCAACACAGATGAAACCAACCATCCTCTGATGGCAACCAAGAGTCTCTCTCCCATCACAGTTCTGGAAATAGCTCCCTTATGAGGGTTCTCATCCCTCACAGAAGCTCCCTTTCAGTTGTTCCTAGGGCTGGAGGAGAGGGCAGTGTCAGGGACCGGCTGAATGAGGAACAGTGGTGGGCCATAAGGAGAAGCTTCATTCATTTCATAGTAGATCCCCAAGGAGGACATAGAAGAAGAAGACATGGACGCCAGATCATGGGGGTGCAACACTGGGGAGCAGTCTGGGGAAGGGCTGAGCTAGAAGCAGGAGAACTGAGCCATCAATGAGAGTCTGAAGGAGGAGGATCTTCCAGGACAGGGCTGGAGGCTGGGAGTCTGAATGTCAGCACAGACTAAAACAGAGGGGTCAGAGATTGACCCTTCTACTCAGCAGCTGGACTGTCCCAGTCCTGCAGGCTCTCGTCCCCCTCTGACACCATGTTCAAGGAGAGTCCTGTACAGACAGGCCCAGAGGAGGAGCTCACCCCCTCGGCGCAGTTTCCATCTGCTTGGAAGGGATCCAGATTGAGAGGCTAGACAGGGAAGGGTGGGGACAGTGGTCAGTTTCAGGAACGCCTTGTCAGGAGTGCGTGCTGGAGCCAGGCCCTGTGACCGGTAAGGCCTCGCAGGACTGGAGCCTTCCTGAGTTTGGCCTGGAAGGGCAAGGTGCGGCCACACAGGTGAGGCTTAACAGAAGACTCGTAGCACCTGGTGGCAAGGGCCGGGAGGGGTATATAAGACCAGCATTTCCCTCTGACTCTTTGCCACGACAACACACTACCCACCTAGCTGTGCTTCGGCTTCCTGACTCCTGGTTTCCCGACTCTTGGACCCTTGGCTTCCTGACTCTTGGCTTCCTGACCCAGGACTGCTGTTTCCTGCTTCCTGACCTCTACCCCAGTCCAGACGTACCAAGCCGGGATTCCGACTGCCCGTAACCCGGACCGTGACACGCCTTAAGCTAAATGAGACGAGACAGAGGAACGCTGCTATGCCATTGCTTTCTGTGAACAAAAGCTAATTGCATTTCATGCCTCACATTCTTTCCTGTCCTGAGGATGACCTGTGCACACCTGACAGCTCCTTGACAGGCAGGGCAGGTGGAAAAAGCCACCCGCTGGTGGCCAATGCAGAGTCTCTCACCTCCAGGGGCAGCGGGTCCTGGTTTGCTGCCTGTGGCTAAATGGGAAAGTGATGCCCTGCCACCAGCAAAGCTTCCCATACCTGGGTTGCATGGTGATGCCCATGAAGTGGCAGCAAGGTCTCGTGAGATCTCATGGAGTGCATGAGATCTCATGAGATTTTGTGGGCTTCTGCTGCCTGAGGTGGCTGCCTCAGCCCACCTCACAGGCTCACCCCTTTCTCCATATTGCTAATTCCAGTAGAACAGAAATGTCCCTTCCATGGCCGCCATTTTGTAACTGACACCTCCAGCATTCAAAATGCACACTGTGCCAACTAGTCCAAAAAGGTGGGTGACCACTGTTTTAGCAGAGGTTCAGACCATGGGGATCCAAAGTTCAGCCCAAAAATCTGTCTCCCGGGGGTGGGGGGGGGTGAGAATGAAACCCAAACATGAAAGAGGAAGAAAGGAAACCAAATAAATTATGGGAAATAGGAAATGAAAGAGAACTGTCCTGCTCTTCCGATTGGCCACTATGGTGGAAAGTGAGCGGAAATAATGTACCTAATTAAATACAGTTAAATACGGCAAAGAGAAGTAAAGCGCTGTTGGAGAAAATAAAAATTGCTGAAATAAGGCCCAAGACTCCAGAAGCTGAACTGAGAGGGCTGGAAATGGCTCTACTGCTAAATAGGGAAATCATCTAGACTAGAATTAGCTAGCTTATTTCCATTTGGAAATTATGGTTAATTGTTCACACTCTTTTAAAATTACCTTTTGCTTCTAAATATATCCATAAAAACCATGAATGTACTGCTTGTAGGAAAAATGAATTTAATTCTGGTTTTAAGTACTTTTATCAATGTAATTCCTATATTTATATAGGAATAATATAGTAAGTTTTCAACTTTTTCAGATCCAGGGCCCACCTGCAATCCAAACAAGCATTTGGGAGCCATTTTATTAATGCTTTACCACACATTTGTTATGCTGGCAATATTACTGTTGCAACTCACCTTAGGTGAGTCTACAATACAGCAGTGGGTTCTTTCCCACTAGTTGAAGACCAATGGTCTAAGCAGTTTATTTGAAAACCTGTTAGTCTTCCCATCCCCCGTTTCCTTACCACAGTACCCAGAGAGTTGGCTGGGCCAGGAATCAAGTTCCAGAGGTTAGAGGGCAGATATTCACTTGGTGGTAGCAGTGAAGACCAAAGTAGGAGGGACTGGGTTAGCAGGTTTGCTAGCCTCCCCTCTTATGGGGCAGGCTACTGTCTTAGACAGATATGATTCATCAAGGTGGATAGCTCAGTTGGTTAAAGCGTGGTGCTAATAACGCCAAGGTTGCAGGGTCGGGATAGCTGCATATTCCTGCATTGCAGAGGGTTGGACTAGAGGATCCTCAGGGTCCCTTCCAACTCTGTGATTCTATGATTTGAAATACTGCTATCAGGAAATACTTTCCAATTAAAGTGTATTTTACATTGAAGAGAGATTGATGTCTGCTAAATGAAGAATCAGCTATTAAACATTCTCATCATTTTTGGATCTCTTACACTGAACAGAGTTGCTTTGTTGGGTGGTTCTTTCCCCTCCTAGTGTTACTGTTCTTCTCAAGCAGAAGGAGCTCATGGGGTGCAGAGGAACTGTTACGCTAGCTTCCTGGCAGGTGGGCCATGGTTGCTCACTGGGAGAGAGAGTGGTGAGGTCAGTGCAGTGCAAACACACTGGCAGGAACACTGGATTGGCTCCTCCAGCGTGTTTGTTCTATGCTGGCCTCCACATTGCCTCACGCTTTCCCTTTGTGGTTAGCAACAGTAATCCATCTGCCAGGAAGCTAGCCTATGGTTCTGCCCCAGCCAGTGAGCTGCTTCTGTTTTTGTGTTATATATGGGAGAACTGAGGTTGCAATTGTAACTTATCCAAGGGAGGCGATGATTAAGATCCTGCCTCCCAAACCATGATGCTGTCAACTAGGCTAAATGGCTCTTGTTAATATTGAATGGTGAGGGGTGGGTGGGTTGACTGGATGAATGAACGCTTGGAATAGTGAAATCGTCACTTCAAATATCTGCCCAGTGATTCTACAGAAATAGCAGAAGGAGAGCCAATTAGAATGAAATCGGCTCTGCTTGCATATAGCCAAGATGGGAGGGTTCGCCAGGCTATCAAAGGCAGCATGGGAGTCCCCAACAGGCAAGAGTAATTCCACATGCCAATGGGAATGTCACATTGACGGGAAGAGACATTCAAAAGGCAAGCTGAACATCGCGGTGTTGCTTTTCCCCTGTAGCTTTTGGCTTGGCTCTCCTCCTTGAGTCACTTGCAGCCACTTGGACTTCTGATTGTTCTCCTGAGTGGGGTAAAAATGTCAGAGCTCACTGTACGAGAGCATGTTGGAAATAAATAGCAACCATGGGGGAAATGGTAGGTAAATGTCATTTTTGATTACTTGATTGTCTTGAGAAAGAAAGAAAGAAATGCATGGAGGGAAAATAACACTTGACAAGCTTCTGAAAAGAAGTGATGTGGAATTTGCTTCAAGACTCCCTCTAGCACAAGCAGTCGTCCACAAAGCAGTGAAGCACAGTTTCAGCACGGGGCAAAGTGTTTTGAGCAAAGGACCATGGCATTCAGGCTGTCCACCAGTCCTAAGAACCAATAAATAAGACTGCAATATGCAGACATAGTGCTGTTCTACTAATCTGTGGTGTGACCACATTTGGAATATTGTGTAAAGTTCTGGTTGCCTCACCTCAGAAAGGATATTGCAGAGTTAGAAAAGGGCAGCCAAAATGATCAAGAGCAATTCTTCTGCAGCGTTTCAGACTTTCAAGTTTGTAAGGCAAGTAAGAGGTGGCACGGTCCATAAAATTATGCATGGCATAAAGGAAGAGGATACAGAAATGTTGTTCTCCCTCTCTCATAACACTAGATATTGTGGGCACACAATGAAGCTGAATGTTGGAAGATTCAGGATAGACAAAAGAAAGGACTTCTTAATGTAGCCCATCGTTAAACTGTGGAACCACAGAACTTGCAGCGATGACTATCAACTTGTTGTTGTTGTTCAGTCGTGTCCGACTCTTTGTGACCCCATGGACCAGAGCACGCCAGGCACTCCTGTCTTCCATTGCTTCCCGCAGTTTGGTCAAACTCATGCTGGTAGCTTCGAGAACACTGTCCAACCATCTCGTCCTCTGTCATCCCCTTCTCCTTGTGCCCCCCATCTTTCCCCAAATCAAGGTCTTTTCCAGGGAGTCTTCTCTTCTCATGAGGTGGCCAAAGTACTGGAGCCTCAGCTTCAGGATCTGTCCTTCCAGTGAGCACTCAGGGCTGATTTCCTTCAGAATGGATATGTTTGATCTTCTTGCAGTCCATGGGACTCTCAAGAGTCTCCTACAGACCATAATTCAAAAGCATCAATTCTTTGGCGATCAGCCTTCTTTATGGTCCAGCTCTCACTTCCATACATCACTAGTGGGGAAACCATAGCTTTTACTATACGGACCTTTGCTGGCAAGGTGATGACTACCAACTTGGATGGCTCTAAAAGAGGATTAGGCAAATTCATGGAGCATTAAAGCTATCAGTGGCTACTAGCCATGATGGCTATACTCTGCCTCCAACTTTCAGAGGCAGTAATGCTTCTGAGTACCAGGGCTGAAAACTGCAGGAGGGCAGATTGCTTTTCTACCCTGGTCTTGCTTGAGGGTTTCCACAGGCATCTGGCTGGCCACTCGAGGAACAGGATGCAGGCCCAGTGGTGTAGCATGGGTTGCCAGAGCCTGGGGCTGTGTGGAAGGGTGGGTGGGAAGGGAACAGAGTATACATGCACATTCAACTGCCTAATGGTATCTGCATCACCCAGAAGATCATAGCAGCAGAGATAAGAAAAGAAGAGTTGTTCCATTGTCTGGAGAGGTCACTTCACAAGGAGAAGCTGTTTTCAATGGAGTCCAGTAATGGAAGTGCGCAGCTGTATTTAGGCAGCACTGGGTGTTGAAATTTTGCACCCCTAACCATTTTGTGCCTGGGGCAACCGCTCCTGTGGGCTCCCCCCCCCCCCGCTACGCCATTGTGCAGGATTAGATGGGCTTCACCCAGCAAGGTTTTTTTTTATATTCTTAAATGGACCACAAGTCGGTGTAGCTGTTTGAGAAATATTTATGAATTTTGAAAAACACTGAGATTTACATGATGCCTACCTTATTCTGTTTTCTGCTCCAGGCAAAGTCCTTGCTATTATTTTGTGAGCCTTTTATTGTATAATTTTAAACACACTGACAGTTTTATGCTGCTTTGTGATCTTCTGGCCTTTTAGTTTGCTATGTTTTGCTTATACTTACATTTTAATTGCTTTATTCTTTTTTTGTAAACCACCCTGGGAATATGGCATAAAAATACCTAGAATGGATAAATAAGAAAAAACAATTTGGCAAAATATTTCATCTCACTGGTCCCAGTTAGTTCAATGTACCGGTTAAGTTACTGAATTGAAGCTTCCAAAAAGCTTTAAGAGCAGGCCTAGGCAAACTCAGCCCTCCAGATGTTTTGGGACTACAACTCCCATCATCCCTAGCTAACAGGATCAGTGGTAAGGGATGATGGGAGTTGTAGTCCCAAAACATCTGGAGGGCCGAATTTGCCTATGCCTGCTTTAGAGGCAGCCCTACAAGAATCTTCTTCTAGTTGGGAGTTAGCATTGCTTAATCTTTGCCAAAGGTTCTGTGGCCACATGTGCACACCCCATGCAACAAATCATAGCAGTGGAAGGCAATCAAAGGTCTGACTTTTCCACACTGCCTTAATTATAGTAATATGAGCCCAAATTGCAGGTTCTGGGGAAACAGGAGGCCTGGCTTGCTTATTCACTCTGCAGCATGCAGATGCTGGGGTTGAATGCTGTCCTCAATTTCCTGTGACTACCCCAGTCATTGCCTCTGTAGTGTGTGCCATTTGCAGTATAGGAAGTATAGTATATGGATGGAAACAGAGAGAGAGAGAGAGAGAAAATCAGGGTTAGGTTACATTATCTCCTTCCATGTTCAAGCACCTTTTCACAAGCATCGGTGCTGGCTTCAATTGCCCGGGAGCACTTGCCAGTTTCTATCAGCAAAATGGAACGGAAAAGGTCAATTTGTGAAGATTCAGCTCCTAATGAATCTTATAGGAAAGAAGAGAATGAGCAATGCTAACTAGAGCGACTGAGTGGAGATGTCAGGTAGAATTGACATCACCTGAGTGGATATTTCAGGATGGGATGGTGCCATTGACATGAGCTCTACTCCTGCTTTACAAAATGGTACTCTCATTTTCCTTTGCCTGCCAGCAGCAGCATACATCATCATGGCCCAGTGGAAAGTGACAGAATGCAGGGTGGCTGTCTGCCACCTTCATTTGGTACAACGGTGGAGACCCTACCTGCCTGCGCACTGTCTCACCAAAGTGGTACATGTGCTAGTTATCTCCTGCTTGGACTATTGCAAGGTGCTCTACATGGGGGTACCTTTGAAGGTGACTCGGAAACTACAACTAATCCAGAATGTGGCAGCTAGACTGGTGTCTGGGAGTGGCCACTGGAACCATATAACACCGGTCCTAAAGGATCTACACTGGCTCCCAGTACATTTCTGTGCACAAGTGTTGGTGCTGACCTTTAAAGCCCTAAACGGCCTCAGCCCTGTATACCTAAAGTAGTATCTCCACCCCCATCATTCAGCCCAGACACCGAGGGCCTTCTGGCAGTTCCTTCAAGATACAGGGAACCAGGTAGAGGGCCTTCCTGGCAGTGGCGCCCTTGTTGATGAAAGCCTTCCCATCAGATGTCAAGGGGATAAATAACTATAAAACTTTTAGAAGACATCTGAAGGCAACCCTGTATAGGGAAGTTTTTTATCTTTGAAGTTTTGTTATGTTTTTATATCTGTTTTATATCTGGCTGGGGCAACCCAGTTAAATGGGTGGGATGCAATTATTATTATTATTATTATTATTATTATTATTATTATTATTATTATTATTATCTGCATACAAGGCAGATGTTCTGTCACTGAGCTGCAACCCTTCCCCTAACATTTGTCTATCAGGACTGAAATCTGCACAGGACTGACTCTTTGAGCCATGTGTTCAAAGAATCTATATTTTTTAAAAAAACAACAACATGATTGACCCTGTGATTGAAGCTAATTTAATAATGAATAACACAGCTTAGGAGCTGTGGAGGCACCCGGCACCGTTTTCAAGCACAGAATGCTAAAAGGCTCACTAAACAATAAATAAACTAAATGATTAAATCCTGTCAGGAAACAATGATGGAAGATGCTTTCATATGGTGGAACTGAATCTCAAGTGAGCGCCACATTTTGGGGACCAGTTGTTACCTTGCCTGAAGCAAAAGAAAGTAACTAAGTTTTTGATGTGGATAAATTTTCACGGATCTTCAAAAACAGCCTTTTTTTCTAAAAGGAGAAGAAGAAGATAGGTCTGAGTGAAAAACAAATTCTGGTTGCTTAACAAACATAGCACACCTTTCCCATACCTCTTTCACCCAGGGAATTTCAATGCATCATTGTTTGCTGATGCATAAACACTATTTGCCTCACACTTTTTCTCACATCAAGGTATTCCCACTTCACACGACCAAATTCTGTGGATTAAAGGATTTTGACCATGCCACCACAGTGGTGTCTGGTGCCCATTGGAACTAGCAGGTATGCCTGAATTTCCCAGACATACTCGGAATACTGCACTTGGAAGCAGAGGCATAGCTAGGTGATCTTGCTCCCCTGGCAGAACCGTCCAGATTGCGTTCCCTAGCCACGGACAAGAAGAAGAAGAGTTGGATTTGATATCCCGCTGTATCACTACCCTAAGGAGTCTCAAAGCAGCTAACATTCTCCTTTCCCTTCCTCCCCCACAACAAACACTCTGTGAGGTAAGTGGGGCTGAGAGACTTCAGAGAAGTGTGACTAGCCCAAAGTCACCCAGCAGCTGCATGTGGAGAAGCAGAGACTCGAACCCAGTTCACCAGATTACGAGACTACCGCTCTTAACCACTACACCACACTGGTTCTCTCAAATTAGCTCTTCTTTCCACCTCTCCTCCAACCACCACCACCCCTTCCACCCATTCAATTCACCCTCTATTTAAAACCATTTCTTATGAGGCAATAATCAATATTTATATTTACGGACATATTATTAGTCGATTTTGTGCCCCCCATTGCCTCTGCCTGATGCAGGATCCCACCTAACCACTCACTAGCTACGGCCATCCTTAGAAACAG
This sequence comes from Podarcis melisellensis, assembly GCF_964234715.1. Lineage (NCBI taxonomy): Eukaryota > Metazoa > Chordata > Lepidosauria > Squamata > Lacertidae > Podarcis > Podarcis melisellensis. Next base: position 16,388,860 of record NC_138528.1, on the reverse strand, counting down.
TACTCAGGAGAAAATTGGGAAAATGTCTGGGAAAATCTGGATGCATGGCAATCCATGTTGGCAGTGTCGATTTTGTGATTTTGGAAAAAAAAGCAACAGCTTTTCAAAATATGGCAACCCTATGAATCATACAACGGAGGAGTTGGAAGGGACCCTCTGCACATAGCTGTCAACTTTTCCCTTTTCTTGCAAGGAATCCTATTCGGAATAAGGAAATTTCCCTTAAGAAAGGGAAACGTTGACAGCTATGCCTCTGCAATGCAGGAATCACAGCTAAATCCTCATCCTCTTTCCTCATGGAATCTCCAAAGGCAACGTTGAAACCAGGGAAGAGGAAGCTGACAACAATAATTTTTTTACTGGCACCCGGCCCATCTGACATAATAAAACATCACACATTCAAAAGCTTCCCTATACAGGGCAGCAGCCGCAGTACCCCTCGGACTTGTTATGTGTATGATGGCAGATATGTGGGGTCAAACTGTGGGGGCAAACTGAGCTTGGTGTGGTATTTTCTCATTCACCCAAATAGAACAGCCTCTGCTGCTACCTTGTGCTATCAAAAGGGAGTTGATCACGGGTTTATTGTTAGACTTGCAAGGTTGCTTTGCCACTATTCCAGACTGTACACCAGTTCCAATCAGTTCACCGACTCACAGTCAACTGGGTCCTCCTCAGAATAGAGCCACTGAAATTAATGAATCTTCAGTTAATTGTGTCCATTAAGCTCAGTTGGTCTACTCCGAGAAGGGCTAGCACTGAATGCCACACCCTTGACAGGATACAACTAATGAATCCTATCAGTTAAAGTGCAGTGCAAGGACTCCCATTTGCATAATGAAGCTCCCCCCTGTGGGATGTGAAACACAAGAGCAGTCAAGTACAACATTCCTAGAGTGAACATGTTTACACATGGAGAGGAATGTTTGTCCAGCCAGCAGGTAAACATCCTGTTTCCTTCTGGGCTGGGACAGACTTCCTCTGCATGTGACTAGAGGTGGGTGTGGCCTCACCTGTGCAGGTAATGACAAAAGCACAGGGCAGGGCAACCATCTCTCTCTCTGTGACTACATGCATCGAAGAAACAACATTGGCTTAGCCAAAGATGCTCTCTTGGCTTCAAGCCAAGAGAGGACAAAGGGACTGTCTCCTTATGAGATAGTTTCCAGGTGTATGTTACTTTTCTAAGCTAAGTCTGCCTTCTGGGATCCAATTGTGAGCAGAATGTGAGTAAACTCTTTTTATACTTTTATAGAAGACTGTGTCGTGCCTTATCTTTTATGAGGGAATAAAGGGGAAAATACCAGAACAGTTATTACAGAGGCTTTAGCGAGTCTGAGTAAACGCATCTGCTTTGAGTTTAAATGGGGAATGTTACTCTGCTAAATTGTGAACTTGCTTACACAAGTTGGAAAGGCTATAATCAAACAATATATCCTCTCCTGCATCCCTGAACATTCCCACACCCACCCACCCCACTGCTCAAGGTACACCAATGGTCTGACCTGGTATAAGGCAGCTTCCTAATTTGATAACAGAATCAAGAGATGGGTAGATCATTATTTATAGCAAACCACCCAGAAAACTTTAAGTCATGGGGCACCATACAAAACATCATGATTTGCTCTACAGGTCTGCTCTCCTTCCCTGGGGGGGGGGGGTTGATGTTGCGGACTAGCATCTGGGACCAACAGTGACCCAAATTGGGGGTGGAGGGATGCCGCCCACGTCATGGGGATTCCTGGCCGCATCATGCCCTCAGCTGACCAATCGATTTGACGTATCTCATAGGGCTCCCCCTACTGGTGGTTTACCCTTAGTGTCACTCCCTGCATATGGGCAGGAGTCGGGATATAGTCTGGCTTCACCCAACGCCTAAGCCAAACTGCTCACATCTGTAGCCAATAAAGTTGTGGCCTATTTTTGCCCTGTAACCTAAATTATCCGTGTCTCTGTGGATTTATTATATAAGGGAACTACGGGGCCTGGGGCCTTGTCATGCAATACCACCAGGGCTGAATGAATTTCTATTTTCAAGACATAGATGGTGCTGAGATGCCTTCATGATTTCAAATATGGCTGATTAGTCCCGGCCTGATCGCCACACTTTTCTTCACTCTAGTAAGGTTGTTGGTTGGAGCCCTTGAAATATCTATTTCATGGGCTTGTTACTTGCTTGATTATCTTGTATGTGTTCTTAAATGTCCGCAGCTATACTTTAATCAATTAACAAACCAAGAAATCCATGAAAGCTTGCAGCCAGGAGTGGATCTACTATAAATGAATGAAGCTTCTGCTTATGGCCTCTAATTCCAGAGGGGGTCCAGAAGCAAATTTAGTCCACATTGCTTTTTAAAAAATGGATCTAGGAGACCCAATCTGAGTCATGTTGGTTTGAGTCAAACTGATTATTTTTTTATTGTATTGTCAGGCTTGGGGGGTTTCTATCCTCCATCAAGGATCAAAGAAGAAGCAAGAAAGTTCATATTTATGGTTTTATTCAGCTCTCGTGGTGCAAGACAAATAATCCAGTCCTTCACACCATAGTGACGTTGCTCACTGTGAGCTCCCCCTACTTATTTCCCCAGCAACAGCCTGTGGCCCTACAGGTGGCCTCAGGAGTCAAAGGTCTTTGAGCCCTTTGCTCTTGAATTCTAAGTGAGCGGCGAGTACACGGGGATGGCGGGGCTTCTATGCTTTCCAAGGATGTCTCTACTGGCAATTTCTCCCACTCCCTCCTTCATAGAATCATAGACTCATAGAGTTGGAAGAGACCACAAGGGCCATCGAGTCCAACCCCCTGCCAAGCAGGAAAACCATCAGAGCACTTCTGACATATGGTTGTCAAGCCTCTGCTTAAAGACCTCCAAAGACCTCCTTCTCCTAACACCTCCTTATAACTTGGCAGCTCTGAGTTCTGCTGCAATTCAAGCCTGTTTCCCTCTTCTCTTGAAACTACTGGAGGGGGGCGATCCTCCCCACTCCCCCTCCTCTGAGGGAAGCAAAGGGGGGGGGGGATTCCCAGCCTTCCCCTTCAGTCCCTGACATGTATCTATTTCAGGCTTCCTCAAACTCGGCCCTCCAGGTGTTTTTGGCCTACACAACTCCCATGATATCTAGTTAGCAGGACCAGTGGTCAGGGATGATGGGAATTGTAGTCTCAAAACATCTGGAGGGCTGAGTTCGAGGAAGCCTGATCTATTTCAACAATCCCAAAGTTTGAGAGTCAGTAGCATAGATGTTGTAAAGGTGTGGTCATCTGTTGTGCATCAACCCCATTTAAGAAGATAACAGATAACAACCCAGATCTCATTGCTGGTTGCAAAACAGACCCGCCCAACCCCAACAGTTCAAGCTTCAGGTGGCTTAAAATGTAGTTCTGCCACTGCTTGCTTCCCCCCAAAATACTGATCAGTTGGAAGTCAGAGGTGCATTATATTTCTACGTTTGTTATATTTTATGTGTATTTGTGTCAGCAGCTCAAATGCAACTCTCACCTGCGGTTTTAGTATCTGACTGGTATATATGCTGAGAATATACACATGCATGTCTAAGTAGCAAATCACATGGTTGTAGCACAAAGCACACCCCCATAGATGAAGACGCACCATCGCATATAGAGGCTGTTGTGCTGTTCTTATCACACTGCCTCCTGGCTTAAAAGTCATACTTCAAGACTTACAGACCTGAAAAGAACTGGGAAAAGAGTTACTGTCCCTTCTCATTCCATCATCATGCCCCCGTAACAGCTGTTTGAATATTCCACAGAACAACAACAACAACAATCTTCAGCAACCTTGCAAATCAAGTTGTGCTTATGTAGTTGCACGGTTATTTTATACAGTAAACCGCCCTGTGATCCTCCAGTGAAGGATGGTATATAAATTTAATAAGTAAATAAAATTAATGTCATCTCTGCATCAATCACAACAAACGTTGGGGGAGCTGTCAGCGACGAGAGACTAATGCCTTGCGTAATTTAAGCAAACAATCCGCTATGGAAATGTTCCTCAAATGTTTAATCCAAATAGCTGAACTTTGTTTTTATCGTGCAATTGCCAGCTCTCTAATTAATAAATTGGAGAGGGATGTCTGCCTGTGATTTCCCCCCACAATTCACCTCCCCCGTCAAAAAATGACAGGGCTGGTTTCACTCTTGACAGCCCATAGTGCGTTCGCAATACACATCCCTTTTAAGATGAGATCGAATGGGTTTGCTTCATGACATGCATTATGCAAATGAACGAAGGACAACTCAATTTTCTCCCCCCCACCCCACCCCACCCCGCACAACCAAACCTTACCCTGTCACTCAGTTATAAATCATTACACCATTTAGTTTCCTCTCGCCATGGCTGTAGCAAGCCATGCCCTCCTAATTTGCCATCTTTTGTACCATAATGTATTAAAAAGCTTCCTTTATTTCAGAGGCAGCAACCTCCGCCGAACGCAGCGATCGAGCATGTTAAATCACATTAAGGCAAGGCAATTCAGATGTCGTATTGCAGCGCCACAGTTCCCACACGGAAGACTTACCCCCCCCCTCCTACCTGTAAGATTTCTAAACCCAAAGGCATGCTGTGCATTAAACGGGGTGGGGTGGAGGGATGAACGATACTCACTCGAGAAGGTTTGCTTAGGCTATGCTCTTCTTTCCCACTGCCTGCAACAACAGTGCTGGAAAAACAAGTAGCTTATTAGATCCATGCAGCTTTAGCAGTTCCCACTGATATATATATACAGTATATATTCTATCACATTGGGTAGATGGATGCTCTAGTGGAGAATCTTCTTCTCCTGTCTATGGCAACCTGCATAGCAAAACTCAACAAATGGTTACTAAAGGTTGCTCGCTTAAAATAAATAAATAAATAAATAATCTGGCAGTGCTTCCCAGTGATGTAGCAAACTTTAACAGCATCAAGGAATCAATGAGACCCATTTCATTTATGTCCAACTGGTTTTGCTTGTTCCATCAGACACACGAGGATGGTGTGAATGGGGGGGGGGGGGGTGTTAGGTCAAGTAGGGATCTGTGCAGTCTGCCAAAAAATCCGTCGTTCTTTCCTCACGGGGTCTTTCTAATGGCTACTGAGGAGAGCCTAGAATCTGGAAGGAGGCAAGTTTTTTATTGCCCCTGATTTGGACTTGTATTCCCCAGTTCAGGTTTTCATACCCTCCAGCATTCCTCAGATGAAAATAGAGACATTTCTCTTTCCCTCACCAACTGACCCTCCTCAACCCCCCCCCCCATGTTTTGTCTCCCACCCACAGAACATTTCCTATCACAAGAAGTGAGGGTGCTATCAGCACTAGGTAAAGGTAAAGGACCCTGAACAGTTAAATAGTCCCTGAATAGTCAAAGGCGACTATGGGGTTGTGGCGCTCATCTCGCTTTTAGGCCAAGGGAGCCGGTGTTTTTCCTCCACACAGTTTTCATGGTCATGTGGCCAGCATGACTAAACAGGTTCTGGTGCAACAGGACACTGTGATGGAAACCAAAGTGCACAGAAATGCCGTTTACCTTCCTGCCACAGCGGTACCTATTTATCTACTTGCACTGGTGTGCTTTCGAACTGCTAGGTTGGCAGGAGTTGGGACAGGGCAACGGGAGCTCACTCCATCGCAGGGATTTGAACCACCAACCTTCTGATCAGCAAGCCCAAGAGGCTCAGTGGTTTAGACCACAGTGCCACCCTCATCCCTGCTATTTCCACTACACCAACAGGACACAGTACACATGCTCCCCACCATCCTGATTGTGTTTTATTTTATCCTGATTGTATTTTATTTTATTTTTTGCTAGATTTGGTGGAGAAACACACACTGATAAATAAATTTTATAGAAGGGCCAGATTAGACATGGACACACAAAGCATTGCTTTATTTTTTAAAAATAAAGATTCCTTGCACTTGGCTTCCCTCCTAGGGTGGCCCGGCCCTCTGTCTGCACCTAGAGCTGGAACCTGATGCAAGGCTGGGTCTCTGCAGCTGCAGTCTCTCCTTCTCCTTGCCTGCTCTCCGGCAGCCACTACAAACTGCCCAAGGGAGGAGGGTGGAAGTGGCAGCCACTGAGAGGCTATAGAGAGGCAACGGGGTGCTCCCTTGCAGCCTCCACAACCACCTTTCAAGACAAGCAGTGGCTCATCCAGTACATTTCCAAGCACAATTCAAAGTGTTGGTGCTGACCTTTAAAGCCCTAAATGGCCTCGGTCCTGTTTACATGAAGGAGAGTCTCCACCCCCATCATTCAGCCCTGACACTGAGATCCAGCACTGAGGGCCTTCTGATGGTTCCCTCATTGCAAGAAGTGTGGTTACAGGGAACCAGACAGAGGGCCTTCTCGGTAGTGGCGCCCACCCTATGGAACACCCTCCCTTCAGATGTGAAGGAAATAAGCAGCTAAAAGACATCTGAAGGCATCAGGGAAGTTTTTAATATTTAATGCTGTATTGTTTTAAGACTCGATTGGAAGCCGCCCAGAGTGGCTGGGGAAACTCATCCAGATGGGCGGGGTATAAATAGAGGACATCAGGTAAGGGATGTCTGCCCTAATTATTTAGAGATATAGAGCACCTCCAGAAAACCAGTGAAGCAGCAGAATAACAACTATTACCCTCATGTCTTGCTTGTGGACTTCCCAGAGGTATCTGGTTCTCCACTACAGGAAGCAGAAGGCTGAAACTTTGGCCTGATATGACGGCACTCTTCTTACATTTGTGAAAAAGAAGAAAAGGAAGCAGAGGGGGGAAACGAGCAAGGCTTTTGCACACCTGAAATAAAGAGAGATTGAAAGCTGAAGCAGGCCGGGCCTTTAGGGATGAGGGGAGGGGGTTTACAACATGCCATGATAAATGGTGCTATTAAGTTCCTTCGACAAAGGTGTTCATAATAAAAACATCTGGACAAAATCTCTCCAAATGAGAGGCATATTATTATGGCAGCTTGTGAGCTCCTTCTCAGATATAATCAATTCCATTCCTTCCTTCCATTTATCATTCCATGCACATAGCCGCCTATCACCACATCAGTCACACTCAGATCCCAGCTGCCTGGCTACTGCACACCTACACACAAACCTTCCCACACTTCCCATTCATTTCACATTATATTGGGCTCTGAATGACTCGTTGAAAACCACACGATGTACAAGAGGCTGTTGGCATTTTATTATTGGGATTTCTTTTTTTACTGCCCTATTCTCTATGCTCCCACCTATGCACACTGGGGGAATTATAATATAAATAAAAAACTTTATTTTTTAAAAAAAATCTGAGTTCCATTTCTGAACTACGGCTGCAATCCTAAACTAATTTTCTTTTTCTGGATAATTTTATTGTTTATTTAACATAATTGTTACAAAATATAAGCAAAATGTTACAAATACATACATACATACAAATTTCAAATAAGCACATATATATGAAAAAAGGAACAAAAGAAGAAAATAAAATAAAGAGAAAATAAAGAGAGAAAAAAGAAGAAATGTTGGAAGAATTTCTTCCAAGTTTATTCTACAGATATCTCAATATGAAAATAATAATAAAATTTCATTGATTGACTTCCATCACTTACACTGCACTTCCTATATACATTTTAAGCAAGATTGTATCTGTTATTCCGTATTTTTCCCATACGATCCCACACAATCCCACACAATCAGTAAGTTTTCTAAATCTATTCTAAACACAACCAATACCTTACATTTAATCCTAAATCCTAAATTTAGATAATCATTTAAGCATTTCCATTGTTAAACTAATTTTCTTGGTGTGTGGATCAGCTCTGCATAGGGGGCCAACTATTATCCATTTCCCGGAGTTACCCCTTTCAACGCACCCACTAATTTTAAATTAGGAGGCAGGAACCATCAGTCGGGCTGCTTTCTTGAACTGATCACAAAGGTGCTTCCAAACTGTTGCTATTTTGCAGGTAGGATTCAGTTGCAAATTCTGGTTGCTCAATTAAAGTCATTTTTGTGCTCTTGTGCAACAGATTCACCCCTCCCTCCCTCTCCTAAAGGCCTTTGTGTGCAAGGAAAGAGTGGGGGAATTGCACTGGAAACACAACATATCAATTCACGATAACATAAAGCCCACTTGCAAAACAAAGAAAAATTGAATGAATGCTCAATAATCATCCATTATCATATGTTGTTGTTTCGAGAGATGATGGCGCGTGCCTCCAGGAGGGTAAAATCAAACCTTTGTATTAGCAGCACCAAAGGGACCTGGACACAAGCCTGGGTAGTCCTGGGCTTCCCAGATGACAAGACCCTCCTCTCTGTCAGGAGTTCGGCCTACACTTGAGTAGGACCCTGGCAGAGACACATGCCCGACTGGCATGTTCCCTCCCTCCTGTTGATCTTCTGGGAGCTTCATAAGCTTTCTTCAGCCCGAACATCACAGCGACCGATGCCAACTGACACCGGCACACTTAGGGATCCGCAGAGTTTGTGCAGTTGCGTAACAGACCTCAGCAACTCAGCATTTTGGCTAATCTACTTTATTTACATATATACACACATGGAGCACTGCAACATGGCTCCCTCTCTCTCTAGCATCAGACAGCAAAGAGAGAAAGAACAATAGTCCCACTTCACAGAACACAGTAACACAAACATCCTGTCTCTGTCACTTCCCACTCTGTCATGTGATAGACAACAATCTCATGACTGCAGTCATGGAGCAGGAATCCTAACCCTCTCAGCCTCACTGATATGGTCCAAAGGAAAGCAGAGCAGTGTGTTTGGCACCAGCTTGGCTGCAGGAGTTACTGGAAGGAGGCGTACAAGGCGCCATCCACCTGTCTTAGGGACTCCACTTTGGATTTCTGTAGGCTTTACTCCTTAGGCTTTTTTTCTCCCAAAGGTATCCCACAAGGCAGCAGAAGTTTAGGATGAGTTTTCATTCTTCTAGGTCGTTTCCCTTCCCAGGTTGACAAGCCCCATCTGCTCCTCCTCTCTGCTACTCATGCAGAAACTGTCTTCTTGGCCTCATCTGCTCAATCTGTCAGATCCTGTCATTGCATGCAAGGGAAGTTCCCAACTCACCAATGGTTTGAGAACTATTGGCTAGCTTCGACTGGCCGGCATTCTCATATAAACACCCCCCAAATCAGATGAATGCTCAATAAACCTGTTGACTGGAAGTTGTTGTTGTTGTTTAGTCGTTTAGTCGTGTCTGACTCTTCGTGACCCCATGGACCAGAGCACGCCAGGCACTCCTGTCTTCCGCTGCCTCCCACAGTTTGGTCAAACTCATGTTCGTAGCTTCGAGAACACTGTCCAACCATCTCGTCCTCTGTCATCCCCTTCTCCTTGTGCCCTCCATCTTGACTGGAAGTAGGAATAGGCAAATCTGTCAATTTTGGCTTCTCTCTGCTCCTTATTTTTCCAATCTCACGTTCAGCACCCCACATTTCCAAATCAGTCTGAAAGTTTTATTTTTTAAAAGAAAATTTCATAAGCATTTTAGTACAAATTTCTCCAAATGTACACATTACTGTATGCCATTTCCCTAACACACACCATTTTGCAAAGCTATTCCCTCTAATACAATGCATTTTTGTAAGCTGTTTTCCCAAATGTATGCATTTCTGAGCATATTATTTGGTTGGAGAACTGCACTGCAAAATTCAGAGAAGTGCAAGTTGTGAAGAATTGCTGTGTTTTAGTTCACATATTGTTTGTGAAGCTGTGAGTTAGGTGGGTTTGCCTTTAAACATGAACTGAATTGAATTTCTTCCCCATCCGAGTCTGGACGTGGCCCTCAGATTCCCAGAGCTGTGACATCTCTCTAGTGTGAATGCAGAGCGAAGCACCAGTTCTTGTGTGTAAATTGGCACCTTATATAACCAGAACAGTGTGCTACCTTGCCTGCTGCTCCTTTCCTTTCTCTTGCAAGAGCCTCCTTTGTGACAGAGAAAATGTGCTTTTCTGACAGAATCCATAGCTGCCCTTCTGCAATATGATTAGAAAGCAGATCAGCTCTCCAAAGTCGTAGCTAGATCCCAAATGAATGCCTGGCTGCTGTTCTAACAAGAGAACTTGCTGCCATCAGATAACTCATTGGCACCGGACTCTGTCCCTATTTGATATTTAAGCCAAAGGGAACCTTAGCAAGCTACCAGAAGGCTTCTCAGGTTATAGATTATGATCACCCCACACACAGACATGAACATATCCCTGAGTGATGGGACACACAGGACAGTGTTTCCATTTGGAGTAGAAAGTGCCAAAGGCTGGTGGTATCTTTTTAATAATCTGTTTCTTTCCCAACTTACAGCCTAAGCAGATATCATGGGGGTGGAGAAGCAAGCACACAGGCAAGTGGTGCTAGATTCACGACAGCATCACTCCCAAAGCAATAGTGTGCGGCACTCTTGGAAACTGGAGCCCAGTCTGTTTCGCTCCAGGAATGATTATTTATTACATCCCATGTTTTCTCGGAGGAGCCTTAAGGTTTCTTCCTCCCTCTTCACCCTCAGAACAACCCTGTGAGGTAGGTTGGGCTGAGACACTGTGGCTGGACCAAGGTTACCGGCGGAGTAGGGATCTGAACCTTCATTTTAGTCCAATGGTCTCTATATTCAGACTAAGGGTCAAATGAAGCATTGCATCAGCAGAGGCTGGCCCATTAGGGTGAATGAGCCACTGCCCTACTAATCTCAGCTGGCTCCCACCTGCCTGTCTCCTTGCTAACAACCAGTCAGGTGCTGACTCTGCTTCTCATGTACTGTTGGTCTCCCTGCCTCCCACCCTTCCAGTCTCAATGGACACCAACCACCACCATTGGACACCAAACACCATTTTTTTTACTTCCAGAGGCAGGTTCATTTCAACAAATGGGACACTGACCCACCAGCCACAGTGTGGTATAGTGGTTAAGAGCGGTAGTCTCATAATCTGGGGAACCGGGTTTGCATCTCCGCTTCTCCACATGCAGCTGCTGGGTGACCTTGGGCTAGTCACACTTCTCTGAAGTCTCTCAGTCCCACTCACCTCACAGAGTGTTTGTTGTGGGGGAGGAAGGGAAAGGAGAATGTTAGTCTTCCTTAAAGGGAGTGAAAGACGGGATATCAAATCCAAACTCCTCCTCCTCTTCCCTCCTCCTCCTCCTCCTCCTCCTCTTCTTCTGGCTTCTCGTCCTTAGTCTTAGTGTTGCCCCTTGTTGCATTGAGAAGGGAGGAGGATGGGGACAAAAACAAAATTAGTTGACTCTGCCTATCATTAGCTCTGCTTCCACTATCCTGGTCTCCCAGTGAGCACTGCCGCCACTGACCACAAGTTCTTTCATGTAGGTCCTACATGTAGGAATCTGCAGAGACTGAATTCCCACTTCCTAGCAAAACGGGTGGGAGGAGCCTATCTGAGAGTGGGTGGGGCCGTGTCTGCATTGCCTCCTAATACACCAGAGGGGAAGTTTCCAGGTTGTGGCTGGCAGCCCTGAGTTTTCACCCCCTAAAAAAATATTGGTGCTCTATTTTTCATCATGGTCAATATCACCATGTCTTTCACATCAAAGTCTATCACATCAGGCTTGGGGTGGAGCTATAAATAAAAACACAGTAGCTGCATAACTCCCTGACCTGGAAATGTCTAGTAAATAAGATACAGGCACATATGTGTGACCTGTCCCATTATATTGCTTTCCTCTTTCAGATTTCATTAAAGTCCCTGGGCTTGAAAGTCCAAAAATGCCAGACCTCTTCCAGCCTGCAGGCAGCAGGTTTTAAAGCCTGCTTACAAACAGAGCAATGCATTGCTCAAATGTGACAACTTCCTTAACACCTCCAAAATTGAGGGCACCTCTAAGGTGATGTTGAGAAAAATGACGCAAGTTTCAGCTTTCTCCTCTTCCCTGCACTCTCGAGCCTTTACCCTTGGAAGCAGATGGTCTCTCCCTGATGCCAAGTGCTGTAAGGCCTCCAGTTCCTTCCCAAGCAATCTGAGTCTCCATCGTCTTGCCTGCCTCTGCTTTGCCATCTTCATACCCCTGAGGGTTCTGGAATACCACTGGAAGGTGAGCTGTCTGTCGCAGGAGGGGGAGACAGCCTAGTTTCCTCATCTCTGTCTCTTGGCCTTCCCTCCTCTCCAGCCTCCACTTCTGCCTCTGATTCTGGACTGCTCTCTGCTACAGCCTCTTACTGCTCACTAAAGCCTGTTACCTCTTCAGCTTCCAACACCTCCTCTTCCCAGTCTGTTACCTCTTCTTCCTCTGACCATTCCCACCACCAATCCCCTGGCTCTGAATCATCTTCCCTGGGGAATTCCCCTGGGGGTTGCCCAGTTGGTGCCTCCCACAAACTCTTCTGCATCCAGCCAGGCCATGACACAAGAGTATCATGGGTAACACAAAAGTGGAGATTGCTGTGGCACTAATGCCACCTGGATGATTGGTTGAATTTCTCTTAAAAATTCCAGCTCAGCTTTTTTCAGGTCACATATACCATATAAAATACATTTCCTACCGCATATACTCACAGAGATCTCAATTCTCTCAGCTCTGGTCCTTATATATCCAAAATGGCACCACCTGTACATTTCAGGGAGGCATCAAGAGACTTGGGGAACCCCTAAGTTTTGCATTTATTTTACATTTATATCCCAATTTTCTTCCATCGTGGAATCCATGGTGGCATGCATGTGGTATCCTGGCACTAACAAGACGAGCACCTGCTTAGCTTCAGGTAGGTAGTCATCTCTTGTGCCATTCAAACCATATACTGGATTTGCAGACGTATACGAAGTATTTAGGTGGGGGGAATCCTTGGGAGCTATTGAAAACACCTCAATGAAGACTGAGCATGCTCAGTGGATGAGGAATGCTGGTGGCTGGCGACGAATAGAACAGTGTGTCTGAAACCCTCAACAGAAAGAATTCCCACTCCAGTTTTTTGTTGTCTTGCCGTATTTCCAGTTGATATGATTCAAGGAAGGCGGTGTCTTTAGAGAGCCCTAATATCTGGTGTATCCAGTGTAGAATGCTGTTGCCAGTGAAAGTTCAGGGCATAATTAATGTGATAGGTGCCTCCGGACTCTTTTGTTCTCTAATCTCTGATATTCAACAGTGGTGTTCTTTACATGAAAGCGTTCACATTGCTTTGATCTGTGATCCATAATAATGGCAATACAATATTCCTAACTCTCCTCTCAATATCAGAATTACACTTTGATCGCATTATGGCGAATCTATGGGGCAGAGCGCTCATATTCAGCAGCTGACGCAGTCATCGGGGTTATGCATTTTTGCATTTACATATAATGTAGTCATATCAAAGATGTGCTGAGAGTGAGCAGCAATGGTCAGAAGACTACTGAAAACAGTCCCATAGGTTCAGCGGCGGGTGCTGACGCACAGGAAATATCAGCTGGCCCAGTTATTTTACTTTAGGCTATAAGGGATATAATTAGCAGTTGCTAGGGAGAAAGAACATAATTAAGCTCTTTGACAGGCTTAGTTTAAGGAATTGATGATCATGAGTGAGGTTGGGGAATATTTCCAAAAATCTGATGCCGAGCCTGCCAAAGAAAGTTATTATTCATCATTTATATTGCTTTTTTAGTGTGCGCTGTGCTTTACAATGAAAATTGCATTAGCATTCACAATGAAACGGTGAGGTGGGCCATGCCAACAATTATTTTGATTGAACAGATATGGGGCTACTGCTAAGAGATATTAGCTAGTGATTCCATAACTGGGCAGCTATTTCAGCCAAGATCAAAGTCCATCATTTTATATTATATGGGCTCTCAGGAACACTGTTTCCTCATGTGGCAAGCCACCTCACTACAACTTCTAGGTGAATAACCTTCTGGATTGACTCCATCAAGACTGGCCATTGGTTCCTCATGGACAAGAAGAAGCATTAGAGATGTTCCTCTCTGAGTGGAAACTTAACCAGGCTTTGGTAAGCCTCTTGTGTTTTCTTTGGTCCTGAATCTTGGGTTTTCTGGTCCCGCTTTGCTTCTGAAGGAGCGTTTCCACCCCATCATTCAGCCTTGACACTGAGGTCCAGCACTGAGGGCCTCCCATCAGATGTCAAGGAAATATCTCACTTTTTGAAGGCAGCCCTGTTTAGGGAAGTTTTTAATGTTTGAAGTTTTATTCTGTTTTTAGTGTTCTGTTGAGAGCCACCCAGAGTGGCTGGGGAATCCTAGCCAGATGGGCAGGGTATAAATATTATTATTATTATTATTATTATTATTATTATTATTATTATTATTATTCCTCTCTACTCTTTGGTGAAGGCTCCTGGCTTACTTCAGACGGCTGTCCGCTTACATTGCCTTGACATTGGTTTTCAAAGGCACAAGGAAAGTAAGGTGAAGATTGATCCTGTTGCTCATTTCAGACCTGACTGCCAAGACTCAGCCCCCTAACATGTCAAGTTGATAAGGAGATAGAGCTCCTGGAAACAGTATTTTCTTCCTTAGTGAAGAATCTCAGCTCACATCTGTGACTGACTGATGGGACAAGCTCAGTTGCCTGACATTGTCTCAGAGAAAGTTAAGCTGCACTCTGTCCAACTTTCCCGCTGTAAGCAGGAACATCGAAAGCTGCCTTATAATGAGTCAGATATTACTGTATACACCAGATGTTCCCAAACTTATCTGGCCTACCGCCCCCTTTTCAGAAAAAAAATTACTCAGTGCCCCCTGAAAATCTACCTTCTTTAAGCGAACAAACAGAAAGATGCAGCAACAGATTTGCATTCTTTCATGTATTTATATTTCTATCTATAACCTGCTGGCTCAGTCCTATCTGGCCCTGGGATGGAAAGCTTAATGCTGGTGGTTAACAAAAGAGGTTTAAAGACTGTCTCAAGGCAAATCTTTAAAAATGTAGTATAAACACTGACAACTGGGAAACACTGGCCTGCGAGTGCTCCAGTTGGAGAACAGCATTTACCAAAGCAGTGAAGACACTCAAACTCAGGACGCACGGGAGAAATGTGCTAAGAGGAAGGCACGCTTGGCAAAACCACACCGTGATCAACTCCTGCCCGGAAACCAACGTCCCCACTGTGGAAGGATGTGTGGATCCAGAATTGGCCTCCACAGTCACTTACGGACTCATTGTTAAAACTGTGTTTATGGAAGACAATCTTACTCGGCTATGAGTGATCGCCAAAGAAGAAGAAAGATGCGGGAATGTGGGGTGTGTCCCACTGCTGGCATGTGACTCCCAGAAGATTGACCAAATGGGAATGTGGTCCTTAACCTCTTCAGTTCTTCATGATAGATCAGACATTCCTAGCCTGGTGCACTTCAGATGTTGTTGGACTCCAATTCCCAACATTTCTGACCATTGATCATACTTGCTAGGGCAACATCTGGAGGCTGACAGGTTGGGAAAGGTTACCTGAAGGAGCGTCTCCACCCCCATCGTCCAGCCTGAAAACTGAAGTCCAGCTCCAAAGGCCTTCTGGCAGTTCCCTCACTGCGAGAAGCGAAGTTACAGGGAACCAGGCAGAGGGCCTTCTCGGTAGTGGTGCCCGCCCTGTGGAACACCCTCCCATCAGATGTCAAGGAAATAAACAATTATCTGACTTTTAGAAGACCTCTGAAGGCAGCCCTGTTCAGGGAAGTTTTTAATGTTTGATCTTTTATTGTGTTTTTAATATTCTGTTGGAAGCCACCCAGAGTGGCTGGAGAAACCCAGCTGGATGGGCGGGGTTTAAATATATTATAATTATGATTACGATTACAATGCACTGATTGACCATGGCTCTCTGAATTTTCTGACAGGAGTCTTTCTCCCACCTGTAAAGGTAAAGGTAAAGGTACCCCTGCCCGTACGGGCCAGTCTTGACAGACTCTGGGGTTGTGCGCCCATCTCACTTAAGAGGCCAGGGGCCAGCGCTGTCCGGAGACACTTCCGGGTCACATGGCCAGTGTGACATCGCTGCTCTGGCGAGCCAGAGCTGCACACGGAAACGCCGTTTACCTTCCCGCTGGTAAGCGGTCCCTATTTATCTACTTGCACCCGGAGGTGCTTTCGAACTGCTAGGTTGGCAGGCGCTGGGACCGAGCAGCGGGAGCGCACCCCGCAGCAGGGATTCGAACCGCCGACCTTTCGATCAGCAAGTCCTAGGCGCTGAGGCTTTAACCCACAGCGCCACCTGTGTCCCTCTCCCACCTGTACATGACAGGAATTGAACCTGGCAACTTTTGCATGATAGCCCACAGCTATATTGGATTTGCAGGTGCTTTAGAAAAGCAGCGCCTATCAGTTTAACTGTGACTTCTTGCAAACTTAAGTTAGGATGGAGGCATTGTTGGTATGGAAGAAGCTCTTTGGGAAAAGGAGAAGATGGAAGCACTTGTGTCTATGCAGTAGATTCTGGGATATTGGAGCTGGAATCTAACACCCCCATGATGAGGGGGGTTGTTTGATCGTGTTCCTGGGAGGGGTCACAAGCCCATTTAAGGAGCAGGCTCAAATTCAAAAATGGCGAATTTACCATCTCCCTTACAGTCTGATCCCTCTTCTCCTTCTGACAGCTCATCGTTGTCCCACCACCAACCCCCTGCCCCCGCAATACTCTAGATGCCTTTCTTTTTTGTCTTGAGAAAACCTCTCTTTCAAGTGACGGAACCTATAAGAGCTATTCACTTCAAAACCTTAGCGTTCAATCCTAGCTGGCTTAGTCTCAGTGGATTCAATCCTAGCTGAAAGTTTCTTCTAATTTTAGACAACCTGAAGCTCCCCCCCCCCCAGGGTTCCCAACCTCTCCTCAGTCTTGTTATATTATTATTTTCCCCCAGATTAGGTAGAGCTCCACGAGAGGCGTATGGCACATGTATCTCCTTTAATGCCATAGAAGTCTCTTGCAATTTGGAGCTTATGGAGATTTACCAGGGTTCAGCCTCCCATCAACAGCTATTTTTCATTTCTCACCACTCCCAGACAGACATCCTGCACTTGCTGACTGAGCGTACTCAGTCCTTGTTGGGCTGTTTTGAGGGGGTCTCTTCTCTCTCCTTTAGAGTATTCCTCCTTTTTTTGTATTTCTGCAAACTTAAGGGTTCCTTCCTCTTATGTACAGAGGGCACCATTTTTAGCTACAGAAGCAACAGCACGGAAAGTTGGAAACAGAAGGGGCCATGATTGGCTTCCTGGCAATGTTCCTCCAATTTTCAGACAGGTCAGACATGCCTTGTAACTGAAATATCTCCTTTTCAATCAAATAATCTCCCTGTCGATGCATGTTATAACTCACCACTCCTGCTTTCATCTGGACTCTGCAAATGAAAAATAACATAGCACTGTAAAGCTTTTATTTGGAGTACAAAAGAATGAAAATAATTTCTATTCCTGCTGACATAAAGTCAAACTGCTCTGTGAATAAAAGCACAGTTGCTGATCAAAAGCTTTTGATTTACTGCTGCCATAAAATAAGCTTCGCCAAGGAGAGCATCTTTGTGGTTGCCCCATGCGTTCCAATGGGAAACCTGCTGCCAAAGTTTTGTGTGTGTGTGTGTGTGTGTGTCACACACACACACACACACACACACACACACACACACACACACACACACATATTCTCTAAGTATCCCTATTTTCCAGGGTCGTCCCTGATTTAGAGAAGCTATCCCAGTTTCTGATTTCATCCCAGAATGTCCCGCTTTTCCTTAGGATGTCCCTGTTTTCATTGGAGAAATGTTGGAGGCCATGGAGTTATCCAACCCCTTGGCTATCTGAATGTAATCCTGTATAGGAAAGGTTTTTTTTAATTTTTTAAAAAATATTTTAGATATGTTGGAAGCTGTCCAGCGTGGCTGGGGCAACCCAATAATTTATGCACCTCACCACACCTTTAGAATTCACATTTCCTTCGTCATTGAAAGAAGGCCTACCCAGGGCCAGACCAAGAGATTCTACTGTCTGAGATGGACAAGATGGCACCCCTCAGTTCCACATACAGAAGTCCACCAGGCAGGCATTTGAATCATAGGCCACATCCTCAAAACACACACAGAGAGCAGCACGGTGATATCTGAAGAAGTGTGCATGCACATGAAAAGCTTATACCAAGAACAAAGTTAGTTGGTCTCTAAGGTGCTACTGGACAATTCTATTATTTTTTTATATATTTTCACACACACACACACACACACACACACACACTCTCACTCACTCACTCTAAAAGCAGCACGGTGCCAACCCTTTCATGAAAAGCGGTCGGTTCCCAAAAGCCTATTGGAATAAGCAAGTCTACACCTGCCAGTGGAAGTGTTGCAAGCAAAGCCTGCCCTATCTCATGAATAAACCAAAAACAACATGAGACAATGAGTGGAAAATGAGTCCTTCTGTATTTTATTTCTGCACAGAAATAGTAGTTTCAGTGGGAATAATTTCCACAAAGAACTGGACCCAGAATAAAGGGTTCCATACCATTTTATACAGAGATTCTAATAAGTTTAAATTTCATATCCAATCACAACACTCATTTCCTCTCACCCCATTTCCTTATAAGGCACTTAACCCCGTGATTACTCTATGTTTACTACAGTGGGAAGCATGCATACTAGATATCAGTTTAGACAAAGAAGCCTCCTCGTGGTCTGCTAGAATTTTATTGCAGGATTAGATTTCACCTCAGTATTGTATTTCATTCCAGTTACCGAGCATAGTCCGACCACAGTCCAAGCATGCTCAGTACGTTCAACCTTATTCTCTGTATTTCATTACTACAGAAGAACAGCAAGGAGGGAGCCAGTCTAGCTTCTCTAGGGAAGGAGTTCCAAAATCTTGGAGCAACCACCAAGAAGGCCCTCTCCCACATCCCCACTAAGCATGCCTGTGGGGGTGGTGGGGCCTAGTGAAGAGCCTCCCCTGAAGATCTCGAAGCCCGGGCTAGGTTCGTATGAGGGAATATAGTCTGTCATTGCACAAACTGGAAATAGTACTGTACTGAAGTTCTCACCCTGGGCCAGCAGGGGGATACTGTAGATAGTTTTCACTCAGGTCCACATATGCAAATAAGGAATTGAACGTGACGTTCAGTGATTGGATAGTTACAGAAAGTTGTTACTGTCGTTTTGTAGTTGAGCTCTATATAAGCAGGTTGGCTGAACCCTTCAGCCCAGTTCTGTTCTGGGCCTGTGAATAAACAAGAGCTGTTTGAAGAATCGCTGTGTCATCTGATATGTTCACCCACAACTTAACAGGGACCTGTTTTTAGGAGCATAGGAAGCTGTCATACTGAGTCAGACCATTGACCCATCTAGTTCTGTATTGTCTACACTGATTGGTAGCAGCTCTCCAGGGTTCCAAGCACGAGTCTCTCCCGGTCCTACCCAGAGGTGCTGGGCATCAAACCTGCAAGCAAAGCAGTCGCTCTACCACTAAGCGGTGTGACTTCTTAGAGCTCAGTTCCCCTCTTGCTTGAGCTTCTGTGGAGAATTGGGTTCAAGGAGGGGGATTAGGACTTCTCCCCTGCGTACACTTGCAAAATAGCTCTTTTAAATAATAGTGTCAGATGCAAAAATCTCAGCCTGCAGCTGGTAGGGGGAATGATGCATTGAGCACATGGAAGCTAGATTACATATATATTTTAAAAATCACAAAAGGCACTTCCAGATTCCTGCATGTTTCTGAGCATGCATATTTAAGGCATCGTTCCAATGCCTCCTGGTAACTAAGCAGGTAAATATAAAGAGCAAAAACAAACCTTTAGCAATTTCCCAACAGAAAACTGGGGGCGGGGGGTGGAGGGAGCGAGAAGACTACCGAGAGTTTAACGTCATGATTCTTCAGACCCCCCCACGGGATTTCAGTTACAAGACTCCCATTGATTCTAATGGGAGCCATGTTGCTAAAAACACTGCGCAAGATTTGTGAAAATGTCTCCTTGAGTAGAAAATTAGATAATTCCGTACCTCCCCCCCCCCAGCCCACACAAACCTGTGCCTCCATTCATTCCTGCAGCAGATCTTGCGGGGGGGGGGGGAGAGAGTAAGAATATGTGTTCACAGAACAGTTAGCGAGGAGCAAAGCTTTAATGTCCTTTGAGCAAATCCGAAGCAGGGCTTTTTCTTAATTTCTATTCATTTCTTGCATTTCTCTTCTGCCTTTCTTCCAAGGAGCCCACAGCATGACGCAGTTCACCCCTCCCTTCCCAACACACACTTTAAGCTCCACACAACCTAGGATGACCAGCTGCAAAAGTGGACAGCACTCCTGCACCTTTGATGTTTATGTAGAAAAGTGAATTTCACAGGTGTCCTGTGTCGTACAGCTGGTGTAGCTTGCACAACTTTTTTTAAGGTGTGGGGACCCTGCCCTCTTTTCCTCCTGGCTACAGCAACCTTGCAAGGTAGGTTGCATTCAGATTTAGCTACTGTTTGAAGAACTCCCCAGTGAGCTTCGAGACTGTGTGTGGCATTGAACCCATGTCTCTTCACTCATAGTCCAACCATTATGTACAACCTTCCCCAGCAGGATTGAATTCTGCTCTTGGTCAGAGGTGGGAGGAGGTGACATAACATCTCCTTCTTCCTCCTCCCACACGTATGTTTAATTGGGGTTTGTACAGCCCCAGTTTAAGATTTGGCCCAAGCTCAAATTGATTCAGGGCTTAATCTAGGTTGGGTGTTCCCCAGATCAGCTCAGTTTGGGTCCAGAGGCTGGGGGATATACGCCAGTCTACTATGAATCCATTGGTTCAAGACCTACCCTCCGGAGCAGGAGGAAACAAGCTTGCTCCCTCCTCCATATGACAGCCCTTGAGATATTTGAAGATGGCTATCATATCTCCTCTCTATCTCCTCCTTTCCAGGTTAAAGGTAAAGGGACCCCTAACCATTAGGTCCAGTCGTGGCCGACTCTGGGGTTGCGGCGCTCATCTCACTTTATTGGCTGAGGGAGCCGGCGTACAGCTTCTGGGTCATGTGGCCAGCATGACTAAGCCGCTTCTGGTGAGCCAGAGCAGCGCATGGAAATGCCGTTTACCTTCCCGCCGGAGCGATACCTATTTATCTACTTGCACTTTGACATGCTTTCAAACTGCTAGGTGTGCAGGAGCTGGGACCAAGCAACGGGAGCTCACCCCGTTTAACCCACAGCGCCACCCGTGTCCCTGTCCTTTCCAGGTTAAACATACCCAATTCCCTCTGCTGGAAAACACCCTGGGGTGCCCCTGCAGCCCCTGAACTCTGAGCATCCTTCGGTATGCGCAGCTCTGGAAAAGGCATTTCCTTTCTTCTCCAGTGTGCTTCAGTGACATATATCAAATGATATATGCACACTAATCTTCTAGCATAACACAGCAAGAAGCGTGAGACATCGCAGAGCTAATCTATGTATTTATTTACACACTATGTACAGACAAAGGAGTCATGTTGTCCACTATCTCTCCAGCTCCTGTTAGGATTCATTCCCTGTGTTGCAGTCAAGGGATTGTTTTTATCACATAATGGTGTATGTTTTCATTCCACATTGTGGGAAATGACGGAGACAGGATGTTTGTCCTGCTGTTCTTTCTTTTTGCTGTCTGATGCTGAAGAGGAAGGAGCTGAGTCAAGATACTCCGAGTGTGTATATGTAAATAAACGTAGTTGTAATGGTTCTAGGGGTTGCTCGTGCGTAATTTGCTGCCACTCCAGGCTAGGTTACCTGGTTGAACCCTTTCTGTCTGGACAGCCTTTCACTTCGTAGCTGTCTCAGTCGCTGGCAGAATCCGTCAGTGGGCGTTTCTTGAACTTCTTCCAGCAAAGAAGTTCTTTGACGCCAAGTCTCCTCCTACTCTCCCTGCGCGGAAGTCTTCTGGGGGTTAAGGTTAGGGGGCACAAATCCACGGGTTAGGGGGCGCAATCCACGGGTTAGGGGGCACAAATTACTTGCCTTGCCCTGGGTGCTGACAACCCACGCTACGCCACTGCCAGTGAAGAGTCCTGGAGCCTCCTCTCCGATTCCCCCATCTGCCCCCCTTCTCCACTGGTGTTATGCTGATTTCCTTCCCCAGCAGATGGGCTGCCTCTCTCCCTACTGGGACCCTCTCCGGCATCCCTCTGGAGCCTTCCCTCCGCCTCTAGCTCCGATGGCAGTTCCCTGACAGTAGTTTAGCCAATAAGCTGCACTACTGAGTCTGAACACTGACTACCTATACTCTGCTGATCCTGAAGTCTGCTGATGCCTCTTGGTATCAGTCGCTGTGATTTTCAGACTGGAGAAAGCTTTTCAAGCTTCCATACGGCCAAGAAGGAGAGAACATGCCAGTTGGGCATGTGTCTCTGCTGGATTGCTACTCATGTTTAGGACCTCCTGACGGCTCTGAGAGAAGAATAGGAAGAAGTAAAAGCAAAAGTACAGTACAATAAGTACATACAGTGGAAAAGCTAAGACTGTCTTCCATTTCCACACTCTTCCCAGACAGGCATGTGATTTACACCAATCTCATCTACACCAGTCCCATGGACTGCAAAAAGATCAAACCTCTCCATTCTTAAGGAAATCAGCCCTGAGTGCTCCAGCATGATTTTGACCAAACTGTGGGAGGCAATGGAAGACAGGAGTGCCTGGCGTGCTCTGGTCCATGGGGTCACGAAGAGTCGGACACGACTAAACAACAACAACAAGTTGCAGCATCAGAGGCATGAAATACTAACACCCTTAACTATTCCTCATAAGGCTTGGTTTCCAGACCCTTGGTCATCTCGTTTTGCCCTCCTCTGCACACTTTCCAGCTTGTCAACATCCTTCTTAATTTTGGTGGCCACAACTGGACACAGTACTCCAGGTGTGGTCTGACCAAGGCAGAACAGAGTGGTACCATTACTTCCCTCGATCTGGGTGCTATACTTCTGTTGATGCAGCCCAGACTAATATTATCTTTTTTTCTTTCTTTTTTTGCTGCTACTTCTGCTGCATCACACTGTTGATTCAGGATCAGCTTGTGGTCCACTAAGACCACAATAATGCTTAGAATAGCATTATAAAAATATCATGGTAAAAGCTTTTGTGAACTGCAGTCCACTTCAGATGCAGGAAGCATTATTCTGAGTTACAGGCGAGAGAAAGCATGTTTGTGTGTATACACACATGCACACACATGGTGGTGGTAAACAGCGAGGCCAGGTGGCAATGGAAGGCAGAAATGTACAGACCATGTTAATTATGTAATGGAAATTCACAAAGCAATTGCTGATAACACAAACATCCTTGCATTGGTGAACCATTTAACATACAAAACCCACTGAATTTCATTGGTCTTGGTTCAAACCACAAGTAATGGATAAGAGAACAAGTGGATCAAGTATATAAAGAGGAATGGAAAACATTTTGTGGGCTATTTGGAAAACAATCGTAAATATGTAAAAATGTTAGCAGGGTTAAGGTAAATTCAACAGTATAGTGGTACCTCGGGTTAACAGATGCTTCAGGTTACAGATGCTTCAGGTTACAGACTCTGCTAACCCAGAAATATTACCTCGGGTTAAGAACTTTGCTTCAGGATGAGAACAGAAATCGTGCTCTGGTGGCGCGGCGGCAGCAGGAGGCCCCATTAGCTAAAGTGGTACCTCAGGTTAAGAACAGTTTCAGGTTAAGAACAGACCTCCGGAACAAATTAGGTTCTTAACCCGAGGTACCATTGTATAACATAAACTAAATTTGTGTTGCCTCTCAAACTATTTACAAAATTATAACAGTGGTATAATGTCTATGGCAGGATTTGAGCGACCCTTATATAGTGAAACGTACGAGAAATAAGTCAAAAGGTACTAACTGTTGTAAGAATGTATTAGAAGGATTATAAAAAATAACTCAATAATGATAGGTATATTCATTACTAGAATAAGGCTGCAAGGAATTAACATTCTTCCCACTCTAGAAATAAGAGCTTTGTGGCTGTGTAAAGTTCAGGGCATTTATTATGGTCTAAGAATGAGGCTCTTTTATTTGATGCAGGCTAATAAGTCAAGATGTCACGGGACGATGTCATTTTGACGAGGTTTTTGCTTCATTCTGTTTTGCTTTTGTTGTAACAGGCTAAACCATTTAGTCTTCTGGAACGTGCAGGATACAGGACCGCAGTTTTCCATGCAACTTCCACACATTATTGGGAAATGACAATGCACCATCTAGTGGGCAGCATATTGAGACTCTCTTTAAGGGAGGAGATATTATTGTTGGTGTTGTTTTATATCTGCAGCTCGTCTCTCCGCTCGTAGGGAAGGTTTGCACAGACGGCACTCTCTGTTCCTTGGCAGCGATGCTAACAAAGCCTAGCTGAGCTATAAGCAAGAGGCCTCGGCTGGCTCAAGTGCCATCGTTTTCTAATGAACAAGGACTAAATCAGCTTTGCTTGATAGGGCACAATCAGAGGCATGCAGTGTTTCTATATAGGAGGCTTAAAGAATTCCCCTCACATGCAATAGCCCAATGCAGGTGGTGGACACAAATTGCCTGAGCTTGGCAGAACCATGGTAGCAGGTCCTGCCTCTCCAGACAGAGATTAAAGCTCTGATTCAACTAAACTAGGCATGGCCAAACTTGGCCCTCCAGACGTTTTGGGACTACAACTCCCATCATCCCTGACCACTGGTCCTGTTAGCTAGGGATGATGGGAGTTGTAGTCCCAAAACATCTGGAGGGCCAGGTTTGGCCATACCTGAACTAAACAGTTATGTCTTTGGCAGCCAGCACACTGAGTCCTGCAAGTTCAATGGGGCATGCTCTCTTCCTCTCCCCGTGTGACCCCCGAGCACCCCCAGAACAGCGCATGGAGGGAGGAGAGGGGGAAATTGTTCCATCTGGCAAACAGAAAGGCTTACCCTGATGGAATAATCATGCAACACTTAATATACAAGCGTACGCATGTAGGTTCTAGGTAAAGGACCCCTGGGCAGTTCAGTCCAGTCAAAGGTGACTATGGGGTTGCGGTGCTCATCTCGCTTCAGGCCAAGGGAACCAGCATTTGTCCACAGACAACTTTCCAGGTCATGTGGCCAGCATGACTAAACCGCTTCTGGCGCAACGGAACCCTGTGACTGAAGCCAGAGCGTACGGAAACGCCGTTCACCTTCCCGCCACAGCGATACCTATTTATCAACAGTTGTACCTCGGGTTAAGAACCTAATTTGTTCCAGAGGTCCGTTCTTAACCTGAAACTGTTCTTAACCTGAGGTACCACTTTAGCTAATGGGGCCTCCTGCTGCTGCAGCGCCGCCGGAGCATGATTTCTGTTCTCATCCCGAAGCAAATTTCTTAACCTGAGGTACTATTTCTGGGTTAGCGGAGTCTGTAACCTGAAGCGTCTGTAACCCGAGGCACCACTGTATTCACACTGGTATGCTTTTGAACTGCTAGGTTGGCAAAAGCTGGGATAGAGCAACGGGAACTCACCCTGTTGCATGGATTAGAACCACTGACCTTCCGACCAGCAAGCCCAAGAGGCTCAGTGGTTTAGATCACAGCGCCACCTGCTCTCTCTAGGTTCTATGTGCTGTTTGTAATAAAGTTTCAGAGGTGCATATGAGATCTGCAACAAGATGTTGCAGTGTGGAATGCTCCTGTTTAGGGTTCCAGCCAGTGGCGTAGCGTGGGGGTGCAGGGGGGGCTGGCCGCACCGGGCGCAACATCTGGGGGTTAGGGGGCACAAATCCACGGGTTAGGGGGCGCAAATCCACAGGTTAGGGGGCACAAATTACTTGCCTTGCCCCGGGTGCTGACAACCCACGCTACGCCACTGGTTCCAGCCAGCCAGCCATGTCCTTTTCCAGGACACGCCATTTTATGCTCTCCCTATTAGAACTATTGGATCCCTCAACAAACTACAGCTCCCAGAATTCTTTCGGGGAAGTTGTTGTTGTTGTTGTTTAGTCGTTTAGTCATGTCCAACTCTTCGTGACCCCATGGACCAGAGAACGCCAGGCACCTCTGTCCTCCACTGCCTCCCGCAGTTTGGTCAAACTCATGCTGGTAACCTCGAAAACACTATCCAGCCATCTCATCCTCTGTCGCCCCCTTCTCCTTGTGCCCTCCATCTTTCCCAACATCAGGGTCTTCTCCAGGGAGTCTTCTCTTCTCATGAGGTGGCCAAAGTACTGGAGCCTCAGCTTCACAATCTGTCCTTCCAGTGAGCACTCAGGGTTGATTTCCTTCAGTATGGAGAGGTTTGATCTTCTTGCAGTCCATGGGACTCTCAAGAGTCTCCTCCAGCACCATAATTCAAAAGCATCAATTCTTCGGCGATCAGCCTTCTTTATGGTCCAGCTCTCACTTCCATACATCACTACTGGGAAAACCATAGCTTTAACTATACGAACCTTTGTTGGCAAGGTGATGTCTCTACTTCTCAATATGCTGTCTAGGCCTGTCATTGCCCTTCTCCCAAGAAGCAGGCGTCTTTTAATTTCGTGGCTGCTGTCACCATCTGCAGTGATCATTGAGCCCAAGAAGGTGAAATCTCTCACTACCTCCATTTCTTCCCCTTCTATTTGCCAGGAGGTGATGGGACCAGTGGCCATGATCTTCGTTTTTTTGATGTTGAGCTTCAGACCATATTTTGCACTCTCCTCTTTCACCCTCATTAAAAGGTTCTTTAATTCCTCCTCACTTTCTGCCATCAAGGTTGTGTCATCTGAATTCGGGGAAGTTATGTCTGCTTAAATTTCTATCATTGCACTTTAAATGTATGGTGCAAATGTGGCCTTTTAAGATGAGCTAAGTGAAAGTGGCTATGGTAAAACAGAGAAGCCCTTTTGAAATCATTCCCTTATGTTGTTGCTTGTCTCCAGCTCATAGATATTCATCTATGCGGGATGAAGATACAGCTGGGGAAGGAAGGGGGCATTGGAGCAGCCCAGCATTCTGTTTCCTGTGTGCTGTTTGCCTGACAATGAAGTCCTAGCGATGTTGGGATGCTGTTCTCCAAAACTGTGCCGCTGAAAGGGAAATAGTGGCATTCTGTGATTAAAATCGCTATCAAATCTACAAGCTGTCTTCCTTCCAAATGTTTATTCAGGAGGCGTTTTCAATGCAGCTGGGAATCTGATTATTCACTGATGAGCAAGACAGTCTGTGCACTGAAACTCTCTCACATGCACCTATGATTGACAGATTCAGCTCCAACTCTTACTGAATACCCACTGCTGTTAAAACCGAATGTAGCGACGAACTGCATGTAAACTCAGTTTGTGACAGGGACTTGTAGACCAGAGCAGAGATGGGGAACCTCAGACCCAGGGCCAGATGTGGCCCTCCAGACTTCTCTATATGGCCCTCTGAACTCTCTCCAGGTCACACATCCCTCCCCAGTCCTGGTTCGCACCTTCCATCAGGGTTTTTGCCTGTTAGAATGTGTCCTTGAACTGTGACCAGAGTTAGCTGAGGTGGATCTACACAGGAAAAAAGCTCTATAAATAAGTCAGAATTTAAATTGTTATAACAAAAGGGGAGAAAGCTGTACAAAAATTGCATAGATTTTTATTTTTTGCTCTTTGGCGCCATCTGGTTTTACATGTTAATAACACATTCAAAGAGAAGACTCCCTGGAAAAGACCCTGATGTTGGGAAAGATGGAGGGCAGAAGGAGAAGGGGACGACAGAGGACAAGATGGTTGGACAGTGTTCTCGAAGCTGCCAGCATGAGTTTGACCAAGCTGCGGGAGGCAGTGGAAGACAGGAGTGCCTGGTGTACTCTGGTCCAGGGGGTCACGAAGAGTCGGACACGACTAAATGACTAAACAACAACAACACATTCAAAACATTGTTTATTGACTAATGTAACTGAGTCCCTGGATGTGTGATTGCAAAGCCTACTGGACAAGGGTAAAATGCACACATGTTCCTCTTGAATCGGATTTGCGGATGAATCCTAGTTCAGCCACTGACACTGATCAGACCCGGAATTTGAATTTCACACACAGCTCCACTCACGCCTTTGTTGTGCAAAAGAAGCAGCAAACATATGTGCAAGCTGGGCATGCCTTTGAAACTTTACAGGGCAGTGGTAAGGTGAATGCTGAGAGGGATATTTTCCCCACTGCATAGCAACTTTGGGCACTGGACCCATCACACAACCCAGTTCCATATCCTATGTGGAGGAGAGTTTGGATTTATTGTCATAACCTCCAGAATGCAGAGATCCCATGCAGTTCATTGGGGCTGGCAGGGGGAAAGGCAGGGAAGCCAACAGAAGATGGAAATGGAGCCAAGGAAAAGCAAAGCTAGCTTAGTACAGTTTTGACCCCGTCCTCCCCGCTTGTTCTCTTCCTCATCTTTAGACTCACTTCACTTAGTCTAAAATAACCTACGTAAATTATTGTTGCCTGATCTGCTTGCTTTCTAGTCTTTGCTTATTGGTTGGATAATTTCCGGTCTCTCCTAGAAATGCTGAGAAAGGATGAAAATATGAATTGTATTCCTTCTTTTATTATGTTTGCTAGCCCACCCATCTAGAAACCCACTATGCTTTTTAACTTGTAGCCCAGTGTTTTGTAACCAGTATTTGTCAAAAATAGGTTCCTTGATAGTCCACTGTTTTCACCAACTTTATTCCTATCTCTGAAAGGGGATTCCGAGGAAGGAACTTGGTTAAGCTCCATTGTCAGCATGCACACCTATTACAGTTTCTGTAGCTTGGACTTCCAGCTACAGTCAACTTTAAGAACACAATGTATTTGTATTCAGGATAGTGTGCTTAATTATTATTATTTTAAGGCAAACAATTCATTATTTGCAAAGTGTTGAACAAGGCGACCATAAATGATGGTGGAAGGAGAGTCACTAATTAGACACCAGAGTATTGTGCTTTTAATGACACTGTGCACTACCGACTAGCTAGGAATAATTCAGACCTTTAAGCAGCAGGCAAGGACAAGCCTGAATTCTGATGGTGTATTTTAATATGGAATGTAAAAACGGCAGGCAGTATATCTGAAACTAATGGGATCCTTGGTTTTCCTAGCATATAAATGGAATATCAGATCAGATCCACGTGTCTTGTACTCCATTACAGAAAATACTGCTTTTCAGGCTCTCCCTTCAGAAATCTAATAGGAATAATGCGTTTTGGTTGACACCAAAGCAAAAGTGAAAACAAAAGAAAGGCGCTCTGTTGACCTAGCCTCAAAGCATATAAGGCCACACACCCCATTGAAGCTAACCAAGTGCCTGCCTAGATCTCCCAGGATTCACTTTAGATTCCATAATTGAAAAAAGGTAGGATATAAATCTATGGGGGGGGGGAATAAAAAATGGAGAATCGATATATACCACACCTAAAAATGATAGAATGCTATATAATGATTCCTCTCTGCTTCCAGCTGTGATTTCCCCATAGCTCCCCAGAACATATCCAGCACCTGTTTAAAGATAAACATCTCACCCTTGAAATATTACAGTGCAATATTTTGCCATATATTCATCAAAACATTTCCACTCCTTTTTTAATTTTTGATCCGACTGATTTCTTATTATTGCTCAAAAAATATATATGTAAGAGTTACATATACCAGAGGCCTTTAGTCTTTATCAACTTCTGGAGATAAGATGCGGGACACAAACTTGAGGCAGAATTGCCATTTGATTTCCAGCGGGAACAGTAACCGCTTTCCTCGCAATAACTTCTTCTTTTTATCAAGGCACTCAAAGATTAAAACGTCTTTGAGAGTCGAGATAAAAACATTATTGCGAGATGAGCAGTTAGCTCTGCGCACCTGGAAATGAAATGGTTTGCGGAGCTCAAATACCGAAAACCCCGGAGAAATGCCGTAATAAGACAACAGGCGGGTTAAGCTGACATCTCTCCAGTTGACATCTCTCCAGGAAATGACTCATTCAGTGCAATCGCCTTGCCTCATAACTCGCATCAGAGACAGGCGGCTTGATCCTATGACAAAATGGCTGTAGTCAATATCCTGTGCTCATTCAGGGCCAAACTGGACATGATGATTGTCACTTCATTTGACATTTGAGTAGCTGATTTAACTTAAACAAATTCCCAGCATGGAGCGAGGGAACCTGGTCAGAACCATGGCATGGTGGTCAAGGGGGTGATTTCCTAGCAATCCCTTTGGCCTGGTCCAACACTTGTTGTTGTTGTTTAGTCGTTTAGTCGTGTCCAACTCTTCGTGACCCCATGGACCAGAGCACGCCATGCACTCCTGTCTTCCACTGCCTCCCGCAGTTTGATCAAACTCATGTTGGTAGCTTTGAGAACACTTGTCCAACCATCTCATCCTCTGTCGCCCCCTTCTCCTTGTGCCCTCCATCTTTCCCAACATCAGGGTCGTTTCCAGGGAGTCTTCTCTTCTCATGAGGTGGCCAAAGTATTGGAGCCTCAGCTTCAGGATCTGTCCTTCCAGTGAGCACTCAGGGCTGATTTCCTTCAGAATGGATAGGTTTGATCTTCTTGCAGTCCACGGGACTCTCAAGAGTCTCCTCCAGCACCATAATTCAAAAGCATCCATTCTTCAGCGATCAGCTTTCTTTATGGTCCAGCTCTCTACCTGGTGCAAAAATTCTGCACCTAACCTGTAGGTTGGGTTGGACTAATGCCAGCACATAAACGGCTCAGGGCTGCAATACCTCAAGGACCACCTCTCCCCATATGGACCGCCCCAGACCCTGAGATCATCTTCCGAGGCCCTTCTTCATGTGCCTCCTCCTTGAGACGTCCGGGAGATGGCAACACAAGAACGGGCCCTCTCTGCAGTGGCTCCCCATCTGTGAAATGCTCTCCCCAGGGAAGTTTGCCTGGCGCCTTCACTATACACCTTTCGGCACTAGGCAGAAACGTTCCTTTTTAACCAGGCCTTTGGCTGACCTGATTTACATCTAACACCCTTTTAGAATGTGGCTCTTTTGGGTTTTTTTTAATGGGTTATTGTTTTTCATTTGATTTTATATGTTGTGGTTTTGTTTGTGAACCTCCCTGAGACTTCTGGGTATGGGGCGGTGTATGAATTCAATAAATAATAATAATAATAATAATAATAATAATAATAATAATAATAATAACACAGGGGCTTAACAGTTGGCACTGGCTGCCCATATGCTACCAAACCAAATTCAATGTTCTTGCATTAATTTGCAAGGCCCTTAACGAGTTGGGTCCAGGATATCTTAAGGATTGCCTGATCCATTATATCCCTGGCTGATCACTGAGATCTTCAGGGGAGTCTCTGTTAGTGGTCACCCATGGCTCAGATACATGGCAATCACCAATGGCTCAGATATCAGGGGTAGGCAACCTAAGGCCCGTGGGCCGGATTCGGCCCAATCGCCTTCTCAATCTGGCCCACAGACGGTCTGGGAATCAGCGTGTTTTTACATGAGTAGAATGTGTCCTTTTATTTAAAATGCATCTCTAGATTATTTGTGGGGCACAGGAACGCGTTCATATTTTTTAAAAAAATATATACCGGCCCACCACATGGTCTGAGGGACGGTGGACCGGCCCATGGCTGAAAAAGGTTGCTGATCCCTGGCTTATATCTATGTATATAACCCATGCTTTCAGTAATGTGGGCCTGATTGTGCAAAATTCCCTCTTGGCTAAGATTAGACAAAAAAAAATGTCATTTATTTTTCAACTGGCATTTTAAGGAAGTTTTCTGTTTCTATGATGATTTTTATTAGTTTTTACACAAAAAATGACATTATTCAATTCACTTTTAATATAGTAATTTCTTACATTTTGACTTCCTATCCTTACGTCTGTGATGTAGCTGTTGTATTCCTTTATCTGCTGCCATAAATGCCATTTATTTTATATTTTATTGTAACTTATATAACAATCATTTATTTATTCTCCTTCCCTTGCCTATTAGTCAAATCCTGCTCATGATTTCTTTTGGCTACAGTTTTTTCTCAAATAGTCCGAAAAGAACTTCCACCCTTCAACAGAGTTCTCATCTTTTTGATCTCTTACTTTTGCCATCAACTTTGCCATCATTCCATAGTCCATTAACTTTAAAATCCATTCTTCTTTTAGGATTAGTTTTAATTAATCTTATCCATTGTATGCTTTTTATAATCTTTATGTATGCCATTTAGACGCTTGCGTAATTAAGCAGCATTTAAATACCATGGGGGGAAAACACCTTCAATGAATATTTATGTTCCTGAGGGCTAACGATTTAATATAAAATCAGTATTGAGGGAAAAGAGAGATCAGGATCTGACCAGCTGAGTTTAAGAATAATACAAAATAAAGAAATAGTGGTGACAATCCAGACAGACACACACACAAAAGTTGTGGTTCCTTTTTTGTTTTTGTTTTTTTGTTTTTTGTTTTTTTGCAAAGCCTTGTCGCCAGTGTTGTGGGTAAACATATCAGACGACATAGCGATTCTTCAAACAGCTCTTGTTTATTCACAGGCCAGGACAGAACTGAACTGAAGGGTTCAGTCAGCCTGCTTATATAGAGCTCCAGTACAACGTAACTGTAACAATTTTCTAAAACTATCCAATCACTGAACGTCACTTTCGATCCCTTATTTGCATAACTATCTACAGTATCCCCCTGCTGGCCCAGGGTGAGAACTTCAGTACATAACAGTTGTGGTGCTTTTCCCCCCCCTTTTTTTCTTTTTTGCAAAGCTGTTGAGCTTTGCGAGTAACTCAAAATCTTTATGAGCTTTGAGCTTTTTTAAAGGAAATTTGCCAAAATCTACATTGGGATGCCATGTCGATTTACGCCCAGGCACTGTTTCTGATGACCAAATCCCGGCTATGTCTGGGAAATTGCCCTACAGTGCCTCTAATTACTGTTTATTCTTTGATTGCATATCCCTTGGCTGTGTGCTGGCAAAGAAGAACAGGGATGCTCCCTACTCCATTCACTGAACTATTTTAACCTTTCTTCTAGAAGTGTAAAAAGTCACCACCATAGTTGCAGATTTCATTACGAACACCACCACCAAATATGCCTTGGTTTTTTATTTACACTTTGGGTTGCTTTTTCCCTAGACAAAATTAATTAACATTTTCATTGCATAATAATTAGGCTATCAATCTGAACAATCTGAACTCCCTCCAACAGCTATTGGGTAACCTCAATCAGTTACATACGTGTCACGGCCACCCAGGACGGGTCCCAGCTCACAAGAGACCTCACTCCGTTGCAGTTTATTTACAGGAAAAGCTTATTGAAGATTTCTGCTTCTCGTACAGTTCAGCATCGTGGCCGTACGTCTGTCACGTTAGACCGCTGAAGTCCCCTCTGACTCCTCCCCTCTTCCACACCAACTTAATAGCCTGGCTCTAGACCACCTCTTCCTCTCCTTTCTTTTCCGCAGGGTCTTCCTGCCCCCCTGGGTTCCCTCTCTCCGTGACTCGCCTGAGGCTGAATCCTCTGCCGCCTCTTCCCCCCTCCTTCTGGCTTTAGGGCCGGGCTCCTCCCCTGAGCTCTCTCCACTTCCGCGCGCCTCTACGTTTGAACTTGGCGCGCGTACGTTGCTGCTGACCTTTCTTTCGACCGCTACACCACCCCTTGTTCTGCTCTCCACCCTTTCCGGCTGAACACCTTGCTCCAACCCCCTTTCTCTGTTCTCTCCTAATCCTGCTCCCTCCGAGAGGCTGACGACTCCACCCCCTTTTCTCCGTTCCGGCTGAGACGCCTCTTGCTGCGTCTGTCTTCCACTGGGCTCCTCTCCGCTTCTCCCTTCTCCTCCCTTTTGCTTGATTAAGGTAACCCCCTTTTGAGAATCCTCTGACTCGCTGCTCAGACTCGTGGATTCCCTCAGAATTCCGTCATCTTCTTCCTCATCCTTCTGCCCCTCCTCCCACTCGCTCTCCGTCTCCTCTGTCATCTCCTCCTCTCTCCCAGAAACCCTGACATCCATCCCCCCCTCGAAGCCCCCCCTTCCCCCCTCCCGCTCGCCGGGTGCAGGTTGAGGAAAACGTGGTACTTCCGGGGTCGGTTCAGGATACAAGTTGTCCACTTCAACGTTCTCCTCTGTCATCTCCGTATATGTGTGTTCGAACTCGGGTTCCCCACCCACAGACCTCACAGTCTCTTCCTCCATCACTGCTTCTCCTGGCGCTGCCTGCCAAGGACCTACCATCCATCTCTGACTCCATGCCTCCCTTGGCTGATCCACCCACCAACAAGGGCCTGTCTCCTCCCCCCCCAGTCTCGGATCCCTGGTCGGGCTTGTTTCGGGCGTATGGCCCTCGGGTGAGGAGAAACCCTCGAACGTGCTGTCTGACAAAGTGGGCGTGAAAAGCCAATCATCAAAATACTCCTCGGGCATGGGCTTGTGCGGAAAAAGTGCATGGAACTCCTCCTTCAACAGGGGTTCGTCCAACGCGTAACCCGGCACCCAGCTATTGGCAGAGGCCGGAGTGCCTTCCCTGGCTAGAAAATATTCAACTCCCTCCTCCCCCCATCTCGAGTCCAGTATCTCTGTGACCTCGTTAAGAGGTTCTGGTCTTGGCGATTCCCCCCCCTCAGGCGCCCTCCTACGTGGCTCTGGGAGTGCTCCTGACTCTTGAAACCTGTGTGGGGTTTTGTAGGGAGTGAGCACCGACCTATGAAAGACCGGGTGCACCCTGGAACCCTCCGGAAGGGCTAGACGAAAAGCCACCGGATTGATCTTAGCCTCAACTTGATATGGCCCTAGCTGCCTGTGTCCTAACTTCTTCTTGGCCAATGACCTGGCCGGCATCGCGTGGGCTGCTAACCACACCCAGTCCCCAATCTGGATGTCCTCTCCCGCCCTCCTGTGCTTATCGGCCTGCACCTTATACGCCTGTTTTGCCAGCTCCAAATGTCTCCGCAGCTCCTCGTGCACCTCTTGCAACTCCGCTGCAAACTGGTCGGCATCTTGAGGCCCCCCCCCTCCTGGTGCCGCAAATCTCGGGAAGGTTCTGGGATGACGGCCATTGTTCGCGAAGAAAGGCGTCACCCCGGTGGATGCGTGTTTCGTGTTGTTGTAGGCGAATTCAGCCATCGGCAGATAGTCCACCCACGCCGCAGGTCGCTGGTTGGCGTAGCACCGCAGGTACTGCTGCATGATCGCGTTGACCCTCTCCGCTTGACCGTTGGTTTGTGGATGTCTCGCCGATGTCAGGTTGATTTTGACGTGCAATATGCCCAGAAGCTTTCGCCAGAAAGTGGAAACAAACTGGCGCCCCCTGTCGGACAAGACGGACTGCGGAAGTCCATGCACTCTGAAGACGTGATCGATGAAGAGCTTTGCGGTCTGTTCTGCCGTCGCCACCTTGGCACAAGGGATGAAATGCGCCATCTTGGTGAACAAGTCCACCACCACTAACACCGCCGTCTTACCTCTGGAGCTGGGCAGGTCCGTAACAAAGTCCAACGCTACCCTCTCCCACGGTTGCTGCGGTGTCTCCAGCGGTTCTAGCAATCCCGCCTGCTTCTGGTGCACTGGTTTGGACCTCTGGCAGATATCACACCTGGCGACGTAGTCCGCCACCTCTCCTCTCATCTGGGGCCACCAAAAGTCTCTAGCCACCAATTCCATCGTCTTCTCTTTGCCGAAATGGCCTGCACTAGGGGCGTCATGCAATTGTTGCAGAACCTTGGCTCGAAGATCGTCGGTGGGCACGTAAAGGGCACCCTTACGAGTCAAAAGTCCATCTTGCAATCGGAACTCATCGTTGTCTCGCGACCCTCCGCGTAGCTCCTCCATCTTGGACTGTGCAAACTGATCCCTTTGCAACGCGCGTCGCACCGCGTCCAGGTCGACTGCGATGGTAGCGCACGTCCACGCCTGCGGTGCGAAAATGTGCTTTGCTGCGATTGAAGCTGCTTCCTCCAAGTATTGCGGCTTTCGGGACAGCGCGTCTGCAATAACATTGGAGTCTCCTGGGATGTATTCTATTTTGAAGTCGAAATCCGCAAAGAACTCCGCCCAGCGCATGTGTCGCTGGGTCTGTAACTTAGCCGTCCGCCAATACTCTAAGTTCTTGTGATCCGTGCGGACTTGCACCGTGTGCTTGGCTCCTATTAAGAAGTGTCGCCACGCTTTGAAAGCTGCATGAATGGCCAACAACTCCCTGTCCCATATGGTATAATTGCGCTCCGTCTTGCTGAGCTTCCGGGAGTAGAACGCACCCGGTCTCCAGTTGCCTTGCGAATCCTCTTGCAAAAGAACGGCCCCAACCGCTCTGTCTGACGCATCGGTCTCTACCCGCATGGGTCTGCCGGGATTCACGTGGAGCAGCTGCTCTTCGGAGGCGAAAAGACCTTTAAGCGTCCGGAAGGACCGCTCCGCTTGTTCGGTCCAGACGAACTTCTTCTTCTTGGAACTGAGGGTGTCAGTGATAGCCGCCGTCGCGTTCGCAAAACCTTTAATAAACTTGCGGTAAAAATTGGCAAAGCCGATGAACCTCTGGACCTCTTTCCGATTTCGAGGGCTTTTCCAGTCCAACAGCGCTTGAACCTTAGCCCTGTCCATGGCCAGTCCCTCGTCGGACAACTTGTAGCCAAGGAAATCAACCTCTCTGACATCAAACTGGCATTTTTCCAACTTGGCGTACAGCCTGTGGTCCTTCAGCCTCTGCAGGACCTCCCTCACGTCCTTATCGTGATCCTCCGACGATTCCGAGAAAATCAGGATATCGTCGAGAAAGCAGACACACTTCTTGTAGAGGAGACCTGCTAGCACGTGGTGCATAAATGCTTGAAAAACGTGGCTGCCATTTTGGAGACCGAAAGGCATGACTCTGTATTCGTATGTGCCCAGAGGGGTGAACATGGCGGTCTTCCACTCATCTCCTTTCCGGATGCGGATGAGATTGTAAGCTCCACGTAGGTCCAGCTTGGTGAAAATCTTGCCCCTCCTGACGGTCGCTAAAAGGTCGTCAATCTTGGGCATGGGGAAAGCTTTGGGCTTAGTCAAGCTGTTTATGAACCTGTAATCCACTATAAGCCTTTTTTGGGGCGTGTTTTTCTTCTTCACAAAGAACACAGGGCTGCCACCCGCTGCTTTAGATTCCTGGATGAAACCTCGCTTGAGGTTATGGTCTATGAACTCCCGAAGCTCTTGCATCTCGTCTTCCGACATGGAGTACAGCTTGGCAGCAGGCAGTTGCGCCCCTGGCACTAAATCAATCGCGCAGTCGTAAGGTCTGTGAGGCGGCAACTTGTCAGCTTCCTTCTCACAGAAAACCTCCAAGAAGTCCTGGTACTTGTGAGGCACCGTTTGCACCATACCCAGATGCAACTGCTGCTCGGCTTCTCCTCCCTGATCGGTCTGAAAGCAATGCTGAGCACAATACGATGAACAAAAGGTGATCTGCCGCTGGTACCACGCAACCGCGGGACTGTGCCTCTCCAGCCAACTCATGCCTAACACGATGGGTGTGTCCGATAAGTGGGTGACATTGAAACTAATAAGTTCTCGATGGTTGCCAATCTGCATCATCATGGGAGGGGTTTGCTGCACCACTTGCCCCCCCAGCAACTTCCTGCCGTCTACCGTGACCACGTTTAGAGGCGTCGTTGCAGGCAGGAGCGCCATGTTGTGCTGCTTAACGAACTGCAGTCCCACGAAGTCGGCGTTGCTTCCCGAATCGATCGTTATTGGAACCTCGAGGAGTCTCCCATCAGGCAACTGGAGTGCTGCTGTGAGCAGAACTGCCGGTCTGGGAGGCAAAGGGTCCACGCTCTGCAGTGATGCTGGGGGCTTGTCTACAGATCCGCCTGGCTGAGCCCCAGTAGCTCTGCTTCCAGCCAGGCACTGTCGTTTCCCTGAAGCTGCTCCCCTGGTTGCACCTCTGCTGTTACAGTTGCCAGTGCTGCAGTGTGCTTCTGGAGCCTCTGGGGGCACTCTTTCGCCATATGGTGCGCACTGTCACAGATGTAACACTTCCTGGTTCCTCTAGGAGGCTTCGCTTTGGCTGCACCAGGGACAGGGCTCTGGGATGGCTTCTGAGCCCTAGCACCACCAATCTCCATTGGCTCCTCGCTGTCCTTCCCCATTGGCGAGGGGTGCGCACGGCTGAAATCCCTGTGCACAAAAGGGAGAGTCCTCGCTTGCGCACGCGCTTGGGACCCGTCCTCCTCGTGCCACGGACGTCCCTCATGTCGAATTCCAATAGCTAAAGCCCGGTGCACCACGTCTTCTAGGGTCTGGGGTCTGTCCCCCCTAGCGATCTCATCCTTGATGGGGGGGCTCAATCCCTCCCAAAAAAGATCTCTGACCGGCTTACTGTCCTTTGGCCAATCTAAGGCGGTGAGCAATGCAAAAAATTTAGAGTGGTATTGGCGCACAGTCGCTTTCCCCTGCCTCAGCCCGTGCATTTGACGGCGCGCAATGTCCACATCCACAGAGGATTGAAAACAAGAATCCATCGCTTTGATGAACGCAGTTGAATTGCGACGGGCCGGTCCATCTTCGCGCCACAGATTGCGTAGCCAAGCCCTGGCCTCCCCATGCAGGTGCGAAACAATGAACCCCACTTTCTCCTCCTCATCTTTAAAATCGTGACGGAGTAAATGCAGTGCATATACGACGTCCGCTCTGAAATTGGGATAGTCTTGCAAGTTGCCATTAAAATGCGGAACCAGGGCACCCCCCCTCCGTCCAAGCGCAATGCCCTCCGCTCTGGAACCTGGGGCCCCCGCCCTGTCCGCGTGTTCCCACCTTGCCTGCAAATCCTGGCACGTCTTCTCCAAGTCGTCATTCTTCTTCTGCGAAGCAATGACTGCCGATGTGAGAGCGGTAACCTGATCCCGCAGTGCAACCAGCTGCTCCTCAGCGCTCATGGCTGCTCCCGTTCGTGAGCTTCGCAAAAAAAAATTTTTGCTTTCTGAGAGGGGACTTACTGTCACGGCCACCCAGGACGGGTCCCAGCTCACAAGAGACCTCACTCCGTTGCAGTTTATTTACAGGAAAAGCTTATTGAAGATTTCTGCTTCTCGTACAGTTCAGCATCGTGGCCGTACGTCTGTCACGTTAGACCGCTGAAGTCCCCTCTGACTCCTCCCCTCTTCCACACCAACTTAATAGCCTGGCTCTAGACCACCTCTTCCTCTCCTTTCTTTTCCGCAGGGTCTTCCTGCCCCCCTGGGTTCCCTCTCTCCGTGACTCGCCTGAGGCTGAATCCTCTGCCGCCTCTTCCCCCCTCCTTCTGGCTTTAGGGCCGGGCTCCTCCCCTGAGCTCTCTCCACTTCCGCGCGCCTCTACGTTTGAACTTGGCGCGCGTACGTTGCTGCTGACCTTTCTTTCGACCGCTACACCACCCCTTGTTCTGCTCTCCACCCTTTCCGGCTGAACACCTTGCTCCAACCCCCTTTCTCTGTTCTCTCCTAATCCTGCTCCCTCCGAGAGGCTGACGACTCCACCCCCTTTTCTCCGTTCCGGCTGAGACGCCTCTTGCTGCGTCTGTCTTCCACTGGGCTCCTCTCCGCTTCTCCCTTCTCCTCCCTTTTGCTTGATTAAGGTAACCCCCTTTTGAGAATCCTCTGACTCGCTGCTCAGACTCGTGGATTCCCTCAGAATTCCGTCATCTTCTTCCTCATCCTTCTGCCCCTCCTCCCACTCGCTCTCCGTCTCCTCTGTCATCTCCTCCTCTCTCCCAGAAACCCTGACAATACGCTTGTTTGTCTTCGAGCCTTGCTTTGAATTTTGCAGATCAATATAGCCTCTGAGCAGCCTTGTAATTTAAAATTGCTCTGGATTCACCAAAAGTGCAAATTCTCTTACCTTTATCTCGTTCTCCGCTCATGTCTGCAGTTGGGCGTGAGCCATACAATTAATTTCATGTCATGTCATGTCATATCATATCATATAA
The DNA here is from genome assembly GCF_964234715.1 of Podarcis melisellensis. Taxonomy (NCBI): domain Eukaryota; kingdom Metazoa; phylum Chordata; class Lepidosauria; order Squamata; family Lacertidae; genus Podarcis; species Podarcis melisellensis. The sequence goes on along the minus strand of NC_138528.1, from coordinate 16,349,138 downwards.
AATCCTTCAGGTGGCATTCTGCTGTATGTTTAAAAAAAAGTGGTGTTTTTTTTGGGGGGGGAATGCTATTTTAATCTGTCTATAGAAGACAAGAGGAAAGAAACCCTGCATCCACATGCAGGTCCTCCTGGGTAAGGCCATGAAGGCATCTAGTCAATTATTCTGTTCTCACAGTGTCCAGACAGCTTGTCATGGGAAACTTGAAAGCAGAACCTGAGTACACTGGAATTCTTTCCACCTGACTTGATGAGCAACTGGTATTCAGAGGCAGGGACAGATTTCGGTTTGATGAGGCCCTAAGCTACTGAAGCGCTATGGGACACGGGCGGCACTGTGGGTTAAACCACAGAGCCTAGGGCTTGCCGATCAGAAGGTCGGCGGTTTGAATCCCCGTGACGGGGTGAGCTCCCGTTGCTTGTCCCTGCTCTTGCCAACCTAGCAGTTTGAAAGCACGTCAAGGTGCAAGTAGATAAATAGGTACCATTCCGGTGGGAAGGTAAACGGCATTTCTGTGTGCTGCTCTGGTTCGCCAGAAGCGGCTTAGTCATGCTGGCCACATGACCCGGAAGCTGTATGCCAGCTCTCTTGGCCAATAAAGTGAGATGAGTCGGCCACGACTGGACCTAATGGTCAGGGGTCCCTTTACCTTTACCTTTTAAGCTACTGAAGGTAATGGGGCCCTTTATATGTCCAGCTGCCCTTGTTCAACAACAACAAAAATTGTGTTGAATATATGCTATATGGTAATTTTTGGACCTAATAGGTATCTAAAGCCTTTTGCCATGCATGCAACCAGTCCATGCAGAATGTAGGCACCCTCTATACAGAAATGAGCAAACCAGTGATATTTTAGGGAGCAGGCTAGCAGGCGGGGCCCATTACTTACTGTCAGGAGCTCAGCCTACACTCGAGTAGGACCCTGGTAGAGACACATGCCCAACTGGCATGTTCCCTCCCTCCTGGTCGATCGTTTGGGAGCTTCAAAAGCTTTCATCTACGCGAACATCACAGCGACCCATGCCAACAGACATCGTCACACTTAGGGATCCACAGAGTCTTCGCATCATGCGTAACTGACCTCAGCAACTCAGCATTTTGGCTAATCTACTTTATTTACATATAAACACACACGGAGCACTGCAACATGGCTCCCTCGCTCTCTAGCATCAAACAGCAAAGAGAAAGAACAAAGGACAATAGTCCCACCTCACAGAACACAGTAACACAAACATCCTGTCTCCATCACTTCCCACTCTGTGGAGAGTTGTGATAGACAACAATCCCATGACTGCAATCATGGAGCAGGAATTCTAACACTTACATCATAGGAGCCTACACAACACAAAACACTCTTACTGTATGTAGGTTTTTTTATTTTTTTTTATATTATATTATATTTTGGAAACGTACATCCAGCTTTTTTTGTTCCTTTAATTTTTTTTGAGCCCTCCAAGAGAATGGGGCCCTAAGCTATCGCTTGTTTAGCTTATACATAAATCTGGCACTGAATCAGAGGGAAACTGCCTCTAACAGTGAAGGCAGTCTCTCACCATTGTGGCTTGTAGACACTGGTGGTGACCATCACTAGTTCTTGTGCACATGAATCCACTTAGCTGTGCCTCGCATGAAGAAGATACTGATTTCGTCTGTATTGAACCTTCTGACATTCAGCTTTGTTGGATGTCCCTGAGTTCTAGTCTTACGGGAAATTGAGGAAAAGTTTCTCTACCCACTTTCCGAGTTTCTTTTTTTATATAGAATAATTTTTATTAGTTTTCAATTACAACAATCCAATAATAGCCTCGTTATAACATCCTCAAATTAGTAGCACTGATCATTGAGATGCCAAATTATACAATTTAGGTGCCCCAGCCCCACCCCGTGTGATAGAACTGATGGTTCAATGAATTGCTTTGTTTCTGCATTCCAAAAATCTTATAAATTTCAATTACGCTCAGGTCAAAATACCAATCCCTTATATCGTAACTGCAGTTTTAATGCCTTCCATTCATATTGACACATTAAATGATTTATACACCTACAGGTGAAGCATTCAAACTCTCTCCTTCCTGTGTGTGGCAATTATACTGTCCGTAGTGTATTCGCCATCTTCACCTTCCGATATTCAAATGGGTCAACCTCAGCATTTTATGCACCCTTGATTGGACCTGGCTCCTGAAGTGAAGGGAGCCATGCTCAAAGGGATCTCTGATGTGCCCCCTCCTGGGTCATTGAACCAACCTGGTGGGCTTTCCTGGCAGCAAGGGTGCTACCATTTTAATACATCATCATCATCATCATCATCATCATTATTATTATTATTATCACCATCATCATCATCTATTAAATTTCTATACTACCCTTCATCAGAAGATCACAGGTGAGTTTACAATATAAAAACACAAAAATACATACCGTAATAACAAACAAAAACAATAGCCTCCCCCATAATAGTACTACTACTACTAATTTATTAAATGACCTGGGGTGTCGCTGCATTGCAAGCCCTGGGTGAAATTAAAATGGCAGCTTCCAGCCGCAGCTCCTCAGCACAAACAATGGTTTATAGGAGAGACACGAGGGCATCAACGTCAGTTTTTGGCCCATGTGGGGTGCTGCAGCCCCAGAAGCTATCATCTCTCACTTCCCTAAAGCAGCGTTTTCAACACTCAAGCCGCCAAGCCCAATAGACCTTCATATTGGCACTGGACATTACCATGGGACTTTTTTAGCAAATTAGATGAGTGGTAACACTGCTTCATCTGTCTTTTAATCTGGCACCATTTTTGATGGCATTCAGATATCAGCTGAAAACAGTCAAAGGAAGAAAGAGGCAGCAGACATATCAACTAAAGCTGGGGAGTGGGGAGGCAGTTGCTTCCAGAAAGCAGTCCAGCAACAGCTGTGGACCTGCTTCTTTCGGGAAAAGTTCAAGAAGGCCAAATCAATATTCATTGCCTGGCCAAGTTCATTACCCGGGTCTTTCTTTAGCTGAATTAGTAGACTACAGACTTTTGAGGGCTTTAAAGTCTGTTTTTATTTCTCTCTTATTTTTACCACCTCTTTGGAGTGCTGTGAAACCAATCAAGTTAAGCAGGATGAATTAATATCCCAGAACTGGCAGCGAACACAGAAAGCATAAGCCAGGAAAATAACTAAGAACTCAGAATTCGCAAGGAGGCAATGATTTTGCTATTCCTGTCAACAAATGTTTGACAACCTTTGCATTACTTTTTAATTGCAAAGCTTCAGCTGCAGACTAATAAAAAATATATGCGTGGCTAAATGTTCCATCCCCTTGTTCATGTATTCAAGCAAAAGACATAATATTTTAGAGTAAGGATACCATATTGTACGGTGCTGTATTGTTTAGTAAGCATTTGATGGCAGAGTTTGGCATGTGTTTACATTCGCAACGGAGAGAATCATGACTATTTTCTGAGATATGTGGTTCGATTTGGGCTGAATTTTGTTGTGTGTGTATATATTAGTACAAAAATGGACATTCCTCTACTTGCAGCAAAAATGTACCCAAAAGATTCCCCAAATGTCAACCTCTCTCACTGCCGCCCCATCGCTGGCACCACACTTCTCTTACCTGTGTTGTGCATATCAAGACACAGTATTCTGCTAGCAGAGAACAGTGACAAAGTTCCTGTTGACAGAGATGTGATGGATTTTGAAATAATAATAATAATAATAATAATATTTATACCTCACCTATCTGGCTGGGTTTCCCCAGTTACTCTGGGCGGCTCCCAGCAGAATAGTAAAAACATGATAAAATATCAAACATTAAAAACTTCCCTATGCAGGCCTGCCTTCAGATGTCTTCTAAATAATAATAATTTATAATAATAACATCATCATCATCATTATTGACAAAGCAAATTCCAAGGAGAATCGGGATGGTCCTGCATGGGCAAAATAAAAGCAGTATTTCGAAGGAGATGCAGGGGTTGGGGAGCTTTGATAGTATTAGGAAAATATCTCAAGGAGGGGTGTTCTTAACCTGAAACTGTTCTTAACATGAGGTACCACTTTAGCTAATGGGGCCTCCTGCTGCCGCTGCTCAATTTCTGTTCTCATCCTGAGGTAAAAATTTTAACCCGAGATACTGTAACCCGAAGTGTTTGTAACCCAAGGTGTTTGTAACCCGAGGTACCACTGCATACCTTTGACCCTTAAAGCTAATAAGAAACTTGCCAGCAGGAAGTAGGAAATGAATTGGTTTATTACACGGAAATGAAAAAAAAGATAAGGGTATACGGGTGCTGCTTTAGACAGTAAAGTTGTAAATAGTTATTCAGTACATACATTCTATAGAGTAAATCAGTTTCCAGCTGCCCCAAAGCAATGTGCCACAATACTAAGCTTAAAATAAAGAAAAATAAAGGGAGGGGTTTTTATGACCTTGGAGCAAGCAGAACAACCAGATGTGTGTTCTGCAGGCGTTAAGCTCTCCCCTTCAAAATCCTATGTCAGCAAGGCAACAGAGATCTCTCTTCTGCACCTTTGACTCTTAACTAATGTCTGTGGAGAAGCCAGGGGTTTTCCTTAGTGAGTGGATTACAGAACAAGTTCTTTGAACTGCTGTTTCTCCCTTCTAATGTACTTTTGTGTGTTTATAAGATAGGTTCGAAGTGAAGAGGACATGACCTTCATTTTGGAAAGACCACATCTTTATCTCTGTAGTTCCTGAATCATAAATTTGCCTTTAAAAAAACCTTCAGTGTCTGTTTGGAGTCTAGTTCCTGCTTGCAGGAGGCTGTTAAAGAGTAGATAGACCTCCCTGGCAAATACAAGGATTGGTGTGCTCTGATATTTCTGCAACTATTAGGGTCAAGATGTTAACATTTCTTCTCAGGTCACAGATAGGGTCACAGATAATTCATAAGGAGAATTCTTTATATTAAACCTTCTGCCAGCTGTACTGGTGCCATGATCCATAGACATAGACCTGGTAAAAAAAGGGCAGACTAACGGCCATCGTTACAGGGCTTGTAGGTGTCCACCCATCCGACCAGCCATGATTTTATTTGTATGCCTCCTTTCCATAGTTCAAACCATGTTCAAGGCAGCTTACAACATGAAAAAAACACCCTAATCACAAACATAATAAAAGTTGTAAACAATAAATAAAACATCAAAAGTACACAACCACATTAAACAATTTCCACCTAAATCCTAATAAAATCTAAAATAAAGATACAAAAATTAACATCAATAATAATAATAATTTATAAATTATAAATTTATTAATATTTGGCTTTCAGCAGAATATTAAAATACAATGAATCATCTAGTATTAAAAGCTTCCCTAAACAGATGTCTTCTAAAAGTCTGATAGTTGTTTATTTCTTTGACATCTGATGGGAGGGCGTTCCACAGGGCGGGCGCCACTACCGAGAAGGCCCTCTGCCTGGTTACAATAACAGCAACAACCCCCCTTAAACAATACCCCAGCCTCAGAGTCTGTTCAGCAGTCTCAGCTTTTGTAGGTGGAGTCAGTCCGGGCCCTACCATCCCAGACCAGGTGGGGAAAAGCCTACAAGGCAGGGGAGAGGTATTCCAGGATGCACTGCCAAGATGGTCTCTCGTCTCTTCAGAAGCCTCAGTTTTTGTAGCTGGAGTCAGTCTGGGACCCACCCTCTCAGACAGGGGATGGAAAGGCCTACAGGGCAGGGACCGGCAGGTCTTCCAGGTCCACACACTGAGTTGAATTTTGCCTAAAGCAGGGATGGAGAAACCTGTTACTGATGTTGTTGATGTACAACTCCTCTGTGGCCATTGCTAGTCCAACAATATATGGAGGGCCAAAGGCTCCCCATTCCTGAGCTGAACCAAAGACAGAAGAAAAGGTCCCTTAATAGGCAAGCCATGCCACTAAGTATGTCAACGCTAGTTTGGATTACCTTGCTACTGTGGCTTAAAATACAGCCTGGTGAACAGAAATCAAATTAAACAGAAATGAAGCAGATGTCGTTTCTGCAGCTCAGTTCCTCTTTTGGGTATTGAAAGCGTATGGTAGGGACAGGTAGAGAGCTACCTTACTCACAGAGGGCAATGCCATCAGTGACTTCTAGCCACAATGGTCATTGTTCTTTCTTCACTGTCAAAGGCACTATGCCTCTGAATACCAATTGCTGGCAATCACAAGTGATAGACCCTGTGTGGGATCCAGCAGGACTCTTACGATGCATGACGCACACGCACTCTCTCTGCCAAATTGACCTCCATTACGTTCCTCTTTTGGTTAATAATTGCTGTTCCCTTTTTAGCCACTCAGGACCTAGAGTTTTCTGGTGACCGCTCCTAAAGGTGGACCTTTTTGTGATGTCGAGAATCATTTTAAACTCATGCATCTTAAAATTGCAGCCATTATCCTAATAAAGATTGCAATATGAAATCTGATGCAGCGGTGCCTAAAGCAGGGGAACATATTGGAATAAATCAGTGTTTCTTGGAAGGTCTTTTTGCTTCCTTTGTCAATGGTGATGTTCTCCCCGCCCCCGCCCCCCATTATGCTGAGCAAATGCCTGAACCATGAATGAGTTTGTAGTCATCATGCCCAGTTATCATACTTTCTATAATGATCTTGCTTTGTAGCAATCCATTAAAATAATTGCAATTATTCTATAATCAGATGAGAAGTATCCCTTGGAGACAGAGTGTGTCTTTTTCCCCCTTCAAAAGTCACACTGATGTGCAAATTAAAGGGCATACATGGGATCCAGTTCCAACAAGCATGAAACCAAATGAGTACACAAACACTCAACAAGATGAAGAAGGTTTGAATCAAATTAGCCCAAATTAGCCCAATGAGATAATCAGCGGTGAATGGTGTCTCTGGGACTGGTAGGGTGGAAGTCATGGAGGTCAACAGTAGGGGGAACCAGAGCAAATTACAGCCAGAGCCAACTGATTCTACTTTGGCCCCATCCACCTCCCTGATGAGTTCCACAGGAACAAAACGGAGACTAAGGAGGAAGAAGCTGACTGATCATGTCACCCCCTGCCTGGGCTGGGTGTAAGAAAGAAGGCAGATAGGGGCTGGCTGAGTGCAGAGTGGGGTTGGTGGGAGCCACATCCCCTTCATTTTAATAGATCAACCTTCACTGGATATAAACAGTATCCTGTGGTGGCTGGTGCCCATTTGAACTGGTAGGGTGTAATGCACGGAGGCCAAAAGTAGGTGGAGCCAGAGCAAACAATGGGGAAAACTAAGGAGACTAAGGAGTAAAAGGTAAAGGGACCCCTGACCATTAGGTCCAGCCGTGACCGAGTCTGGGGTTGCGGCGCTCATCTCGCTTTATTGGCCGAGGGAGCCGGCGTACAGCTTCCGGGTCATGTGGCCAGCATGACTAAGCCGCTTCTGGCGAACCAGAGCAGCGCACGGAAGCACCGTTTGCCTTCCCGCTGGAGCGGTACCTATTTATCTACTTGCACTTTGAGGTGCTTTCGAACTGCTAGCTTGGCAGGAGCAGGGACCGAGCAATGGAAGCTCACCCCGTCACGGGGATTCGAACCACCGACCTTCTGATCGGCAAGTCCTAGGCTCTGTGGTTTAACCCACAGTGCCACCTGCATCCTGAGACTAAGGAGTAAGCTCTACACAAATCCAGAGGGGAGTCCTTAAGATGGTTGGATGGTGCCTTGCACGCCTCCTTCCGACAACTCCAAATGTATTGCTCTGCTTTCCTTTGGACCACATCAGTGAAGATGGGGAGGGGGGGCGTATCTTGTTGTCTGGGCCATCCAGGACCTCCATACAAACTACCCAGGCTTGCGCCCTGGGGAGGTTACTTCAGTGCTGCTAACACAGCAGTTTGACTTTACACCTGAAGGCCCCCTCTGTTGTCTCTTGAGACAGACAGATGCCAACAACTCTCCACTTACCTGTCAATATCTTATTGCAAACATCCTGATAACCATCTTTATCATTTCTTCTTGTAAATGTAACGTCCCATGCCAGTCTTGCTTCGGTTGGGTTTTAGCTTTTATGTGTATGTCTCATGAAGTTCTATTTTGTTGTTTGGGTTATAAAGATAAAACAACAAAAATACTATATAAGAATTCAGAATGAATTTTGGCTTCACATGGAGTATTGTGATAACCATCCCAACAACAGAAAAGATTTTGAACTATGGAACATACACACTTCAAGACTAAGTAGTTGTTTTTTTGCGTAAGATCACACAGGGCAAATTTTGGAGCAGGGAGTATGCGTTTTGGTTTATCCCTGCTCTTGCCTGAAGGAGAAATATGTAATCTGTCACTGTGACTAGGCCCAGAACATTGCTTTAATCATCAAGGGAGGCAGAAGCTTCCATTCACCCAAAGTTCAAAACTCTTAATGCACGCTGGAGAAGAAAATACATGAATTCATTGCAGTCTGCCCCTTAGGCTTCTGCCTGAAGCTGACAATATAGAGCAGAATAATGGTACATTGTTTAAAAAAGCCACAGGAGCTCTTGCTTCTGTTTGTGCTTTAAATGAACCAAAATGGGAAAGAATGACAGTTATTTCAAACTTTTATAAACTACTTTTCCTCCGAGGAACTGTAGGCATAAGTCACCTTTCAGCCACAGAAATGGTAGTTTGGGTTGAATGTTCATTTAACAGAGCCTTTTCCAACCTGCTGCCTTTCAGATGCTTAGGTTTCCAAGTCTCAGCAGCCCCAGCCAGCATTGCCAATGGTTAGGGATGATAGGAGTTGTAGTTAGGAAAGTGAGAGAAACAGATAATTCAAGCACATATAATTCAATTACAAAATTTATATCAAAAATTATAAAAATACAAAAAATAATAATGAAAATTACACAAACACACAAAAATACAAATTTTGGTGATCGTTCTGCCCGGACACTGAGGTCCAGCTCCGAGGGCCTTCTGGCGGTTCCCTCACTGCGAGAGGCCAAGTTACAGGGAACCAGGCAGAGGGCCTTCTCGGTAGTGGCGCCCGCCCTGTGGAACGCCCTCCCATCAGATGTCAAAGCGATAAACATCTACCTGACATTCAGAAGACATCTGAAGGCAGCCCTGTTCAGGGAAGTTTTTAATATGTGACATTTTAGTGTATCTTTCATCATTGTTGGAAGCCGCCCAGAGTGGCTGGGGAGACCCAGCCAGATGGGCGGGGTACAAATAATAAATTATTATTATTATTATTATTATTATTATTATTATTATTATTATTATTATTTCATTCACAGTCTCTGGGAAAAAATACTGTTATTATTACTGAAGTTGGAGGTGCTAACTTTTTATTATTCTAAAATATTTGCTTTATTATTATTATTATTATTATTTAAAAAATCAGGGTGCTGAAGCTATAGACTGGGGGAAATTGGATTTTGTTGGCATTTTAATGAAGAACTATGCAATACAGTCATACCTCAGGCTGAAATAGCTTTGGGATAAGTATTTTTGGGTTGTGCACTGTGGCGACCCAGAAGTAACAGAGCACATTACTTCTGGGTTTCGCCGCTCGCACATGCGCAGACGGTCAAAATGACATCACACGCATGCGCGGAAGTGGCGAATCGCGACCCGCACACACGCAGACGTGCGGACACAGGTTGAATTCGCTTCTGGATGCGACGGGGCTCCAGAACAGATCCCGTTCGCATCCAGAGGTACCACTGAATGTATATCTTGAACCAATAACCAAAACAGGACACAATTATCTTTCCAAATTCCCACTTCTCTGATTTTTGTGATGCAGTTCTCCAGGCTTCCTTTTGTACAATGTTTCTAAGCACAGGTCCACACTTTAAAGCATCGTATCCAATATTTTTGCCTGGCACTCCTTGTCATTGAATTGGAGCAAACAGCAATCTGCAGAAAACACCTGAATTGCCATTTGTTCCAATTCAGCATTGAAGAGCGTGTTTTCCTGGAGAAAACGGTGGGGCAAAAAAAACCCTCCCCACACTTGAAGACAAACCTTTAAAGCATGAACATAAGATTGCACTGTTATGCAGTTAATAGTGGCTGGATTATGCCTCATGGTTGTTTTTGTTTTTAAAGTATTCCCCAGAATCTGCAATGCTATGCACACTTAACCAGATTCACCTATATTTGCATGAGAGTAAAAATGCACAGGATTGAGCGAAAGGTAAACTTTAAATATTGGCAGCAAAACCTGCAGCTGTTGAAATAGGCATGAAACGATGGTAGCTCTTTCTGAAACTCAAAGGATGTGACTTCAATTGATGTCTTTGAGGTCACGTTCCCAAGCTTCAAATAAAGTCTTTCCACTGACCACGAAAGCAGGCTGTTGATTCTCCTTTATTGTAAAATGCACATATACAGTTATTTCCCTTGTTGTGCTCCGCACTGCTCTGATTCCTCGTTTATCAGCTAAACAGCACTTAGGTGCTAATTGGTGCTGATAAAACGCCATGTCCGGAGAGCTCGCTGGGGTTGTTAGCGATCAGCCTTGATTGATAACAGCTGAGCAACCCTGCTGGACCCGGAGCCCTATGCAACAAAACACTCCAATTAATCATCCGAGATCCCAGTCCTCTGAGCACATAACCTCACAAATTTAGCTGCAGGTTGATATGTACACGCTTTAAAATAACTGCATTTGCCCATCTAAAAAATAAAAATCAGAAAGGAAAACGAACACCCCCCATTTTCATTGTATGTCACTGAGCACAATTCTCCACCCAGTTCAACTCAAGCATAAACAATGCTTCTGCTGGAGTTATAATGGTGTTCCATTGTTTCTGAAGGTCACGTCACATCCTTTTTCTGTTGTCTCCCACCGCTGTGAAAACCAAGGGCGAACATCTTCCATATAAGTGGATGTCGTTAGATGTCTCCATCTGTTCTCCCTATTATCAGTCTCACAGCTTGCCGTTCGTTGTGCTTGTTAGCATACAGCCAGATGTTTCTGATCTGTTCACCGATGGGCTTGTACGTTCTTTGAAGCCAATAACACGCCCCCATGTGCATTACCTGTCCCTCATGATCTCTGAGTGGATCTGCTATGTCCACCTGGGCAGGATGTGTCCCAGATAGTGCTGTGCCAAAAAAATGTCCCCGCTTGGTCCTTCTCATTCTCCATCACTTGATGAAAAAAAGACACTGCACACCTGAAGATTATCAAAAGGGAGATCAGGGCTGCGGCAAGCTTTGTTGCACCTACCTCACCTTCAAAGGTGGCCAAGGGAAGTCTGCCACTGTCTTTTCCTTCATTCAGCAAATCATCTTTCCAATGGTCTGCATTGTGTGGTGTTTCTCAGTGTTTGTGCTTCTTGACAATACCATGACATCCTCGGGTGGGTTACCCTGGGAACACCAGAAGGTGCAGAGGTTGCTTGCCATGTACCTGACACCTATTCCTTTCTTATTTTTAAGTGAAGTCTTTTTGTTGCTGCTGCAGAAATAAGGGTGGAAATATTTATTTTAAATATTAAAGGAAAGACTTTGTTGTTGTTATCATTCATCACCATATAAAATTTATATACCGCTTGAGTGTAATAATAAAGCCTCTACAAACAAAATTAGAATAAGGAATCTGATTGCACACTTGTTGTATGCAACATGTGAACACAGTTTCATGGTGGGCAGGTGAATGAGCATGAATACCAAGGAAAGGAAGCAGATGAGCCCAAGGATTAGCAGTGAGCCATCTTGCTGGGGTGATGGACCTCAATCAAAGCCCAATGATGTTGATCTTGGACCCTGGCCCTGACTCTGGCAAACTTAGTTGCTTTGTTTTCTTAGCGTACTTTCCTTCTTTTAGGTGTATCTTATACATGACATATATTTATACATGCTAGAAAAAAAGAAAAAAAGGTAAAGGACCCCCAGACAGTTAAATCCAGTCAAAGGCAACTATGGAGTTGTGCCTCTCATCTCGCTTTCAGACCAAGGGAGCCAGCATTTGTCCACAGACAGCTTTCCGGGTCATGTGGCCAGCATGACTAAACTGCTTCTGGTGCAACAGAACACTATGACAGAAACCAGAGCACATGGAAATGCTGTTTAGCTTCCTGCTGCAGTGGTACCTATTTATCTACTCGCACTGGTGTGCTTTCAAACTGCTAGGTTGGCAGGAGCTGGGACAGAGCAATGGGAGCTCACTCTTTTCAAAGGAATCCGAACCACCAACCTTCTGATCGGCAAGCTCAAGAAGCTCAGTGGTTTAGACCACAGCGCTACCCACATCCCTATGCTATAGTAAACTGCTGCAAAAAGGCTGGGGGAAGAAATTATAGTACAGGAAGTTGCTTTATACTGAGTCACACCATTGGTCCATCTGTCAGCAGCTCTCCAAGGTTTCAGACATGAGTCAGTCCCTGCCCAGCATGCTGGGGATTGAACTTGGGACCTTCTGCATGCAAAGCAGATGCTCTACCACTGAGCTACAGCCCAGCTCAGTCGAGTTTGAGCACTGGGCGAAAGATTCCTGCATTGCAGAGGGTTGTGCTAGCTGTTCCTTATGGTCCCTTCCAACTCTACAATTCTATGATTGCCTTCTTCCATTTGAGCACAATTTTCTGGTGCAGTTCCAGAGGGGATGGAAATGTAATGGGTATATATGAGCATGTTAAATATTCAGGTTTGAAAATAGGCTGTCTTTTTAATTGGACTCTAGTTAAGGTAATTAAAAATGATCAACATTATTTAGAAGAGCAAATGCACGTACACACTGTCAAGCCATTTTACAGGGCAATGGAAGCCACTGGAGTAGACATATATTACCAAGGAGAGATACAGGAGGCAATGCAGTCAACCAACGTACATTGTAAAGAAATTAAGGACTGACATTGGCTGAATTATTCAGCCAATGTCAGTCCTTATTTTCAACTTTGCCTATCCTGATTCAATTCTGTGTGAGATGTTGCCTTTTCAGCTCATGAATTTGTTCTGAAACAAATCTAGCCTCTGGGGGCTTTTACAAGTCAATGTTTGATCACAGTGATGCTATATAATCTTGTCTGTCCATAACATAAAGGAAAGCAGATTACTCTTGAGAAAACAAAAACTGAAGTCTTTGAGGGCCTTGGCCAAAGTTGTCAATAACTTTTACGAATCTGTCTTTGTGATAGTAAGACCAAACCCATCACAATATCAAAATAATATTTACAAAATATTTTAATAAACTGGATGCACAGTTGGGTCCAAGATTCATGGGTGGTGAAAACAGGGAGGCCATTTCGCCAAATATTCTCAAGAGCACAAAGGAAATTCTCTAACACAGGCATCCCCAAGCTCAGCCCTCCAAATGTTTTGGGATTACAACTCCCATCATCCCTGACCACTGGTCCTGTTAGCTAGGGATGATGGGAGTTGTAGTCCCAAAACATCTGGAGGGCCGAGTTTAGGGATGCTTGATCTAACAGCTTAGGAGGAGCTTGGAAATGTTTTTTTTTAAAAAAAACAAAACACAAAAACAAAACCCAGAAATGCCTCTTTTTAGAAATTTTGACTTGGTCCTAGGAAGTACAGTCGTACCTCAGGTTAAAGTTGCTTCAGGTTGAGCGTTTCCGGGTCGCACTCCGCGGCGACCTGGAAGTAATGGAACGCATTACTTCCAAGTTTTGCTGCTCGCGCAGTGGCGTAGCGTGGGGGTTGCAGGGGGGGCTAGCCGCACCGGGCGCAACATCTGGGGGTTAGGGTTAGGGGGCGCAAATCCATGGGTTAGGGGGCGCAAATCCACGGGTTAGGGGGTGCAAATTACTTGCCTTGCCCCGGGTGCTGATAACCCACGCTACGCCACTGTGCTCGCGCATGCACAGATGCTCAAAATGACATCACGCGCATGCGGAGAAGCGGCAAATCGCGACCCGTGCACGCACAGACGCAGGTTGTGTTCGCTTCAGGATGCGAACGGGGCTCCAGAATGGATCCCGTTTGTATCCAGCGGTACCACAGTAGTATGAAGGACACTTGCTGCAATTATCTGGGGCAAAGGAAACACACTTTGAATTACGCTGGTAGGAAAATTGCCTCAGACTTCAAAAAATCACCTTCGTGGTGTGCAAACCCATACGGCGACTGAAGCACCAGTCCGGGGAATTCTTCCTGCACGGAAAAATGGCGCGGAGAGCAGAGAGATAACGGTGTGATGCCCAGAATAAGTGCCTGCCTTTCTTACTCCTCACCACAGGTGGATGAATAATGAAAACTCTGTGGACAGGTAATCTATATAAAAGCTGACAGGTGGACAAAAACACCTTGATGAAGCCATTCAAATAAAATTATGTCAGCCAGTTTGAATGAAGGCCCCTGGGAATTGGAAAAAAATATATAAGCACACACACCCATCTGCTTTGATAGGGAACTTTGGAAGAAGCATCTTCACAGATGCTGACAGGCATGTTTTGTTCTTTATGCTCAATTTTTATTCCTATTTTTAAAATACAATTTCAATATCCAAAACCAACATCAGCAATAACAAATAGGTTAGTTATGGCTTGTTGCTATTTGTCACATCATTATAATGAACATGTATAACGGACATGAGGTGAGTCTATAAACCTCTATACCTGTATTATGTTTTTATTTTTACAATGAAAGTAGCCCCCCTGACAATTGCCCTACATTTATTGGGATTTTACTAACTCTGAACTTCCTACTAAGCTATGCTTCTTGAAGTCAAGATTTAGCTAAGCAGTAGCACAAGGTTTAGCTCTGTTTCTTGGGAGATCAAAGGGCAGAAAACGTTTAAAATTAAGGGCAGATTTAGTCACTGTGAAATTATCTAAATGTGACATTGTTCACACCTGCTATGGTAAGCATTTCACAGGAGCAGAACCCTTGTGGTGGACTTCTTATAAACTCTGGTGTAAGAATGGGTGGTGGGATGCGGGTGGCACTGTGGGTTAAACCACAGAGCCTAGGATTTGCCGATCAGAAGGTCGGTGGTTCGAATCCCCACATGAAAGCACGTCAAAGCGCAAGTAGATAAATAGGTACTGCTCCGGCAGGAAGGTAAACGGTGTTTCCATGTTCTGCTCTGGTTTGCCAGAAGCGGCTTAGTTCTGCTGGCCACATGACCCAGAAGCTGTCTGCGGACAAACGCCAGCTCCCTCGGCCTATAGAGGAAGATGAGCGCGCAACCCGAGAGTCGTCCACAACTGGACCTAATGGTCAGGGGTCCCTTTACCTTTAAGAATGGGTGAAAAGTTATTTAGTGAGAACTTCTGAGCATTTTCCAGAGGGTTTGGGATAGGCAAAGCCATCCTGACTTTTATCCCCTACCACTGCTGCTAATTTTGCAGTGGTAGTAGAAATCAAGCTGTTCCACTGGCTACCAACCCCACTTTCCATCATAATTTTGTCCCTGGTATATCAGCAGAAAGCATGACTAAACCTAGAGTTATTTTTAAAAACGTATTTATTGATTTATTTTCAATAGCACAAATCACACAAAGAATCCTACCTCACAGGGGTGCTGTGAGAATAAGGTGGGGAGGAGGGAAACGATGTCCGCCACCTTGGGTTCCTAGGAGGAAAGGTAGAATAATAAATGCAATAAATAAATAATCAAAAATGATATTGGTACACGTTTCCCTCAGACCCACCCCTCCCCTTGTCCCTAAGTGTTTTCATTGCATGAGTTAAGGTCGATAAGGTTGTAATCATTATCTGAATGTTTACAGAGTTTGACATAGCTCAATCTACAGTGGTACCTCGGGTTACATATGCTTCAGGTTACATACGCTTCAGGTTACAGACTCCTCTAACCCAGAAATAGTGCCTCGGGTTAAGAACTTTGCTTCAGGATGAGAACAGAAATTGTGCAGCGGTGGCGCAGCAGCAGCGGGAGGCCCCATTAGCTAAAGTGATGCTTCAGGTTAAGGACAGTTTCAGGTTAAGAACGGACCTCCGGAACGATTTAAGTACTTAACCTGAGCTACCACTGCATAGTTACCTTAACAGATCCACCTTCAAACCTAAAACGATTAAGCATATAGAATAACAACGCTTGCAGAGGGAGATCAACAAGGGAAACCCTCTCCCGCCATTTTGGGATTCATTGAAGGTGTCAGGAAATAAGTAGACTAGTGTGACCTATATGAATTGTACTTAGACCTCCAAAAAGCTTTTGATAAAGTCTATTAGACTTGACTGCTGTGTGAAATATAGTAATCATAGGAGAGAGGTCAGATTGATAAATCATATTTCTGCTTCCTGTTATCTAGCCAGTTAACATTCACTTAACATTATAGCCACTGTGCATGTGTTAGATATGGAGCAATGGTGTGTTGAGTCTGCTTTTTACAGCCACTACATGTTGTCTGTAGTTGTGTCAAGAGAGCACAACGTATCAGCTCATGCTTGTGTGTGAGAACTAGCACTGGCTTTCTACCTGGCTTACTATCCCAACCTGCCTCTAGAAGAAATGCTGGCGAACAGTAACTTCATTGCGACGATTAGTGTCCAAGCAACAGGGACACAGGCTTCCTATCCCTATAGAAAGGACTTGCCCCAAGACCTATTCTAACCTGCCCACTGCACTGTCACAATGGTGGTTTCAATTTGTAAGATAATGTATAATTTCAACAAGTTCTACATATATCTGAAAGGAGACAACTGTATCGAACACATTCTTATACGTAGGTCCTGACCCCTAATAAGGTGTGCAGGGTACCATTCACTGCAGGGTCTTTCCAGGACGCTGTGAAATACTTGACTTCAGATCTGTGAATGAGACACTCCCATTCCTCAGTTCAGGGACGTGAAGAGATGAAGTTTGATGTTGTTATGATGCCTTAATTATAATAAATGTTTCACACACAAAAAAGAACTTGCCCAATATGGCTGTGATCTTGCCCCAAATTGGCGTTGGTGCCAGTGGTGTTTCTCCTCTGCTGGTGGAGGCAGAGGGGCAGACAGGGTACTCATGGGTGTGCCACCTGAGGGCTTCTGTTCCATGAAGAAGACCTCACCTGCCACATGGCTGTGCCAGCTCTGGGCCTGAGGTCTCTCCATCCCTGCCTTGAAGCTGGCCAGCGATGAGTATTATTCAGTTCACGGGCAATCAGAGTCTGGATCCAGAGATGAGTTGCCTTTGTAAGGGAAGGAGGTACATATCTTGAAGTTTATGGCACAACAACTGCTAGGCCGCATTACGTGCCCATGGAAGGTAAACAGCAGAAAGTGTGTCTTCCCAATCAGTGCCTGAGTTAAGGAAGTTTATTAAGTCATTACTCATAGCAGATCCCTGCAATGTAATAAAACTTGTGGTTAATCCCATAACTATTTTGCATCTTCATTCCGAGATGTGTTGGGTAATCAGCGACTAATGCCTTTTATCGTGGCGTATTAAAAAAAAGTTTCCAGTTAATTGTGTTTCTGTATTGCATATTTAAGCAGGTTTAATAAATTAATCTCAAGCTAACAAAGTTCAAGATAATGAATAAATGTCAATTAAATTGCTTGGTGTTCTGAATTGAGAAACAGAAGATAATGCAATTATTTTCCTTTCTTTCATCAGCAGCTTCATTTTTCAGTTCTCGGCTGTTCACCCTCGCCCCCTCCACTAATTGTTTTGTGAGTGCTAGGGATGTGAAGGAATTATTGCATTGTTTTGTTTTTAGTACTACAGTCATATCTCGGGTTACAGCCGCTTCAGGGTTGCATTTTTTCGGGTTGCGGACTGCCGAAATCCAGAAGTACCTGAACAAGGTTACTTCCGAGTTTCAGCGGTCGTGCATGGGCAGAAGCACTAAATTGCACTTTGCGCATGTGCAGAAGCGCCTAATCGCAACCCACGCGTGTGCAGATGCGGGTTGGGAATGCTGCGAGTTGCGAACGTGCATCCCGCATGGATCACATTTGCAACCCGAGCGTCCACTGTAAATATATAATGTCTTACCAAGGAGGCTAGAGCTGCTATTCTACTTATACTTGCTTGGGAGGAAGCCTCACTGAATGTAGCTTTCAGTGCTTTCTATGCCAAAAGCCAGAGACTCATTCAAAACTCTGGAGAGCTGCTGACGGCCAGCGCAGACAACACAGCACAAGATACATAGACTAAGCTTGGTCATTTGATTGCCCATTTTACCCATTGCTGTTTTTTTACTTGTATATATTGCTTGTTTTTTCACCAGTAGTGATGTATGGAAGTGAGAGCTGGACCATAAAGAAGGTTGATCACCAAAGAATTGATGCTTTTGAATTATGGTGCTGGAGGAGACTCTTGAGAGTCCCATGGACTGCAAGAAGATCAAACCTCTCCATTCTTAAGGAAATCAGCCCTGAGTGTTCACTGGAAGGGCAGATCCTGAAGCTGAGGCTCCAATACTTTGGTCACTTCATGAGAAGAGAAGACTCCCTGGAAAAGACCCTGATGTTGGGAAGGATGGAGGGCACAAGGAGAAGGAGACAAAAGAGGACGAGATGGTTGGACAGTGTTCTTGATGCTACGAACATGAGTTTGACCAAACTGCGGGAGGCAGTGGAAGACAGGAGTGCCTGGTGTGCTCTGGTCCATGGGGTCACAAAGAGTCAGACACGACTAAACGACTAAACAACAACAATTGCTTGTTTTATGTTGCCATGGCCATTGGCTAATGCGAATAAAGTTTATCTTATCTTATCTACATAGACTAAGGCTGCAATCCTGAACCTTCTTGTCTGGGTGTAAGCCCCGTTAATTCAATATCAACGACTTCCGAGTAGACGTGATTAGGATTGCTGCCTTTTCTACATTGCAAGGACATTGTGTTGTCCAAACCACACCCAAGGTTGTGACTTACTTTTGAGTAAGCTTACATAGACAAAGGCTGCAGTCATAAACTCACCTGGGAGTAAGACTGATTGCTTCAACAGGACTTATCTCCGAGTAAACAAGGAGTTAATCTACACTGGTAAGTTATAACGTTAAAATGTATTATAAAAGTGTGACACCAGAGGGCGCTGTAGAGCAGTGGTCTGTAGCCAATAGGAAATTGCATTGGGAGCTATATTTTTTTAATAGCTTTTTAAAAATAGTGTTTTCCAGATTAGTGTAGATCCAGCCATGGTTAGGAATGTGCACATGCCATATACAATAGCTATCCACAGGGGGGCTGTATGTGCAAAGGCTCATTTGGGAGTAAGGCTCACTGAATTCAATGGAGCACCTCTGAGTAGGCATGGCTAGGACTGAGACAGATGGAGAATCTGCCTCTAGAGCCAATGTAAAAGGAAAACACGGCAACATTATTTATGTAAAGACCTGCCATTGGGGGGGGGGGGGAAGGCAGATTGAATTATGTTTCGTTGTGCAGAGTGCAGAAACAAGGAAGCTTTTCTTTAATTAATACACATATGGACAAAATCGACACCTTTTTGCATTCCTAACCATAAGTACAAGGGCTGCCAAATCTCAGGTGCATGGCACTCCTGTTCTTATTGGTTGACGTGGCAGCAAAGGAGCGATAAATTGCCTGTAACAAAAAACTCCTGCAAGAGATTTCCGAAGGCAGAAGGCGGCAGTGAGGTCATGAATGCTGATGAACTGAATGCTGCCCCAGTCGATTCCTTATGGAAGAGAATTAAAAGCAGGCTTATAGAGATTACTGTACAGGCAGCTATGGATTATCTGGCTAATATGCATCTCGTTTCATGATGCCAAGTTATAGAAGTTAACTCTGTTCTGGAGCCATATTTATATGGCTAGACATTCTGTGCACTTTGCACTCTCTGATGCTAGGCACTGCAATCAACATATCCAAACAAGAGGCCATTAATAGCCTTCTTCAGGTATCCACTATGTATATAGGCTAAACATTCAGGGGAAAAGATATGAGGATGAGCACTCTAGCTGTTCCAATCACTTTCTAGGATTTGGAGGACAAATCCTTGGTTTATAAAAATGTGTGCATTGTCTCCTTTTTTCAGGTTGTAATATCTTTTCTACAGATGAGTTATATTTGATAGGAGACATTAGTGTTGTGTACAGTATAAGGTTGGGGAAGAAGAGAGGGGGTAGGGTGGTGAAACTTATATTCTTTTATATGTGGTACCCACAATATACAAAATACTGCTCCAAAATCCCACAATCCTCAATTTCTGGTAGGGGAATCGGAGCAGCTGCAATGGTGGAGCTATGATGGTCGTCCTCACACCTTCATCTTCTGTGTGTACTGAATCTGGCAATACAGTGCCTAAAGAGGTCTTACTTTCATCAGCTGAAGATGCTATACAGAAGGGAGTGAGGAACTGGATCCAACCAGTGGATTGGATTCTTATCTCAATCCCTTGCATCCTCAGTGTCACAGTGTGACAGGTAAGTAGGAATTCCCATCTGTCAATCACATAGTAGTAGTAGTAGTAGTAGTAGTAATTTATTATTTATACCCCGCCCATCTGACTGGGTTTGCCTGGGCAGCTTCCAACAAAATATTAAAATACAGTGGTCTGTTAAACACTAAAAGCTTCCCTAAACAGGGCTGCCTTCAGATGTCTTCTAAAAGTCTGGTAGTTGTTCTTCTCTTTGAATCTGGTGGGAGGGTGTTCCACAGGGTGGGTGCCACTACCGAGAAGGCCCTCTGCCTGGTTCCCTGTAACTTGGCTTCTCGCAGTGAGGGAACCCCCAGAAGGCCCTCGGAGCTGGACCTCAGTGTCCGGGCAGAACGATGGGGGTGGAGACGCTCCTTCAGGTTAACATCACAATAACATCAGCAGACCCTCCAAGCGGCCCTATTTTCCAGGAACAGTCCTGGATTTACAGAAGCCACCCTGGTTTCTTATTTATTCATGGAATGTCCTGCTTTTCCTTAGGACATCCCTATTTTCATCAGAGAAATGTTGGAGGGTATGGAGTTATGCATCCTCTGAGCCAAGGAGATGAACCTACCAGGACCCTGAGATAACCTGCTGAGGTCCTCCTTCATGTGCCTCCTCCTTGAGAGGTCCAGAGGGTGGCAACACGAGAACGGGCCCTCTCTGCAGTGGCTCCCCACCTGTGGAATGCTCTCTCCAGGGAAATTTGCCTGGCACCTTCCTTTTTAACCAGGCCTTTGGTTGACCTGATGGACATCCTATACCCTTTTAAAATGTGACTCCTCTTTTTTGGGGGGGTATTATTGGGTTATTGTTCTTATTTTGATTTTATATTTTGTGACCTTTCTGTGAGCCACCCTGAGACCTCTGGGTATAGGGTGATATATAAATTCAAAGAAGAAGAAGAAGGAGGAGGAGGAGAAGGAGGAGGAGGAGGAGGAGGAGGAGGAGGAGGAGGAGAAGAAGAAGAAGAAGAAGAAGAAGAAGAAGAAGAAGAAGAAGAAGAAGAAGAAGAAGAAATTGCACAACTATTAGAAGGCACTCAAAGGCAGCCATTTTTTAGTGTTTAAAAGGTGGCATATAAAGGATAAAATTGTGATGATGATGATAGAATAGGATGTCCCTATTTTCATTGGAGAAATTTTGGAGCATATGCATTAGGCTACCCAGTTTTGCAGGGCACTCTACCCAGAAGCTCCAACAATCAGCTGATCATCTGAGCTCCTGGGCACTGTGCTATGCAAACCCCAAAGATCTGCGGACTGTTGATGCTTGCAAAACTCTGCGCACAGAACATTGCATGTGCCTCTGATTGGCAAGTGTTCACACAACTGTGTTCTCCAGCAGAGGGAAGTGGCTGGAGGATTCAGGAGGAATGGCTGGAGTGTGTGTGTTTGTGTCCCCACTGCTCCCAGGGGCCATCGCTTCCTTCTGCCTAATGGTAGGGCTGTCCCTGTGTTTCTGCATCTTTCTGCATCCATTTGTATTCTCTCTCTGCTTAAGAAGTAGGTCATTTTTCAGATGGCTATTTGACAATCGAAGCTGCTTGAGTAGTGTTATGCCACAGTGAGATGATGTACTTTGATAACTTAAAGATAAGCTTGAAATCTCTTTTGTCAAATGGCCAGAAAGGGGAGGGGAAAGATAGAGAGTGGAGCAGGTTCGACAAAAGAGGCCTCCAGGCCAATTTAAGGAGTCTGAAAAGAGCGATTTGAAGGTAATAAGAAGCTACTGGCTATTTACACTATACAGTAACTGCAGTGTATTACACTCTCTTAAGATCATCCCTGGAAGTTGTTCTGTGGAAAACTCTATTATTGTGAGGCTTTTTCGTTTTTATTAAGAGAGAACAGGAAACTGTAGTACCAAGTGTGTTATACAGATTGAAGATTACAGAGGCACAGAAGAAGAAAATATATGTTATCTGCGCCACTGTTTCGATTGACAAAAATAAATGGAATCAAAGTTCCATCAGCAACGTTGGTTATCTTAAATGAAGGCAGTAGTTAAATGGTCCATCTATACTCATTAAAAACACCACCGCTTTGATAAGCTTTTGTTGTGCCTGTTCAGAGGAATTTTCAGGATCCTCCAGAAATTTTGTGGGGGGGTTTTTTGTGTGTGTGTGTGTGTGTTGGGGCAAAGGTGGGAAAACTGGCCTGATGCAGTGATGCAACAGAAGTCTGTAATGTCCTGGCTCAGAATACGAATTTGCCTAGCTTGTATTCCTTGCATGCACTGTGAATTGAATGACGTGTCCCTGAGAAGTTCTGCCACTGAAAATGAGAGTTTGCAGATACACAGGATCCATTTGCAGTTTAAGAGCTGTTGTCAATGCTACGCGCAGAGCAGACCCACTGAAATTAGTGGGCCTGATTAACTTGTGTAGCTTGTCAATTACTCTCCAATTAATAGACCCATTTATGCACCTGTAGACCCTCATTTTACTGGAACGAGACACAGTATTCCAAATGTGGCTATGCCTAAAGAAGGCGTGGCTAACCTGTCCCTTCCAGATGTTGCTGAACTACAACTCTCATCATCCCTAGCCAACGTGGTCAATGGACAGCAATGATGGTTATTATAGTTCAGCAACATCTGGAGGGCATCAGGTTAGCATCTGCAAGAAAAGGTGTACTTGTGGGGCAGGTACAATTTCACGAAACCTTTCACCCATACGCTGGGGAGTTTATCAAATCCCTTTCTATCAGCGTTTCTCAAACTGGGATTCCCAGCTGTTCTCGGACTACAACTCTCATCATCCCTGACCACTGGTCCTGCTAGGATGGTGGGAGTTGTGGTCCAGCAACAGCTGGGGACCCAAGATTGAGAAACTGTTATCTAGCTCATCTCCAGTGGGGAAGAAAATCATTGAACACCCCAATGCTCATTTGCCCTTTTCCCCCACAGCAGTGCCTGGTCTCTTCTTTGGAAAGTGAGGTTTTTGGAAGCTAGAGAGCCCATCACATACAAGCATGAGCAAGATCTCCTACTGAAGTGAGAATGAAAGCCAAATGTAACTGAACACTGGAGGACCTTTTGGCTGGTTTTTGACAGCTGTGCTATTTTGTCTTGTGGGACCCATCCAATTTGGATAGCTTTGAAAGATAGGTGCATGGAAAAGTCTATTGATGGCTATTATGTTCTGCCTCCACTGTCAAGACTAGGGCTGGGCGATATCAGCTTTCCAACATCTCAGTTATATCACCAGCCAAGCACTGCGGTCTGGTGATATACCACAACGTTGAAAAAGCAAGCAGCAACGGCTGGGAAAAGATAGACATTGCATTTTACAAGGACAGGAAGGAAAACCATGGGCAGAATAATCGTCACACACAGGAGGAATAAGGATATAGTTTGAAACGCTTCACCTGTAGCTTTATAAATCATTTAATGTGTCAAGTCGAATGGATGTTGTTAAAATTGCAGTTGTTGTATAAGGGATTGTTATTTTGAATGGAATATAATTGAGATGAATAAGATGATGGAACGCAGAAACAAAGCAAATCATCAATTCTAGCACGCGGGAGGCCACCTAAATTATATAATTTGGCATCTGAATGATTGGAATCAGTAATTGTATTATAATTTGGCATTGTTATAATGAGGCTACCATTGAATTATTGTAACTGAAAACTAATAAAAATTATTGTAAAAAGAAAAAAGTTGAGAAAACAAGCTGCATTAGTCTCAGCCTGTGTGGCGCCAGGTGAAACTGCCACAGCTCTCACCGCAGGAGCCGAGGTGGTTTCAGCCCAGCACTTCACAGGCTGGGACAATGCAGCTTGTTTGTGCAGCTCAGCTGGGGTGTGGGAAGGCTCTGCATCTCCAGCTGAGCTTAAGCTTCTCCCGCCCCCCAGCTAAGCAAGCCCCATGCCTCCTTGGCTTCCACACCAGGCATTGGGGTTTCTTCAGCTGGGGGTGGCGTGGGGAGCAGGAGTAGTTTAAAGAAGCCAAGGGAGGACTAAGGTGTATCAGCTCGATGATACAGCTTCCTCTTTCCTCTGCAGTATGAAGTATGATGGCGGTTTCGCCCGGCAGTATATCGCAGGTGAAACTGCTGCTGCTCCTGAGTCCCTCTGCTACCAGTGGCCTGATGTTGAAAGCAGTGTTGCTTGTGATGCATGCAGAGGGTTGCAAGGCCAGCTGGCTAGCCCCAGCTGGGTTGTCTCCTTCCAGCCATCCCACTGCATAGACCCATCGGCCTCTGCTCTGATGTAAATCATCAACCCAGGCTTCAAAGCCAGGGCACACTATATCAGCGGAGCAAACTGCACACACAGAATAGGCGTGAGGCTTGTGGAAGCATACTACAACTACGGATTTATTAATAATAAATCAGGACAAAGAAACATGTCTCTCTCTTTGTCTTCTCAGAGAGACAGAGAAAAGCAAAAGTTATACACACAACGGAAGTTTTCAGCAGATGGTGCTGTTATGTAAACAGACATGTGACATGCAACAGTTCCATGTCTGCAACTAAAGGTGGAATGGAATTTTCCAACAGGTTGCAGAGGGACTTAGGAGTGGTGGCAGTTTCACCTGCGATACACCACCAGGTGAAGCTGCCATTGCGGTCTGTCAATCATACCAGTCCTGGTGTCAGGGACTGGACTGAGGAGGAATGGTGGGAGGGCCCCCCTTTTTTCCTGAACCTTCCCAAGGGCAAGAGGATAGTATTGATTGAGAACAGTGGTTTGCCGAAGGGCATAGTCCAGAGGGGAAAAGCTGGGAAATACTGGGTGAGGAATAGCTAGAAGAGAAAAGGCCAAGAGAGAGACAGCTGGCAGATTCAGTCTCATTGGACAGCATTCCTGGCACACCCCATCGCCTAATACTAGAAAGGCTTGGAAAGTGTTAGAACAGAAAGTGCAACAGCAAGAAGCTCAGACTACCCGATGTAGGGGTGACGTAGATTAATGGGGATGGAGGGGGTAAACCTTTACTGGGAGCAACGCCATTTTTTTGAGATATATGTATACCTTTGTCTCTTGCTTTGGTCATTCAAAAACTTATCTGGTAAGAACACTCCTTTCATTTGATCTGCTTATTTACTGCCACCAGGGGAGGGATCTGATTCCTTGAAGTCTGACACCAGGGCAATGTATCGATACCTCGCCCAGGCCTAGTCAAGACGGTAAGCCTCTGAATAATACCAGTTTCTGGATTTCACCAAGTGGTCTCTGGGTGGCCACAATGAATAAAGGAAGCTTGACTAGATGGGATTGACTGAACCATCAGGACTTTCCTTACCTTCTTAGACTTTGCATTCAGCAGAGCTAGGCATGAGCACCAGAGCTCTGCTACATGGGAAAGGACAATGACTTGTTAAGGCAATAACAACTGTGAGCAAATCTTAATGGGTGATACATTGGAAGGTGGTCCAATAGCTTTGCTTTAAAAGTGCCATTAGTTCATTTGGATCTGCTTGTGAAGATAAATAGATAGTAGGGGAACAGTTATACTCTCACTCTTTTAAATTGCTGACAGTAATCTGCTCTTATGAGGTATTAAAACGTAGCTCTTTGGCTGCAGTCTTCAAACTCCTCTCTAGTATTATTGTCTAATAGTCATTTATTATTTAGGTTTTAGGAGACTTTTTATTAATGTTCCCACCATAGGTAGGAAGCTCAAAGTGGACTGCCCATTTTAAACAAAGAATCTTTATTAAAATGCAAGCTGCTGGAAAAAATGGGATGGGTGAATCTGTCCATTTTGGTTTCTTATCAGTTTCTCCTTTTGTCCCCCCCCCCCCCCATCGTAAGTTCTGTTCTTTCTCCACATTTCTACATCAGGGAAGTGCGAATTTTGATCGGTGTCTGTGTTTCGGTGAGGAGAGTTTTTCAAGCTCTTTTTCTTCAAAATGCAGAGTGGTGTTTCGAGCAGAATGTCTCTCCAGCTATATGTGTGGGTGTCCAATCTGGCTTTCTCTTAACTTTACTGCTGCCTGCTACAGCTCATCAGGTGAGGAGAAAGAGAGATAGAGATTGAAATATACTCGGAGTCGAGAGTGGATTTCATGCTCTTTATTCAGCTCATAGTGGTGAGGAGGAATGGAAGTTCCCCCACAATATCTGCTTTATATACATTATTTACAGAATGGGCTGCACATGATTGGCTAATTCCAGGATTCTCCTGTAGGCCAATCAGGTTGTGGATTCACTTCCACCTGGAGCTGGATTGGGTGGCTCCTGCAGACCAATCCTACTGCTGCATTCTTCTAGGACCAATCAGACTGCTGCATTCTGAATCCTATTGTTCTAGGACCAATCAGACTGCTGCATTTGGGATCCTATTATTCTAGGACCAATCAGACTACTGCATTTTGGATCCTATTCAACTCAGTACACAACAGAGAGAGAGACTCACATCTCTGCTCCACCCAGTTTTGCCTCTGGCCCTGCCAACGTCTGCCTCTGGCCTCATGCAGCACTAGCATGCGGCTCTCTGGAGAGGAAATGCGGACCTTGGGTTGAAAAGGGGTTCCCCAGCCCTGTTGTAACATTTAGTCGAGAGTCCTTGAGTACATCATTTCCAGTGGCATCCCTGCTGCCCCAGCCCTGTGCCAAGATGGCAAGATGAAATGGGTATATGTATGAAAAGATTAAATGAGTCCCCCTAAGATTCCGATCTGGCACAACCTTTCTTCTAAATCAACGTGCATTAAACATGAATGAATTTTTTCTCCCCCTCCGGAACTCAATATTTGACCACTTTTAAGCTTCAAACAATTAAGAAGGAAGCCAGATGGCAATGTAAAACTCATCAGCAGATTTTGTTTGTGTCTGGTGGCATGGCCCCAGGACTCAAATACATTGGCAGGCAATAATATAGTTTATCAAAGATTATGCAGATTATGACCTCTCTGTGGATCCCGTAAATATTCTCTTGCACAGCTTGATCTGGAATTCATCCCTTTGGAAAGAAAGGGGAGGATGGTTGCATTTTTATTGATGAGGGAGGAATGAAAACTGTTTTAATAAGAAGGGGGGGAAAGCAACATACAAAGGTATAGCAGATTATAGAGGGTTGGGAAGAAACAAAGCTACAGATCAATCCCAACCCAGTATTCTGGATTTGGGGTAGGTGAATTTGGGGTAGGATGAGATGTCCCTGGGCCTAGCTCTGCTGGCTAAACCAGACTCCCACCTGCTGGCACCTATGAAGTGGTGTGAGCATCACTGTTGATGTGACACTCTCACATCCACCCACCATTTATGTGTGTGAGTGCCAAATGGGTCTCCAAATGGTCTCCAAATGGCCGCTCTGGAGGTGGGGAAGGGCTGAGCTGGTCTGGATTCTGTAGGATCCTGAGCTGGTCCAGCTGCCATCATGCAACAAGCATTTGGTCCAATCCGAACATCACCACCCTGCTCCGCCTTCCATGGCAGAGGGAAGATTAGGCCTGTGCTATTGGCATTGCTCAGGAATTGCAAGAAAGCAAAGAGCCAGTGTTGTTTTGAATTCTAGTGGTTAAAATCAGTGTAATTTTGACAGTCAGTCAGTTTTATTGCGCATAGCCAAAGGCTGTCACAATGTACACAGAATCATTCAACAATTAAAAGAAAATACGCTGGATTGAAACAAAAAACTTAAAACATTTGTATTATCAAGACATTGCCTACTCTAAACAGAGCTATAAAAGCACCTTAATATACAGGTTAAGACATTAAACAATAAAATTTATATGCTAAAATCATCACATGGCTACTAATATATTAAAAAATAATGTTAATTAAGACAATGTGCAATTATATTCGGAGTTTGGTGATAAAGATAGAATATAGCTTGATGTAGATAGGGTCAAATAAATTCATCTCCTTTGCAGTTGGCGGCTATGTTGGCTATATAATTTGTTCTAATTTTCCTGGCGGCAGTTGCAAAGAGTGCTACACGCCAGGTCACATACTTATCTGTGTCTGCGAGGAGATATAAAATCAAGTTAAGTCTGTCATCTCAATTCAAAGCAATGTTCGATTGTATTCAACCATACAAGAAAACCTGCTCCTTGATCTCAGGAACCATCCTGCAAAATTTGGATACAATCTCTTAGGGGGAGTCCAAATGTATGGAGAACACACAAATAAACAACTTTGCAACATACCGTATTTTTCGCTCTATAGGACGCCCTTTTCCCCCTCCAAAAATGAAGGGGAAATGTGTGTGCATCCTATGGAACGAATGCAGGCTTTTGCTGAAGCCTGGAGGGCGAGAGGGGTCGGTGTGCACTGACCCCTCTCGCTCTCCAGGCTTCAGGCAGCTATCTGTAAGCCTTCGGAGTGTGGTGGGAGTTCCCGCTGGGCTCTGAAGGCTTGCGGATAGCAGCCTGTTCTGGGGGCTGGAGTCGGGGGAAGCTTGAGCTTCCCCCGGCCCAGCCCCGTGGCTGGGGGGGAAATGTTCTTTCTTTATTTCCCCCTCCCCCCTAAAAATTAGGTGCGCCCTATGGTCTGGTGCGCCCTATGGAGCAAAAAATACGATATATATGGTTAATAAAAGAAACACTCTGCTTATGCTTCTAAATGTTTATCTAAGAGCAGATCCTGGGGAAGGATCACTTTTTTTAAAAAATGACATTGAAATGATGTGTTTGTTATTCTTAATTTTAAAAACAAAAGTTGACTTTACAATACATTTAATCTCTAGATTTCTTTTTGGAACTGTATGTGGTTTAACTCTGTACATTTTGGAAGCAATCAGGCAAGTGCCAGTACTCCAAAAGCCACATATCAATGAATATTGTGGGTGATTGATGGTGGAAGAAATAGTCGGTGGAATATGCTGATATCTACGTATATAGTTGCATCATTTCCCCAGTGACTTTTATGTTTTTGGCAACACTGATAATGCAAACAGTTTGTTTGAAAAAGCATCGCCTCCCAAACCTGTTGAAGCAGAAGCAAATTATGAGTTTTATAATAGTGTTCTCATTAAACCATGACATCTCGCTTCTCAGGTATGTGATGGAACTGGGTTATATTGCATTGTAACTGCTAATTACCGTCCCTGAATATGTCAAAATCAAAAATAAAGATCTTTTCAGAAGGCAATGTGGCAGTGAAGTATTCAGAAGGTTAGCATCTGCAAGAAAAGGTGTACTTGTGGGGCAGGTACAATTTCACGAAACCTTTCACCCATACGCTGGGGAGTTTATCAAATCCCTTTCTATCAGCGTTTCTCAAACTGGGATTCCCAGCTGTTCTCGGACTACAACTCTCATCATCCCTGACCACTGGTCCTGCTAGGATGGTGGGAGTTGTGGTCCAGCAACAGCTGGGGACCCAAGATTGAGAAACTGTTATCTAGCTCATCTCCAGTGGGGAAGAAAATCATTGAACACCCCAATGCTCATTTGCCCTTTTCCCCCACAGCAGTGCCTGGTCTCTTCTTTGGAAAGTGAGGTTTTTGGAAGCTAGAGAGCCCATCACATACAAGCATGAGCAAGATCTCCTACTGAAGTGAGAATGAAAGCCAAATGTAACTGAACACTGGAGGACCTTTTGGCTGGTTTTTGACAGCTGTGCTATTTTGTCTTGTGGGACCCATCCAATTTGGATAGCTTTGAAAGATAGGTGCATGGAAAAGTCTATTGATGGCTATTATGTTCTGCCTCCACTGTCAAGACTAGGGCTGGGCGATATCAGCTTTCCAACATCTCAGTTATATCACCAGCCAAGCACTGCGGTCTGGTGATATACCACAACGTTGAAAAAGCAAGCAGCAACGGCTGGGAAAAGATAGACATTGCATTTTACAAGGACAGGAAGGAAAACCATGGGCAGAATAATCGTCACACACAGGAGGAATAAGGATATAGTTTGAAACGCTTCACCTGTAGCTTTATAAATCATTTAATGTGTCAAGTCGAATGGATGTTGTTAAAATTGCAGTTGTTGTATAAGGGATTGTTATTTTGAATGGAATATAATTGAGATGAATAAGATGATGGAACGCAGAAACAAAGCAAATCATCAATTCTAGCACGCGGGAGGCCACCTAAATTATATAATTTGGCATCTGAATGATTGGAATCAGTAATTGTATTATAATTTGGCATTGTTATAATGAGGCTACCATTGAATTATTGTAACTGAAAACTAATAAAAATTATTGTAAAAAGAAAAAAGTTGAGAAAACAAGCTGCATTAGTCTCAGCCTGTGTGGCGCCAGGTGAAACTGCCACAGCTCTCACCGCAGGAGCCGAGGTGGTTTCAGCCCAGCACTTCACAGGCTGGGACAATGCAGCTTGTTTGTGCAGCTCAGCTGGGGTGTGGGAAGGCTCTGCATCTCCAGCTGAGCTTAAGCTTCTCCCGCCCCCCAGCTAAGCAAGCCCCATGCCTCCTTGGCTTCCACACCAGGCATTGGGGTTTCTTCAGCTGGGGGTGGCGTGGGGAGCAGGAGTAGTTTAAAGAAGCCAAGGGAGGACTAAGGTGTATCAGCTCGATGATACAGCTTCCTCTTTCCTCTGCAGTATGAAGTATGATGGCGGTTTCGCCCGGCAGTATATCGCAGGTGAAACTGCTGCTGCTCCTGAGTCCCTCTGCTACCAGTGGCCTGATGTTGAAAGCAGTGTTGCTTGTGATGCATGCAGAGGGTTGCAAGGCCAGCTGGCTAGCCCCAGCTGGGTTGTCTCCTTCCAGCCATCCCACTGCATAGACCCATCGGCCTCTGCTCTGATGTAAATCATCAACCCAGGCTTCAAAGCCAGGGCACACTATATCAGCGGAGCAAACTGCACACACAGAATAGGCGTGAGGCTTGTGGAAGCATACTACAACTACGGATTTATTAATAATAAATCAGGACAAAGAAACATGTCTCTCTCTTTGTCTTCTCAGAGAGACAGAGAAAAGCAAAAGTTATACACACAACGGAAGTTTTCAGCAGATGGTGCTGTTATGTAAACAGACATGTGACATGCAACAGTTCCATGTCTGCAACTAAAGGTGGAATGGAATTTTCCAACAGGTTGCAGAGGGACTTAGGAGTGGTGGCAGTTTCACCTGCGATACACCACCAGGTGAAGCTGCCATTGCGGTCTGTCAATCATACCAGTCCTGGTGTCAGGGACTGGACTGAGGAGGAATGGTGGGAGGGCCCCCCTTTTTTCCTGAACCTTCCCAAGGGCAAGAGGATAGTATTGATTGAGAACAGTGGTTTGCCGAAGGGCATAGTCCAGAGGGGAAAAGCTGGGAAATACTGGGTGAGGAATAGCTAGAAGAGAAAAGGCCAAGAGAGAGACAGCTGGCAGATTCAGTCTCATTGGACAGCATTCCTGGCACACCCCATCGCCTAATACTAGAAAGGCTTGGAAAGTGTTAGAACAGAAAGTGCAACAGCAAGAAGCTCAGACTACCCGATGTAGGGGTGACGTAGATTAATGGGGATGGAGGGGGTAAACCTTTACTGGGAGCAACGCCATTTTTTTGAGATATATGTATACCTTTGTCTCTTGCTTTGGTCATTCAAAAACTTATCTGGTAAGAACACTCCTTTCATTTGATCTGCTTATTTACTGCCACCAGGGGAGGGATCTGATTCCTTGAAGTCTGACACCAGGGCAATGTATCGATACCTCGCCCAGGCCTAGTCAAGACGGTAAGCCTCTGAATAATACCAGTTTCTGGATTTCACCAAGTGGTCTCTGGGTGGCCACAATGAATAAAGGAAGCTTGACTAGATGGGATTGACTGAACCATCAGGACTTTCCTTACCTTCTTAGACTTTGCATTCAGCAGAGCTAGGCATGAGCACCAGAGCTCTGCTACATGGGAAAGGACAATGACTTGTTAAGGCAATAACAACTGTGAGCAAATCTTAATGGGTGATACATTGGAAGGTGGTCCAATAGCTTTGCTTTAAAAGTGCCATTAGTTCATTTGGATCTGCTTGTGAAGATAAATAGATAGTAGGGGAACAGTTATACTCTCACTCTTTTAAATTGCTGACAGTAATCTGCTCTTATGAGGTATTAAAACGTAGCTCTTTGGCTGCAGTCTTCAAACTCCTCTCTAGTATTATTGTCTAATAGTCATTTATTATTTAGGTTTTAGGAGACTTTTTATTAATGTTCCCACCATAGGTAGGAAGCTCAAAGTGGACTGCCCATTTTAAACAAAGAATCTTTATTAAAATGCAAGCTGCTGGAAAAAATGGGATGGGTGAATCTGTCCATTTTGGTTTCTTATCAGTTTCTCCTTTTGTCCCCCCCCCCCCCCCATCGTAAGTTCTGTTCTTTCTCCACATTTCTACATCAGGGAAGTGCGAATTTTGATCGGTGTCTGTGTTTCGGTGAGGAGAGTTTTTCAAGCTCTTTTTCTTCAAAATGCAGAGTGGTGTTTCGAGCAGAATGTCTCTCCAGCTATATGTGTGGGTGTCCAATCTGGCTTTCTCTTAACTTTACTGCTGCCTGCTACAGCTCATCAGGTGAGGAGAAAGAGAGATAGAGATTGAAATATACTCGGAGTCGAGAGTGGATTTCATGCTCTTTATTCAGCTCATAGTGGTGAGGAGGAATGGAAGTTCCCCCACAATATCTGCTTTATATACATTATTTACAGAATGGGCTGCACATGATTGGCTAATTCCAGGATTCTCCTGTAGGCCAATCAGGTTGTGGATTCACTTCCACCTGGAGCTGGATTGGGTGGCTCCTGCAGACCAATCCTACTGCTGCATTCTTCTAGGACCAATCAGACTGCTGCATTCTGAATCCTATTGTTCTAGGACCAATCAGACTGCTGCATTTGGGATCCTATTATTCTAGGACCAATCAGACTACTGCATTTTGGATCCTATTCAACTCAGTACACAACAGAGAGAGAGACTCACATCTCTGCTCCACCCAGTTTTGCCTCTGGCCCTGCCAACGTCTGCCTCTGGCCTCATGCAGCACTAGCATGCGGCTCTCTGGAGAGGAAATGCGGACCTTGGGTTGAAAAGGGGTTCCCCAGCCCTGTTGTAACATTTAGTCGAGAGTCCTTGAGTACATCATTTCCAGTGGCATCCCTGCTGCCCCAGCCCTGTGCCAAGATGGCAAGATGAAATGGGTATATGTATGAAAAGATTAAATGAGTCCCCCTAAGATTCCGATCTGGCACAACCTTTCTTCTAAATCAACGTGCATTAAACATGAATGAATTTTTTCTCCCCCTCCGGAACTCAATATTTGACCACTTTTAAGCTTCAAACAATTAAGAAGGAAGCCAGATGGCAATGTAAAACTCATCAGCAGATTTTGTTTGTGTCTGGTGGCATGGCCCCAGGACTCAAATACATTGGCAGGCAATAATATAGTTTATCAAAGATTATGCAGATTATGACCTCTCTGTGGATCCCGTAAATATTCTCTTGCACAGCTTGATCTGGAATTCATCCCTTTGGAAAGAAAGGGGAGGATGGTTGCATTTTTATTGATGAGGGAGGAATGAAAACTGTTTTAATAAGAAGGGGGGGAAAGCAACATACAAAGGTATAGCAGATTATAGAGGGTTGGGAAGAAACAAAGCTACAGATCAATCCCAACCCAGTATTCTGGATTTGGGGTAGGTGAATTTGGGGTAGGATGAGATGTCCCTGGGCCTAGCTCTGCTGGCTAAACCAGACTCCCACCTGCTGGCACCTATGAAGTGGTGTGAGCATCACTGTTGATGTGACACTCTCACATCCACCCACCATTTATGTGTGTGAGTGCCAAATGGGTCTCCAAATGGTCTCCAAATGGCCGCTCTGGAGGTGGGGAAGGGCTGAGCTGGTCTGGATTCTGTAGGATCCTGAGCTGGTCCTGCTGCCATCATGCAACAAGCATTTGGTCCAATCCGAACATCACCACCCTGCTCCGCCTTCCATGGCAGAGGGAAGATTAGGCCTGTGCTATTGGCATTGCTCAGGAATTGCAAGAAAGCAAAGAGCCAGTGTTGTTTTGAATTCTAGTGGTTAAAATCAGTGTAATTTTGACAGTCAGTCAGTTTTATTGCGCATAGCCAAAGGCTGTCACAATGTACACAGAATCATTCAACAATTAAAAGAAAATACGCTGGATTGAAACAAAAAACTTAAAACATTTGTATTATCAAGACATTGCCTACTCTAAACAGAGCTATAAAAGCACCTTAATATACAGGTTAAGACATTAAACAATAAAATTTATATGCTAAAATCATCACATGGCTACTAATATATTAAAAAATAATGTTAATTAAGACAATGTGCAATTATATTCGGAGTTTGGTGATAAAGATAGAATATAGCTTGATGTAGATAGGGTCAAATAAATTCATCTCCTTTGCAGTTGGCGGCTATGTTGGCTATATAATTTGTTCTAATTTTCCTGGCGGCAGTTGCAAAGAGTGCTACACGCCAGGTCACATACTTATCTGTGTCTGCGAGGAGATATAAAATCAAGTTAAGTCTGTCATCTCAATTCAAAGCAATGTTCGATTGTATTCAACCATACAAGAAAACCTGCTCCTTGATCTCAGGAACCATCCTGCAAAATTTGGATACAATCTCTTAGGGGGAGTCCAAATGTATGGAGAACACACAAATAAACAACTTTGCAACATACCGTATTTTTCGCTCTATAGGACGCCCTTTTCCCCCTCCAAAAATGAAGGGGAAATGTGTGTGCATCCTATGGAACGAATGCAGGCTTTTGCTGAAGCCTGGAGGGCGAGAGGGGTCGGTGTGCACTGACCCCTCTCGCTCTCCAGGCTTCAGGCAGCTATCTGTAAGCCTTCGGAGTGTGGTGGGAGTTCCCGCTGGGCTCTGAAGGCTTGCGGATAGCAGCCTGTTCTGGGGGCTGGAGTCGGGGGAAGCTTGAGCTTCCCCCGGCCCAGCCCCGTGGCTGGGGGGGAAATGTTCTTTCTTTATTTCCCCCTCCCCCCTAAAAATTAGGTGCGCCCTATGGTCTGGTGCGCCCTATGGAGCAAAAAATACGATATATATGGTTAATAAAAGAAACACTCTGCTTATGCTTCTAAATGTTTATCTAAGAGCAGATCCTGGGGAAGGATCACTTTTTTTAAAAAATGACATTGAAATGATGTGTTTGTTATTCTTAATTTTAAAAACAAAAGTTGACTTTACAATACATTTAATCTCTAGATTTCTTTTTGGAACTGTATGTGGTTTAACTCTGTACATTTTGGAAGCAATCAGGCAAGTGCCAGTACTCCAAAAGCCACATATCAATGAATATTGTGGGTGATTGATGGTGGAAGAAATAGTCGGTGGAATATGCTGATATCTACGTATATAGTTGCATCATTTCCCCAGTGACTTTTATGTTTTTGGCAACACTGATAATGCAAACAGTTTGTTTGAAAAAGCATCGCCTCCCAAACCTGTTGAAGCAGAAGCAAATTATGAGTTTTATAATAGTGTTCTCATTAAACCATGACATCTCGCTTCTCAGGTATGTGATGGAACTGGGTTATATTGCATTGTAACTGCTAATTACCGTCCCTGAATATGTCAAAATCAAAAATAAAGATCTTTTCAGAAGGCAATGTGGCAGTGAAGTATAGTGGATAAATTTTGAACCTTGGGGTCCCATTCCTCCCTCCACCAGCACTGAGATGGTAAATGCATATCTCAAGTCCTCCTGATATAGCTGAACTGTTGCTCCCATTGTCCCTAACCATTGGCAGGTGGGCAGAATCCTGCCTGCAGGCTTCCCACAGCTATCTGGTTGGCTGCTATGTGAACAGGATACTGGACTAGATGGGCTGTTGGTCTCATCCAGCAGGCTTTTATGTTCATAGCCCTAGCAATTTCCATTGGGGTGAGACTTGCCACCAACATGTCTCAGCAGAGGGCTGTAGAATTCTCTGTTTAGAGAAAGCTTCAAGTGGTGTTGGAGCTGCATCAAACAGTCTATCAGAATATTTGTAAGTTGCTGCAATGGGAATAATGCTACATCATGGCAATGGCCCGGTTTGTACATTACGCTAACCATGGTTTAGTGGGAATGTGGCGTGTGCAGGCTCCAGGAGAGGAGATCGCAGTCACTTTGTTCCTTCCTAGCCAATCTGTTGCTGTGCTATGCTGCTCTGAACTAAACCATGGCTTGGCTTAGTGCAGCATTCCAACCAAGCTCATGGTTTAGCTTCTCCCAGACAAACCATTGGATGTAACCAAGGGTTTGTCCTACGGTTTACTGCTCATGGTTTGTCTTGGAGAGCGAAACCATGAGCCCAGTTTGGATGACATGCTAAGACAAGCCATAGTTTAAGGCACAGCAGCAGTATGGCGAAGGAGAGACAAAGCAACAGGGATTTCTTCTTCAGGAGTTATCATGCTTGTGCAGTCACACTAAGCCATATTTCAGCATGCTGTGTGGACCAGTGTCATTCCCAGGAGGACTGCTGAGGGTAGATATCACTACTCCCACAGGCCTGCAAAACTGTGACATTAGCAAAGAAGAGGAGGTTAAGGGGTGATATGATAGCCATGTTCAAATATATAAAAGGATGTCACATAGAGGAGGGAGAAAGGTTGTCTTCTGCTGCTCCAGAGAAGCGGACACGGAGCAATGGATCCAAACTACAAGAAAGAAGATTCCACCTAAACATTAGGAAGAACTTCCTGACAGTAAGAGCTGTTCGACAGTGGAATTTGCTGCCAAGGAGTGTGGTGGAGTCTCCTTCTTTGGAGGTCTTTAAGCAGAGGCTTGACAACCATATGTCAGGAGTGCTCTGATGGTGTTTCCTGCTTGGCAGGGGGTTGGACTCGATGGCCCTTCTGGTCTCTTCCAACTCTATTATTCTATGATTCTATGATTCAATCACACCAGGATACCTCATGCAGTCTCTACGCACCTGCCCGTTATGAGTGAGTGTCTTCTTCACAATGGCAAACAGTTGGCCGTCTTGTCTACGCGAGATGCCTGTACGTAAAGGTGGTTGCTTGAGTTTAAAGTTTGGAGCTGAAAGAAACAAGAGTAGAGTACCACTATGAGGGGAGAGAGGGAGGGATAATTGAAGAAGCCTTCCCACAGGGAGTAAATAATTAAAATGCTAATAGACCTAACTAGACTCAAAGATGTTTGTTCAAACATCTCCCCAGGGTAGGTGGACATGATAATGGAATTGTATCTTGCTGCTATTTCTTCACAGCAACAATATCTCTTAGAAATACTTTGCGCATCATGCTAAGAGGGAACGACGGTGTCATGTGACGCAAATGACAGAGACTCTGTACAGATCCTGAGATCATGCAGCAATGATTGTGGGTTCCTGTGTAACAGAAAACTAATCTGTCTAATGGCATCTCCAGGCATCCTCCATGTATTACTGGGAATTTCTAGCCTGGGTAGAAGTCTGTGTTGCTAAGGGGAAGCAGGTGGCCTGCTTGCTTCTCTTCATCAATACCACTCTACAGTTCAGAGGAAGCTGATCCATTTGAAGGAATGGGACCCTGTTCCACCCATCCACCTTTATCCGTCTGCCCTCAGCCAGCTCCCATCTGCCTGCCTCCAGTCCACCAAGTGGCACTGGCTGTCCCCTTCCTCCTCCGTAGACTCAGTCTCAGTTGGCCTCAGCAGGGAAGAGGATGGGGGACAAAAGTAGAATTAGTTGGTCCTGTCTGTCATTGGGTGTCAGGCTTCGAGGAATCAGCTTCCTTCCTCTGTGGCAGTAAAACAAAGATCAAATGAAAGGAGCTTCTTACCAGTTAGAATCTTTAATAATCACAGTGAGAGAGCAAAGAACCTGTTTCCCAGAAATGGCGGTGCTCCCAATTAAGGCTTACATCCCCTCCATCCCTATAAATGTATGTCACTCCTACATCTTGTAATCTGAGCTTGTACCCTCTGTGCTTTCTGTTCTGAGACTTTCTGAGCTCTTCTCGACCTTGGAGAGAGCGGAGGGATGCTGTCCAACGACTGTGAATCTGCTAACCCTCTCTCTTCCGATGTTTCTTCTCCTAGGTGTTCCCCATCCGTTATTCCTCAGCTTCTGCCTTCTGAACTATGCCCCTCTGCAAACCACTGTTCCAAGTCTATACTGTCCTCCTGCTCTTGACAAGATTCAGGAGCAGGGGGAGGGGGTGGCTCCCACCATTCCTCCTCAGCACGGTCCCAGACATCGTGTTTGTCCACCTACTGCTGGACCCAGTGCCTTCCATACATCAGTGAGAACCAGTAACTGATGGCTGTTGCAGATCTGAGGACAAACAGGTGGGCTACATAGAGCTTCTGGTGAGAGGATTCTGACCAGGCTTGGTGCTATGTCCTGAAGGGTATTGGAGTAGTGTGTCAACTCCCCCAGGGTCCCCTTGCCTACCCTTACCTTTCTTGGTTTATGCTGGTTTTGTGAAACAACTCAGGAGAAGAAGAATCTCACATTTCCCCAATGATTGCTTGTGGCTTCCAAGGGTGATCCCAGGGCTTGAGGAGGTGCCGAGTCCTGTTATGGCCATGATGCCAATTCCTTTGCCTGGTTGGCAGGAGTGGCTCTGGCACTCCTGCTGGAAACTCAGTTGACAGCTCCTCTCCCACCCTTGCAGAAGCCTTCCCTAACATTGGTCCTTAGGTGGTGGTGGACAACCTTGGCTTCCCATAAGCACTCACGGCTTTCCCCCAAAGAATTCTGGGAGCTGTAGTTTGTTAACGGTGCTGAGAGTTACCATTCCCTCCACAGAGTTCACAATTTTCAGAGTTCCATGTGAAGAGG
The DNA here is from genome assembly GCF_964234715.1 of Podarcis melisellensis. Taxonomy (NCBI): domain Eukaryota; kingdom Metazoa; phylum Chordata; class Lepidosauria; order Squamata; family Lacertidae; genus Podarcis; species Podarcis melisellensis. Next base: position 16,310,232 of record NC_138528.1, on the reverse strand, counting down.
GAATGATCAATGGAGCTGCTCTGGGGGTCTCCTAACAACTCTCCTAACAAGCTAGTGTGGTGTAGTGGTTAAGAGCGGTAGACTCGTAATCTGGTGAACCGGGTTCGTGTCTCTGCTCCTCCACATGCGGCTGCTGGGTGACCTTGGGCTTCACACTTCTCTGAAGTCTCTCAGCCCCACTCACCTCACAGAGTGTTTGTTGCGGGGGAGGAAGGGTAAGGAGAATGTTAGCCGCTTTGAGACTCCTTAAGGGGATGAAAGGCGGGATATCAAATCCAAACTACTCCTCCTCCTCCTTGTCCTCCTCCTCCCCTTCTTCTTCTTCTTCTTCTTCTTCTTCTTCTTCTTCTTCTTCTTCTTCTTCTTCTTCTTCTCCCAGCACACTTCTACAGCCAGCAGCTGTGCTGGTCCCGGAGGGGAAGGTACTGTTACCGTGGCCAAAGTTCAGTCCTGAGGCACTAGCCTGGTAGAAGTTCACAAGATGAGAGGCGAGGTCCGAAACAGGGAGCTGGGCGGAATCAGGAACACTCAAGATCAGAAGCAGAAAGCCAGGCGGGGAACAGGAACGCTGGAAGGTCCGAAGCAGGAAGCCGGGCAGGAAACAGGAACACTGGAAGGTCCGAAACAGGGAGCCGGGCGGGAACAGGAACGCTGTAAGGTCAGAAGCAGGAAGCCGGGCGAGGGACAGGAACACTGGAAGTTCAGGTCTAGGTCCGGGTGAGAGCAGGTACTCCACGACGACGTTGCTCCTGCAACCTGGGACCGGGCTGACTGACCTTTATCTTCTCTAAGGCCAGGGGCGGTCCCGGCCCCCAGGAGCCCCGCCTCTCCTGGCCTTAAGGCGAGCACTCCTCCTGGGAGAAACCAGTTCCCTTCGCCTCTCTGCCCTAAGCCTCTGCAGTTCAGGAGAGGCCGAAGGGTTACTGGGCCCCGGGGGAGGCTCACCTGTAGACACTGAGTCCTCAAGCACCTCTGGGGCCAGAATGGTTTCACCTGGTGCCTGCTCCTGAGGATCTGCCACAGGTGCAGGCTCCTCAGAATCTAGGCCTTGCCCCAGTTCAGCCGGCCCTGGAGACGGGGACTCCTGTGCAGGCTGGGATTCCTCTGGTTCAGCCTCTGAATCGGAATCCCAGGCCATCACAGCAGCATAGCATGGGTTGCTGGGGTCCAGGGCACTGTGGGGGCATGACGGGGGGCAGGACACTGATGGTGAACATAGCCTGTCGCTCCAGCCCAGCCCTAAACGTCAATGCCACTGGAGCAACCAAGCTACAGTGGTGTGATGGGTTGCCCACGTCACTGCAAATGCCACTTTGACTGAGATTGCGTGCCTTAATTTTGACGAAGGTGAAAGTAAAAACAGGTGGCAAGGAGGGTGCCTGTCATCTGAGGTGAAAAGAACAAAAAAACTGGCACCGGGAAACTATCGGCTCAGCCCATCCTCCTTCATATTCTCTTTGGTTTCCTAAACCTGTGTCTCAAGTAGAAAAGGGACGGCACTCTTTGGACATCCCTGCTATCTCACTGCAAGGGCCGCTGCCTCTTCTCTCTCTCTCTTTTAAAAATTTTATTTATACATTTCAGATATATACATTTCACTGCTTTTACAATCATTTTGACATTTTAAAACTTGACTTCCTTCATCTTCTTTCTCCAGTTCCTTACATTTATTTTTAATGTCTTCTGCATATCCAACTTAACTTACTCATTTATTTATCTTCTTTAAATATATACTCTTATGTAACTGCAGGTTATTACAATAATCCTGCCAGTGTTTTTATCAGTTTACAATTTATCTGTAAATATTCAATAAACCATTTCCATTCTTTTATTAAAAAGTTTGTTATCTTGATTTCTTATTGTTCCGTTAAGTTTCGCAATTTCTGCATATTCCATAAGTTTTTGTATCCATTCTTCCTTTGCTGGGACTCTTTCCATTTTTGGGCAAGTAACATTCCTGCCACTGTAGCCGCATTTCATTGTATATCATTTCCCAGTAGGTCTTAAGCTTACTACAAGACCACCTGAAAGGACTGATTCCTCAGCTGGGCTGAGTGTTTGCTGTGAGAGATTGACAATATTGTTGATCATGTTGTTTGGATTGTTAGCCTGTGGGTTGGAAAGGTTAGAGAGGTTTTTTTTGTTTTTTCAGTAACTCCAGTTGAGAGTGGTAAATGGTTTGTCTTTCCTTGTGGAACTCTTGACAAGCTGGGTGATTCCTTGTAGAGTTGTCCAGTACAGAGAGTTCCTCCTTTATTTGCTTCTGTTTAGAGTACAGAACGCTGATCAGATGTTTGAGCAGCTTCTTGGAGAAAGTGTGGCTTAGTTTCTTTGGATTTTCAGTAGGATAGGTGGGTTGTAGAGGGTTCTTAATTCTAAGACCCTTAGGTATAATGTCCAGGTTCTTGCAGTTAGTCAGAAAGGAGATATCAGTCTGTACCTGTGCAAGTTTCTTTGTGAGGCTGATGGACTTCCATTTCATGCAGCTCAATGTGGTGCCTTGCATGATTCTAGATTCAGGTAAGTAGCCATGTTAGTCTGACACAGTCGGAATAAATAAATAAAAAATAAAAAATTATCCAGTAACACCTTAGAGACCAACTAAGTTTGTTCTGGGTATAAGCTTTCGTGTGCAAACAAACTTAGTTGGTCTCTAGTTGGTCTTACTTAGTTGGTCTCTAAGGTGCTACTGGACAATTGTTTTATTTTTTTATTTACAAGACCACCACATATTGAAATACTTCATTGTCACTTGTACAACTTGTATACAGTGAGATTACACGAGCACCTCCCACTCAGCTCTCTTGTTGTCGTTTAGTTGTTTAGTCGTGTCCGACTCTTCGTGACCCCATGGACCAGAGCACGTCAGGCACTCCTGTCTTCCACTGCCTCCCGCAGCTTGGTCAAACTCATGCTGGTAGCTTCAAGAACACTGTCCAACCATCTCGTCCTCTGTCGTCCTCTTCTCCTTGGGCCCTCCATCTTTCCCAACATCAGGGTCTCTTACTCAAGTTCTCTTAATCAAAATTAATTCCCCTCATTTACTGACGCACACCCACCAAACCAGCCTAACAGCCCACGGATAGAAGCTGTTCTTTACCCTGTTGGTGCGACTAATTTGCCATCAATTTGATTTTAATTAATTTTCTTAATGAAATGTTTTTAGAATGTTGGATTATTTGATTGTTGTTAGCCGCCCTGAGCCCGGCTTCGGCTGGGGAGGGCGGGATTTAAATAAAATGTATTATTATTATTATACTATTAATCATGCTTCTATATCTTCTGCCTGAGGGCAGGAGATCAAGAAAGTGCCAGCCAGGGTGTGAATCATCCCTGAGAATTTTCCTCACTCTCCTGAGGCAACGTTCTTCCACTATTTCACCCAGCGGATTCACGGGACAGCCCATTATATCTTGTGCTGTATTCACCACATATGATAAAAAGAACCTTCTTTCTTTTTTTACATTTCCAATTATTACATTATTTGATTTAGATTTATACATTTTTGCCAGTTTACTTCGGTGTTAGATACCATCAATGCTGCCTCTTCTCTCACTTGCCTCCCTTGCCAGCCTGCGTAGGAGTGCCTGGTTGTGCGCCTGGGACCATGGCACCCCTGCCCCCCCCAGCTCCCAGAATCCTTTGGGGAAAACCATTGCTGTTTAAATGTGTGGTGTGAATGTAGCCCTAACAGGCCTCTTGTCTGGTTCAGCAGGCTGACTACAACTCACATAATTTCCAGTCAGGATGGCTACAAGTTCAGAAATGTTGGAAGCCATAGCCCAACGACATCTACAGACCATGCATGGGGAATGTTGTCTTACAGAGTAGCCCATGTAAATAACTCCTGCGGTGTTTTGCATTAGAGCACCCAGCTTATCTGTTTTTATTGCTGAGTGCCAGGCGGTGTGTTTTATTTGGGAGAAGCCTAGCTATCTTTAGCCTGTGTCAGTAAACATGAATAATCTGCATGGAAATCTTTGTGCAATTTCTGTTGCTGCTCCATTAGGTTAGCTGGCAGGGTATCAAATTTACGCATCACACCCAATTTCTCAAGGGTGGTGGAGGATATGAATTTATTACTCATAATTAATTACATTGCTTTTCTCATGCGTGGTTCATAAGGTGTGTAGCGGCCTCTGCTGGTGAAAATTCAAAGTAATAAAACAGCTTGCAAATCATAGCCGAGAGCACTTTAAAGTGCTATAGGTCTTTTTCAGTCTCTCTCACAGACACATTCCACCCATCCCAGATGATACAAAAGAAATTCATGTTTTGGAATGTGTGTGGAGATGTGGTTTATTGAGTTTCCACACACTCTCTGTATAAACTGCCAGACATAAGCAAATTGCGAGAAGAGATATTATTAGTATTGGCAACATTACAATCGGCATTTCACCATTTCACAGGCAAAAGTTCCCCTGAAACAACCCCAAAATCTGTTTGTTTGCTTTGTTTTCCTTAGTTTAGCATTTTATAGTACAGGTAAAGGAAAATTTCATACAGAATTTTTTTCAAGATGGGAAGACCCTGTGCAGGAGATTTAATTGTGACAAAGATTGATTTGTAAATTGTCAGTGCTACTACAATTACTTGAGGTATGAGATAACTTCATCATGTGACAGAGGGTCAAATCCAATGTTAGCCCTACTCAGAGTAGACCCCACCTCCACCTTGTCAGATCAAGAGTTTGGGTTGCTCAGTCCCTGGTGTTGTAGTGATATCGGTTTTTTAATTACCTTCTTATGGTTATTGTACTGTTCTACTTGGAGTGCTTCTTCTCCTTAAACCGATTTGAGCTCAAATCTGTTTGTGGGGGAATGTGCTATAAAACACACTGACGATGTAATACTTTATTGTGTTTCTGAATTGGTCTATATAAACTGGCTTGTCATAAGCAAGGTGTCAGAAGAGGCATTTGCTGTTGTGCTTAGTGTCTATGTTATCTATCGTTTAATGTGCTGCACTACTCTTTATTTATAATAAAAAAAATAAGAAATGTGAGAATAAATTGGCATTGAGGGAGAGGAAGGATCCCTGTCTAAGGTCCTGGAGGGCAGCTGCCAGTCAGTCTAGAAATTACTGAGTTAGATGGCCCAGAAGAAGAAGAAGAAGAAGAAGAAGAAGAAGAAGAAGAAGAAGAAGAAGAAGAAGAAGAAGAAGAAGAAGAAGAATAGTAGTAGTAGTAGTAGTAGTTTGGATTTGATATCCCGCCTTTCACTACCCTTGTTGTTGTTGTTTAGTCGTTTAGTCGTGTCCGACTCTTCGTGACCCCATGGACCAGAGAACGCCAGGCACCTCTGTCCTCCACTGCCTCCCGCAGTTTGGTCAAACTCATGCTGGTAACCTCGAAAACACTATCCAACCATCTCGTCCTCTGCCGTCCCCTTCTCCTTGTGCCCTCCATCTTTCCCAACATCAGGGTCTTCTCCAGGGAGTCTTCTCTTCTCTTCACTACCCTTAAGGAGTCTCAAAGCAGCTCACAATCTCCTTTCCCTTCCTCCCCCACAACAAACAGTCTGTGAGGTGAGTGGGGCTGAGAGACTTCAGAGAAGTGTGAGTGGCCCAAGGTCACCCAGCAGCTGCATGTGGAGGAGCAGAGATGCAAACCCAGTACACCAGATTACGAGTCCACTGCTCTTAACCACTACACCACACTGGCTCAGTTAACACAGTTAACACACCTCATCATCCACCCACCTCCCTCTCTCCCAGGTCGCCTTCCCTCCCCATCTCTCCTCCTGTGGCCTCAGCCTGGACCCAGTCCCCCATGAGTCCCCAGACCATGGAGGGTGTTATGTGTGCAGGCTTTGTAGACCAAAGCCAGGTTGCATGCATGCAATGCAGTCCCAGGCCTTCAGGCCTCCTGGAGTTCAAGAGCTTCATCTGCATCACAAAAGACAGAGAAGATTCTTAAACCCTCCAATGACATTGCTAGTAGCTGGTAGGCAGCCAATCCCTGCTGAGCTAGGGCCAGTGTTGTGATTCGCTACTTGCAGCCTTAAGGTGACCTATCACAGGCCAGCTTAAGGTATATCTACTGGGCCAAGTGCCCCTGTTTGTCATTCTTGTTCTTCTTGTTCCTGATGTTCCAATAAATCCTTTTTTGAGCTGAATCTTGGGTCTTGGGTCATGCCTGAACCCACCTACACTTCAGAGGGGACTTAGTCACTGCCTGCTGACATCTGGGCAGGGAAAGAAGGGGGCAGCGCATGGGCTGGACCTGCCAACATCTCCCGGTGAGCTCCTCTCAGCGCTGGCACCAGCCCAGGCAGCTCTGCCTGCCGTGCCCAGAAACCAGCTGCCTGAGCTTCAGAACGGCCGGGGAAGGGAGGAAGGCGGCAAAGCCTCTGCTGGGCTGCTTGGCCTCACTCTGGGCTGTGCTTGCTTGGTTTTAGCCCCCCTCCCTTCTTCCACTGGGCGGGTGGAGAGGATGATTTTGCCCAATACAGTGGTACCTTGGTCCTCAAACGCCTTGGTACTCAAACAACGTGGAACCCAAACACTGCAAACCCGGAAGGAAGTGTTCCGGTTTGCAAACGTTTTTTGGAAGCTGAACGTGCTCTGTTTTTAGTGATACGCTTCTGATCTGAGTGCCACACTTCCGTTTTGAGTGTTACACTGAGGTCTGTCTGTTTTTGCTATTTATTTTGCATTTTTGTGGCTTTTTTGTTTTGTTTTGTGAATATGTGGAACCCAGTTGAGCTACTGATTGATTGATTGATTGATTGATTGTGTGACTGCAGTACATTGTTTAGTGCGTTCATGGATCAATGGTCTCGTTATATAGTAAAATTCATGTAAATTTGCTGTTTCAAGGTTGTTGTTGTTTTAAAAGAAGTCTGGAACGGATTAATTCATTTTGCATTACTTTCTATGGGAAAGCACGCCTTGGTTTTGGAACGCTTTGGTTTAGGAACAGACTTCCAGAACGGATTAAGTTTGAGAACCAAGGTGCCACTGTACCTCTCTTATCTCCAGGCCAGTACAACAACTAGGTCTGGATTGCACTCCATGTTGTTGTGCAATGGTAGTGAGACCAGCTTGGGATCCATTGGATCCCAGGCACTTCAGCCCTGTGTCCCCTCCTCACCCTCAGAGTGAACCATCACATATTTACATGTACAAATATGCAGTAAACTTTGAGCAAAGGGTGTTTAGTGAGATAAGAGAATTAACAGAGTTAACGCAGAATGAACGTCCAGAAACAGCACTGCCAAGGTTAAATGTATGCAAGCTATGAAGGATATACTCACAAATTTGTTGACAGCGGCAAGAGTTATCATAGCCAGGAATTGGGGAAAAAAGCAAGGTGGATATCAAATAGGTGAATGGTAGAAAGACGTGTGGTATATAACAATTAATGATAAATTAACATGTGCTATTAAAGTAAGAAGGGGAAAATGGAAGAGAAATGATTTTGAGGAAATATGGATAATATTTGTGGAATTCGTATTGCTAAAACAGAAAGGGGTCAAACCATCTTGAGAAGTGTTACGTTTTTTGGAAAGTTGGATAATAATTATGGTAAATAGGTGCAGTGCACATTCTTATTTGTATTATTACTTTATTTAAAAAAAAACATTTTCTTTAAGGAATGCACCATCTCAGGGGCGGAGTGTGGTTGGCTCCATTACCATTGAAGGTGAGGATTAAGGGGTATTGCCAAAAGCTTCATGGGAGAGGTGCTTATAAAAGAGAAGCCTCACTCCATAATTTTATGTGTGAAGCATCCAAGTACCAGCTTCTGCCCAGAGCACAGAAGCAACACGACACATAGACTCCCATAGGATTATTAGATGCAGGAGATCCACATTCAGCAGGAAAGTCTAGATGAGACCAATTTGTGTAGGAAAAAGCTGGTTGGGGTAGAAGGGCATGACAGAGGTGGCTAAAATACAGCATGGTCCGGGGAAAGTGGCCGGGGAGGGATTTTCCTTCCTCTCTCATAATACAAGAAGTCAGGGCCATCTATTGAATCTGAATGTCGGAAGATTCAGGACAGACAAAACAAGGTACTTCTGCAGACAGTGTATAGTTAGACTATGGAATTTGCTTCCACAAGGTACAGTGGCACCTCGGGTTAAGAACTTAATTTGTTCTGGAGGTCCGTTCTTAACTTGAAACTGTTCTTAACCTGAAGCACCACTTTAGCTAATGGGGCCTCCCACTGCCGCGTGATTTCTTTTCTCATCCTGAGGCAAAGTTCTTAACTTGAGGTACTATTTCTGGGTTAGCGGAGTCTGTAAGCGGAGTCTGTAAGCGTCTCTAACCCGAGGTACCACTGTATAGTGATGGCCAGTGGCGGAGCTTCTTGCTCCGGCACTGGGGGGGTGGTGGAGAGCAGGCGGGGGCGGGGCTGGCGCACGTCCTGGGGGTGTGGCATGCTGTCCGCAAGGGCGTGGTGTGCGTCCCAGGAGCGCTGCCTATAGAGGCATGGCACGCTGCCTGCGGGGGCGTGGTGCCCAGTGCGGGTGGGTGGGGCAGCTGCAATGGCACCCAGTTTAAGTGACTTGATTCCAGAAGCAAATAAGAATGCTATAGAAATGACAGCTTCCAAATATTTGACATATCCCTTGATCTCAACCCTGTCAGACTTGTCATGAATGAATTTGTCATCCATTTTGTTGTTATGGTTAGCATCATTCACAGGTTCTTATGTTCTCATGACCAACTATCCATTTATTCCAAAGTTCTCCTTGGAATATCATCAGTGGACCCTCCATTTAGTTATTAGCACCCATCTGTCTCGGGAGACAATGGAGGAGTGCACCTTTCGAGGGTGAAGTCAAACCACTGGAGAGTTACAGCTGTATTGTAGAGACCAATACGGGAGAGACAAGTTTTGTTTCAGCTGGGGCAGATGAAGGCGTCCAGTTGTGCTGGACATCTTCATTTTCCCTAGCTGCAACAAAGCATGTCTTAGTATCCGACAGGAAGAAGAAAGAGAGACTAATTGGTTAAATGGTGGAAACACCAGAGGAAACATTGAATAACCACTTTAATTTCACAGTAAATTAGTTTTATTCCTATTAAGAGGTTCTTTGTGCTTGCTTTCCTTAAGTGTTTGCCTTTTGAACATGATATTTGAGGAATATTGCAGTGTTTAGATTTGCAGAAGCCACGGTTTAAAGCCACACTTCCCTTTCCTTCCTTGATGGGAAATTGAAACTTCTGCACAGTCCTGCAGCTTTCTAGAAAAGTGATGCAACAGGCAGACAGTCACCTATTCCAGAACTAAATAATTGCACTTAATGTAAGGGTAGGCACGATGCAGCAGAGTAAACCATGATTTAGAATGGCAAGAAGGCCAAGTTGACCACTCTTTGCTGCTGGTTGTTTCCACTCTCTCCTGAATTATACAAATTTTGAAGGATAGCTGTCCTTCAATTTGCATTTTAGTTTTGAAGGTGCAAGTTAGATAAGGTCACTTTTAAACGGAATTGAATTTTTAACACTCAAGTTCAACATGACCCATATGCTGCCAAAATCTCCTTTTTAAAATGGAATTCAGGTTCTCAGTGAGGTGGATGAAAGAGAGGTCTAATCCAGGGGTAGGAAACCTGTGGCGCTCCATATGTTGTTGGACTCCAAGTCCCATCAGCCCCATACATCATGGCCAATGATCAGGGATAATGGGAGTTGTAGTCCTGCAACATCTGGAGAGTCAAAGAGCCCCCCTCTCTGATCCAATGGGGCAGTGACATAGTTCCTAAACTTTATCTGGGGGGAAAAAAACCTGTCCTGCTGTCCTGCCTTTGACTGAGCCAACTCTGAAGTAATGCTCACATAAATAGCCATGATATATTCTCATGCTGCCTGAATCCAATTATTGCAATCTTATGGCTATTCTTGAGTCAATTGGATAAATACAGTTATGCCTTCACTCATACCCAATCATAGTATTTGAATTTTGTCCAGTATTGCTGTTAAGCTAAATAATCGTGCCCTTTTGAGGCTCAGCTAAGCACTCTACTTAGAATAAACAAGATTACACACATACACACACAAAAAACCTCCTTCTCTTATTTTTATAGTTTCCCAGGCACAAGGAGACAAGTGTTTCCATAGAAACAACTGGAGATAATATAATTTGAAAATAATGAATACTCTACAACAACAGTGAACAATAATTTTTATATTAGAAACTCCAACAGTGGGGTGCAAGGATGAATTGAGCACCCAACCAGGGAGCTTTAGACAGTGCATCTAGTTATTAAGGTTCTCGGCCTTATTGATTTCCATTAATTGTAAGCTCCCAATTCCCCTGTAGCCACACAAACCCATCGTGAACACTGCAAACGAGGTCAGGTTGAAACAAATTCCTCTGACCGAAAGATGTCATTGGAGACCAAGTCAAATGGCTTTTTAAAACGTACAGCCACACTTGGGTTATGCTTTGGCAGGGCTGGCCCTATCATTAGACAGAGTGAATCAGATGCCTCAGGCGGCAGATGTCACGGGGCAGGGAGCAGACAGGTCTTTCTGAGCCACCCAGTTCACTCTGTGCCAGAACACAGAGACAGTGTGTTGTAATGATTAGAGTTTTGAGCTAGGACCTAAGAAACCAGGGTTCAAATCCTTATTCAGCAACACAGCTCAGGATGACCCTCAGCTTAACCTACCTCACAGGGTTGTTGTGACGATAGCATGTGGACAGAAAGAACCATGTGTGCCACTTTTAGCTCCTTAAAAGAAAGGTGGGCTAGAAATGTACAAATAAATTGAGCTGGCCTACTGCTCTCCCTGTATAGTTCAAGCTATGGTTTTCCCAGTAGTGATGTATGGAAGCGAGAGCTGGACCATAAAGAAGGCTGATCGCCGAAGAAGTGATGCTTTTGAATTATGGTGCTGGAGGAGACTCTTGAGAGTCCCATGGACTGCAAGACGATCAAACCTCTCCATTCTGAAGGAAATCAGCCCTGAGTGCTCACTGGAAGGACAGATCCTGAAACTGAGGCGCCAATACTTTGGCCACCCCATGAGAAGAGAAGACTCCCTGGGAAAGACCCTGATGTTGGGAAAGATGGAGGGCACAAGGAGAAGGGGATGACAGAGGACGAGATGGTTGGACAGTGTTTTCGAAGCTACCAGCATGAGTTTGACCAAACTGTGGGAGGAGTGCCTGGCGTGCTCTGGTCCATGGGGTCACAAAGAGTCGGACACGACTAAACGACTAAACAACAACAACACTGCTTTCCCTGTGTTCCTATGTAGTTGTGCCTTACCACCACTCACTGAGTTTTAGGCTGATGTGATACTAATAATGCTGTTGCCAAAACATTGCTAGAGAAATGGGGATAGGGTAGTTTCTCCCCCGCCCCCAGGCAAGCAGCTAATGACACACCAGGAAAATAAACCTGCACTCATTTGCATTTTATCTGCGGTCGGGATGCTCTTTGAGACGTGTGACATTTCTGCTTATGCATTTTGTTCAGCTTTCCCAGCTCTCACCTGCATGGATACAGAATTAATGTGACATCAAGGCAGAAGAGATTTGTTCACGGAAATAAATTAACAGCCCCGAAGTCCTAACTTATTTATTAGAAGCCTGCAATTGCTCATCAGGTTCCTTGACGGGGCTAATTTATTCCATTCTCTTCTTCCAAAGCAGTCTTTTCATATACGAGTGATCACACTTTACTGCCAGTGGACTAACAGGGGGAACTGATAAATATGCAGAAAGTAAAGTAGCACAGCTCACAGGCATGAGAATCTTGTAAATCACACCAGAATGACTCTTCTTGTTTGTTTGACACCATCTATTTACGCAGCTATATATATATATATATATTCTTTTTTAAAAATGTTATCCTTGATTTGTCTGGTTCTGAAAGGCCTCTGAGATAATAGCGGATTTTCATATAGTTGTTGATTCAGCTTACAAGTAGCCCCTGCTGTGTGCACAGTGCCAGCCAGGGGCTGCATACTTGCTGAGAGATGAAGAATAGCAATACTATTAGTAGCATTCTGACTAATGTTCCCCTTGACAATCTATCAGCTCTTTGGCAGGATGAAACGAGAGAGAGAGAGAGAGAGAGAGAGAGAGAGAGAGAGAGAGAGAGAGAGAGTGAGTGTTGGGTGGGGACATAATCCAGCCACACTCGGCAACATCTTGAACATCTGGCTCATTTTATTCCAATATATATTATTGCAAAATAACAGAAATGAAAAGGAAACAACTGCTCACATTGACAATAAGAATAATTCATCAATCCAGCTGGCATCCGTCTGTCTCAGGAGACAGTTTCACTCTGATCGACTTCAGTCAGCGCAAGGGATGAGAAGATTTCTGAGTTCTGAGAAAGTTCTCTTTCCATGATAAATGGGTTGCTCTAGGATGCTGAAGACCTGCAGAGTCCTACAGAAGGAGACTCTGAACATACATGGGGTTGGTCGGCATCCGTCTGTCTTGAAAGACAATAGAGGAGTGTGCCATTGGGCATGAAGTCAAACTGTTGGAAGGTTGCAGCACCTGCTGGTGCTGTAGAGACTGTTTCAGGTGAGAGATGTTTTGTTGCAGTTGGGACAGATGAAGGCATCCGGTTGGGCTGCTGCAGATGCACCATGGCATTTCTTCTCTCTGCGCTCCTCCCAGATGTCATTCCTCCTCTGGTCACTGCTATTCATGCACGACCTGACTGATTGTCTCCAGGCACTGCTGTCACCTGCAAGGGATTCCTACAGGACAGAGCTAATGTTGTCAACTTTCATGTCAAGCTGGCAGACATCTTTGTAACGCAGAGTTGGTCTGTCAATGGCCCTGGTGTCAGAGGCCAGCTCCCCATAGAGCACATCCTTGGGCAATATCCTGCCAATATGACAATGTTGGTTCTCAGCAGGAGGAATCTTCTATAGGTCCGACTTCAGCAAAGGTTCCACCATATCAACCTCTAGTGGTAGCCATGCCCTCCACTTCAAGCAGTTCTCTGCTATCTGCCTGATTGACAAGGGAGGCCCCATGAGCATATGGATTGGAGCATCTGCTTATAATGCACATAAATATTTTTTGCCTTCTTCAAAGCAAAAATAATGGTGCATATGAAAGGATCAGCAGATGATCTCAGGTAACAAGAAAGCAGATGCTGATCATGGAAAGGGAGCAGGAGAGGGAAACAAATGTCAGGTGAGAGACTGAACTGCCACAATTTGTTTCATCATAGCTCTGCAGCTTTGTAAGGAGCTGGAAGGGAAGGTGACAAGACCAAAATAGATAAAAGTGGAAACTTCAAAGCTTAGACAACAGTGACTTAAAAGCTAGTTAATTGCAAGCAGAAACACACTGCAGAAAGGCGAGTTGCTAGAAGATCCCATTGCCCTCCTAGAAGTACATACAGCGTGGCTTAACAGTCAATCCCTCTTTACAGGGCACTCTGGGAACTGTAGCTCTGTGAGGGGAATACAGGTCTCCTACCAAGTCTTAGCACCCTTAACAAACTACAGTTCCCAGGATTCTTTGGGGGAAGGCAAGAGTGTTTAAAAGGGCACCATAGTGCTTTAAATGCATGGTGCCTATATGGGCAATATTCTATTGGCTACAACCACAAATGGCTACATCTGTCTCAACTCCTGCCTTCCTCTCTCCCTGTGCTCCCCTTGCTGCAGTCTTGGCAAACATTCCCATTGCTAACACTGTATAGAAAAACATGCCCGGAGTGTCTTTATGGTGTAGTTACAGCATGTTTCCTGCTACCCTTTTGCTATCAAAATCAGCATGGCTTCAGGGAGGTCTACTGCAAAAGGACCTTAATACACACCTTAGTGCTAGAGAGACGTCACCTTGCCCCCCAGTCCTTCAAATCGTGTGACACATTCATTTTGCCTTCTTAAGTCATGAGAGAGCATTGCACAGCACTTGACATGAGGAAAACCTGAGTCACCCTGTTAAATCAGTTTCCTGCAATCATGCGGGGAAATGTTAATCGAAGAACACTGTCACACTAATTCTCTAAAGGGAGCAACAGGCTTATTGAGAAAGGTTTTGAGTCTATTGAACGTTTTCTGTCACTTTTTGTCAAATCGATACTGTCTCTGACGGTGAAGTAGGTGTTGTACGTATTGGGCTTCTTCGACGTGTTATCTTTACTCAACCAACACAGGTTTTGTTCGGAAGGAAAGCCTAATGGCTTTTCAAATCATGCAGCATGTAGCCTTTGCTGTAGGAGGATAGATCCATCACGGACTATCAGCTGTCATAGCGAAATTGAACCTTCTTTAAGACAGGGGGGTGGAATCTGGGGCCCTCCAGGCATTCTTTACCCATCAAAAACCCAGCTCAGAGATGTACACTTTGTTAAGAGTGAAATTGTGGAACACGGGAGTGCCAGAGCATTGCACAACAGTGGCAGGGGAATGGGAAGGAATGACACAACAAGGACCATAGGGCTGCCTGAAGTCAGCAAGACTTTCTCAAGACTCCTCTCCCCCACTCCTGTGAAAACAAGGAAGTGCAAGCCAGCATATATTTCTAAATAAATGTGTGTTGTTGTTGTTTTCCAGAAGACATCTACTTGTAATGCCCATTCCATCTTTTTCTTCAAAGACAGATAGTGGAAGGTCAAATACTTGAGTTTATGGTGTGCCCCCATTCCCCCCCCCCCTTATCAGTACACATGAGGCAATATTTATATGAATAAACAAACAAATCACCTCCAATGGCCTTCTGGTGCTTCCCTCACTGCAATAAGTGAGGTTGCAGGGAACCAGGCAGAGGGCCTTCTCGGCAGTGGTGTCTTCCCTGCGAAACGCCCTCCCAGCAGATGCCAAGGAGATAAAGAACTACACAGTTTTCAGAAGACACCTGAAGGCAGCCGTGAACCAGGAGGTTTTTAATGATTGACATTTTATTATGTTTTTATATGTGCTGGAAGCTGCCCACAGTGGCTGGGGAAACCCAGCCAGATGGGTGGGGTATAAATAATAAAATTATTATTGTTTGCTGTAGAGGAAGCCACCAAGTGCAATTCAATTGCTCAAGTCAAGTCAGCTTCTCAAGATATAATGAAGGGAGGGACCAGGCAGCCTCAGGCATCAAAATGTCTTGAGCTGGTCCTGATGGAGTGTGAGGGGTACCATATTCCCCTCGCCCCATATCTTAGACAGCCAAATGTGATGAGCCGGTTCTGCTGGGATGAATGTCTCCTTCAGGACTTGCTTATGGGTTTTGCAGAACCATCCAGTCAACCTAGCATTGTAAGCAGGATGTGGGACCACGTGGACCTTTGACCTGTTTCACTAGGACTCCTCTTATGTTCTTTCCAGTCAAATTTACTCAGTTTAAGCAAGCAGAAATGGAAGACAGAGATGTGTAGAGGGAGAGAGAAGAAATGGGGCGAAGACATCTTTTTGAAGTGTTGTAACGCAAATAGTTGACAACTGGGCCCACACTATTGTGCTTTCCACAGCTTTAAGAGCTGCCATTTCATAGTCTGAAGTGTGGTCTTTCGCATCTTTTATAGTGTACTAGTATGTTGCTATGGTTACACAATTGTTCCCCCCTTTGCAATAACTCAGAAACCACAGTATTTGCTCTCATCTAGACAGATGCACAAACAACCTTGTATATTACTCTCCATGACCTGTTTAATCTATTTCATACCCTTTAATATTTCTCTGATGAAAATAGGAACATCCTATCCCATAATAATGACAATAATAATTTTATTATTTATGCCCTGCCCATCTCACTAGGTTGCCCTAGCCTCTCGGGGGGGGGGGGCTTCCAACATATATAAAAGCATAATAAAACAATAAACACTTTTAACCAAAAAAAATCCTCCCATGGTTGGCACCACTGAGAACAAGATCCTGAAATAGATGGGCCTTTGACCTAATTCAGCAGACACTTTGTATTGTCCTTGTGTTCAATTTCAGGACTCAATTCTCCTGAACTGTGTGCTCAGACTACCTAAAATGTCCTCTCTTTCTCTTTCTTATTCCAAGCCTTATTTTACCTGGTTGCATTATGAGGCAGACAGATGGCTATTTAGGGGTAGAATTCCCATGACAGAATTCTTTGCCTCATCTCTTTTCTTCATTCCACGACTCAATTGCCTTTATTACAAGAACCAAGATGATTACTTATGGTGTCCTGCAGAGGGATTGTTTTCCCCCTCTCTCCTCCCTGTCCTGCTCCTTTGCTGCTACCAGTATTTTTTATTTAATTATTATTCTTTACTGCTGTTCTGCAGGGCCTCTCTCTGTCAGCATGTTATGCTTTGCTATGTTAAAATTAAGAATACCATTCCGAGAACTTTAATGCACAAGGAACCTGAATACCTTAGACACTGGGGTGGGTGCATGTGAAGCTTCTCATCATGTACAGATCTTTGGTGCAATTACTCTCACGCCAGGTTTTTATAGATGGCCCCATTTATTTTCATCGAGTCAGAGAAAGATGGATGAAGTAATGGCACCCATTATCCAACAACTGCTGCATATTAACCAGCCCATAACTATAAATCCAAGGGAAGAATTCACTTCTGGACTCACAGCGCTCTAAGGAGTTCAGACCTTTATGACTGCAACCAGTGATGTTACAAGGATAGGGCTTTGGGGCAGGAGCCCAGAAACCCATCAGCAGTATGAACTTCAACCTAAACACAAGAGGGTTGCCTCACCACATTAGGAAGTAATGGGAATTACCATCAAAAGAACCTTTCCCTTCCCTTTTGATTTGTTCAGTTTCGTATCTATAATTACCGGATGGTACTCTTTCCAGTAGAGATGTATGGAAGTGAGAGCTGGACCATAAAGAAGGCTGATCGCCGAAGAATTGATGCTTTTGAATTATGGTGCTGGAGGAGACTCTTGAGAGTCCCATGGACTGCAAGAAGATCAAACCGATCCATTCTTAAGGAAATCAGCCCTGAGTGCTCACTGGAAGGGCAGATCCTGAAGCTGAGGCTCCAATCCTTTGGCCACCTCATGAGAAGACTCCCTGGAAAAGACCCTGATGTTGGGAAAGATGGAGAGCACAAGGAGAAGAGGACGACAGAGGACGAAATGGTTGGACAGTGTTCTCCAAGCTACCAGCATGAGTTTGACCAAACTGCGGGAGTCAGTGGAAGACAGAAGTGCCTGGCGTGCTCTGGTCCATGGGGTCACGAAGAGTCGGACATGACTAAACAACAACAACTCTTGATTGAAACATTTGCATGTCATGCTTAGCCAAACCATAGTTTTGTTCAGTTTTGAGATGCACGTGATTTGTAGGCACAGAACCAAATGGTTGGTTTTTCTTCCCCTTCCCTTTTTTGTTTTTTGTCTCACCACTTTCCCTGGGGAAACCTGCTGTTTTCCACTGGATCAGAACAAACCTCAATCCACTGAAAACCCAATTGACTGTTTCTCCAACTCAGTGGTGAACAGCAAGTTCCCCTGGGGGAAGCAAGGGGTCAAAAGAAATCCCCACTCATACCCATGCCTGCAAATCACAAACCTGTGCCTAGAAGTCGCAGCACATACAAAAGTGAGGGTGTGCCCTTGTTTAGTCTGGAGAGAGCTGAAACCTGGATTTGAATGATATGCTAAGCCAAGCCGTGTGTTGGTTCAGCTCAGATCAAAACAGCATCCAAATGACTAGGAAGGAGTAAGCATGATCTCCTCCCCAGGAGTCTGCAAACTTATGGCCTGGGGCAACCCAGTCAGATGGGTTAGGTACAAATAAATAGTAATAATAATAATAATAATAATAATAATAATAATAATAATAAGCAAATTAGTACATTTCAGTCCATGTCACTTTCATATGTGGTCTATTCTATCTTCTTTCTGCATTAATCTGCAAGGGAGATTGTTAAAAATGGTCTTCCTTCTCCTTATTCTGGTGGGTGTCTCTCTAAGTGAAACAACAGCATTAATTTCACTAAAATTATCTGTGGGATGACTTGCTCTCCTCTTCCAGCACAGCAGCCCAGGTACGTCTTTATGTATGAATGAACTGGGTCATGATCACAGTCATCGTTGCAGCAAACTGCTTTATTATCTCCACAACGCAGGTGCGGAGGCGGGCTGTTGAGCTTGATAATGACTTGCCTGAGAGGACTCAGACCATCACTGCAGTGAGATTTAACCCAGGGATTTCTTGAGTCACAGCTCACAGGTTTAACGATGTCGGTGGGGACAGGACAAAAAGATTGAGAGGCCTTCCATGCAAACACACCCAAACATACACACACTGCTTAAATGTCTTTAAGAATGCTGGTGGCCACTCAGCTGAAGGAGACTTGATGCTGAGGCTCAGAGATCACAGTGGGGAAATGTATCACCACAGAGTGGAAAAACAGTAAAAGGAGACTGGAATTTATGGACAAGTGAGGTATCATAAATAAATACTCTCCCCAAGTAGTGAATGGCCAAACAGAGAGAAAGGGGAAGTGGAAGCAGCAAATAAGCAGGCGATGATAAAAGGGGTTCATTGTCGAAAGTGGCCATTTACATTGGCCAGAAAAGCCAGAGAGCCAATCTCTCCTTTGTTAGCCTCTTTTTCACAGCAGTCTGCAAGGATGATTGAAAAAGGCCAGACTGGCAGGGGTGTCTTTAGCTCTCTGCATGCCATAGATTAGGGCTGGCAACAGAGGAGCCCACTGGAGTTTCCATTCAGGCTGCTGCCATTGACTCAACATCCGTCAAATCCTCCTGCCCAGCTCCTTGGCACAGTGATTTGTTGACTGTGATTTGTTGATTTGCTTTATAAAATTCAGCAATCAAACTGAATGTGCCATTGGGAAAAGAAGGATGTCAGGACAGCAGGACGCATCTGGATTGTTGCCACTGTGTAGCGCTCTGTGTTATTCCCTCGTCATTGAAACTGGGAGCATATTCTGCCTGCTGTGGAGTTGGGGCTAAACTAGATGTGGTGCTATTCATTCCATCTGAAATGATGTTCTAAAAGCAAATTGCAGGTGTGCAGTGGGCTTGATCAGCATCTTGACGTGTGGGGGCTAGGGGGCTATAACCAATAGCAGCTCAGTCACTTGTACTTACAGTGGTACCTCTGGTTATGTACTTAATTCGTTCCGGAGGTCCATTCTTAACCTGAAACTGTTCTTAACCTGAAGCACCACTTTAGCTAATGGGGCCTCCTGCTGCTGCCGTGCCGCTGCTGCACGATTTCTGTTCTCATCCTGAAGCCAAGTTCTTAACCAGAGGTACTATTTCTGGGTTAGTGGAGTCTGTAACCTGAAGCGTATGTAACCCAAGGTACCACTGTACTGGGAAAGAGAGGGGGAGGCAGTGGGAGGTTGGCGGAACTGCCCCTGTTACAACAGCTACACAAATCATTCTTTTAGTGTGGCATCACCCCTACTTTGGAACATCCTGCCTATTAACATCCCTGCCTGTTGAGACTACCTTGGCTGTGAGTCCTGGAAGACCTGTTCCCTGCCTTGCTGTCCTTTTTCCACCTGGTTGGGAGGGTGGGGCCTAGAGTGACTCCAGCTACAAAAGCTGAGGCTCCTGAATACAGGAGCGGATCTACTATGAAACTAATGAAGCTCAAACTTCAGGGCTCCTAATCCCGGAGGAGCCCCAGAAGTGACTTTAGTCCACATTGCTTTAAAATTTTGGGGCCTGGTAGACCCAATTTAAGTCAGACGATTCACTTTGATTTTTTTTTTTTGGAGGGGTATATATTTCAACAAGTTTGAGAGTCAGTTGCACAGAAATTGTGAAGAGGTCGTGATCTGTCATGGAACAACCCCATCGAAGAAGATAACAGTGGTTACCCAGACCTTATTGCTGATTGTGAAGGGGCCCCCATGGCAGTACCAAAAATTTAGGTCTGCCACTGACTGAACAGACTTTTGGGGTGTCATTTGGGGGCTTTTGTTGGGGGAGTTGTTGTTGCTGTTGCTCTTGGTTTTTTGTATCTTTATTTTAGATCCTGAGGTAATATGTGGAAATTATTCAGTTTGGTTGTGTATTTTTTAATGTTTTGTTTCTTGTTTATGACTACCTTTGTTAAGAATTTTTTCATGTTGTAAGCCTCCTTTAGCATGGTTTGAACTGTGGAAAGGCGGCATATAGATAAAATTATGTATGTATGTATGTATGTATGTATGTTATGTACTGTATGTATGTATCAAGAAGGCCCATTCACTATTATCTTTTTTTTTCTGCACCTGCTAAAAACATTTGGCAAGCTTACCCCAATACATAGAAGGTTGATATATGTTTTAATCAGGTTTTAACTTATTGTTGATTTAAATTATTTCTGAATGTCTTAAATAGTTTTTTAACAGTTTTACTGATAATTTCATTGTTGTTGTTGTTTTGTAAACAGCTTTGAGGGTTATTTTTTTTAGAACCAAGAGGTATATAAATTTTATGAAATAAAATTAAAATAAATAAACTTTTCATGTGTCATCTGCCATTTATTTCCCAGAATTCCCTGGGAAGACCAACAGAACCTGATATTGGTTTACCAGTTTTGTGTATATGTGCTTTACATTGGTAGTTCCTTCTCTCTCCCTTCACAGCATGCTGGGCACACTCAGTTGAAATACACTTCCTATGAGTCTCCAATTGCTTGCTTCCCTTTTCATATCCTTTTCCAGCTTCTGAACAGAGAGCAAGAGAGAGAGATTCATTTGGCGAGTCTGTGAATATTTCTGACAGCCTTGTGAAATGTGGTTGCCTGAAGTTACCATTGTGAAGGAAAAGATAATTGAGACATAAGAAGGTCTCTTCCAAGAAACAGAATCACAGCTTCCAGCTATAATGAATCAGAATTGATGGCGAGGAGCTATTTCTGCTCAGACGGCTTTTTCTTTGCAAAAAAGAAGAATGAGAGAGAGAGAGAGAGAGAGAGAGAGAGAGAGAGAGAGAGAACCACAATGAGAACAATATTAGTCCTCTGTGCTCAATATTGCATAAAGACAATGTCTTTGCTCACATGTAATGCTAAACCAAATCATGGCTTAGCAAGAACATGCAAGTGTTTCCCAGAGAGAAAACTCCTATTACTTCTCTTTTCTCCCAGCCCTGCTGGTGCGGTACCACCCAGAGCTAAGCTGTGGTTTGGCTTATGAACAAACCCAAGGTCATGGTTTGTTTCCCCCAAATGAAACCACAAGAGCAAAACTTAGTTACAGCTTTCTCTCTCTCTCTCTCTCTCTCTCTCTCTCTCTCTCTCGAGAGAGAGAGAGAGAGAGAGACCATGAGCCCAATTTCACACATTATGCCAAGCCCCACAAAAGAGAGCTTTTGCTGTTGCTTTTGGCTGTCACTGCAAGTGGTAGCAACAACTGTGTTGGCAGCTTGGCAGCCATTTTGGAACCTCCACAATTCCTCAGACCTAATGGTGTTTTGGGGCACGGTAAGATAGAAACAGCAGCCAGCAGGAAATAAAATGGCAGAAGGCAGCTGGATAATATTTTGCAGTGTTCTTTTACTGGGGTGGAGGGTACGAGAAAAAGAACAATCACAGAATATTTTTCCCCTCAGCAATAACATTGAAAGTGGGGGGGGGGGGGATTCTGTGGATGCATAAGCCATGAGGGTAAATAGAGTTTAAAACAACGGGACTTGTGCAGTTTAAAAATGATTTGCTAAGCGTCTGTTGACCAGCAAGTTGCCTTTTTTAAAAAAATATTATCCATACAACTAATAGGAAAAAATGGAAGCAAAAAACTCTCAGCAGGAAGTGATATATTGGAGCAATGCTTGGCACATTTCCTTGGCACATTTCCTTGGCCTCTCAGTATATTTGTGTTCAGTCTAATTAAATGTGCTGAGGTTCAAGGGGTGTGCGTGAGAGAGGGATAAATATAACTGAATCAAAACTAGCTTTCATCAAGCACCTTCTAATTCTGATGGGAAGGCATCTATAATCAGGGTTGTCTAGGCATGACCAGCTACATCACTATGCCACTCTAGAAAATAATGGAACTACAGTTCCCATCAGCCCCTGCCATCATGGCAAAACGTTTTGGAATGATGGGAACTGTAATCCAGCAATATATGGGAGGCTACAGGTTCTCCATCCCAGGAATAAAGGTTGACTCCAACTGTGCTGTGTTGGATGATCCCATTGTGGTGGAGCGTCTCCACCCCCATCATTCAGCCCGGACACTGAGGTCCAGCTTCGAGGGCCTTCTGGCTGTTCCCTCACTGTGGGAATATGGTTGGTTTTACCTATAGGGAAAATGGGCACATGGGTGGAAATTTACTGCAGCCTGACCTTTTGGCAGGGCAGGCTGTGTTAGGCATGATCAGCGTGTGGACACCTCATGCTAGCCTGTGATTGGTTTATACAGCATACCCTGATAGTGGTGTGATTTTCCTTATATGGTATTGTCTGTTACTGTTGAGTTGATACAATGTTCTGTGAAATAATAAAATGCTAGGCCGCAGCAGTTTGAGCATGCTCAGGGCCTGATCAGCTCGGTTCAGCTCAGTTGTTGCTGGCTAGGCCTATTCAATATATCATTGGTGTGAGACTGATTTATTTCCTATGGCGAGCAGGCCCTCGTCATTTGGTGCCCCGTGTGAATAACTTCGGACTCCACGTCGTTCCTCATTGTCCAGCATTCACCACGTGTCTTTCATCCACTTCGGATCCCGGTGTGTGCTCCCTTTCCTTCTGCCTTTGTGAGACAGCCTCTCTCGGACTTCGTGCGCTGCGGCCTTCTCAGCACTGACCACACCCGGCCAGGGTTCCAGGTACCACTCATCCTCTTTGGATCCCGGTTAGAGCTCCCTTCCTTTTGTCGCTCCTTTTCATCCTTTGTGGATCCCAGCGACTACTCTCTTTTTTCTGCTGTTCTCACTATCATGGGGCAATCTCTCTCTGCACCACAGAAGAAATTTTTTGATGACCTTAAATTCCTTCTGGCCAGTAACAACCTTGTTGTGCTTGATGCTGATCTCAAGGCCCTTATTCAAGCTTTGGACACCCACTGCCCCTGGTTTCCTCAGGATGGCACTTTTGATTTAAAAGACTGGGATAAAATAGGACAATTTTTCCAGAATCATCCTCAGATTGATGTTAAAGTTTTACATGCCTGGTGTAAAGTTTACAAGGCTATGTCAAGCCTAACTCCTGCAAATATCCTCCTGGCTACCTCAACGCCTGCCTCACCTATACTTTTGGCTCCTCCTTCGCCTCTGCACCCCACGTTGCCTTCTTCGAATCCTCCAGTTTATGTACCTCCTAAACCACCGGATTTCTCCCCTTCGGCTCCTTCTATCCCACCGCTGCCTCCACCACCTTTTTCGCCTTCTGTCCAGCCCTCTACCACTGTTTTCCAAGAGTCTCTTCGTGCCGCTGCTCCTTTGTTGGCTTTTGATTCTGCCACCCCTAATCTTTTTCCTGTGATTGTTCCTGCCGCCCCGGGGGGAGGCCCAGCCCGGCACGGACAGTTTGACTTGAGAATCATAAAAGAACTATATTCCTCTGTCAGGGACAATGGCCTGCATTCCCCTTATACCTTGGGACTTTTTGGGACCCTTTTCCAACAGAATATGGTACCAGAGGACATTAAATTGTTGGCCCGTACTGTAATGCAGCCTCATCAAATGATTTTGTTTATGCAAGCTTGGCACTGGGCTTGCCAACGTCGCGTTGATGGTATTCGTGACAATCTCAACAACGCTGCCCAGGCAGCTCACCAAGCCGCGGTTGCTGCCGCAGGTGCTGGCGCTGCACCCCCAGCCCCTGTTATGTTGACCCATACGGATGTTTTTGACGGGTTGACGGGTGGGGGCAACTTTTTTACCATCGCCCAGCAGTTAGCCCTTAATCCTATGTATTGGGAAGCCACTACCGCTGCTGCTCAGGAGGCCCTGTCTGCTGTGCCTGATGATAAGACAGAACATGGGGGTCGGTGGGGAAGCGTCCGTCAAGGCCCTGCAGAGCCCTATGGACAATTTGTAGATCGCTTGTATAACACCCTCAAGCGGCAAGTTCAGGACATAGCAGCCCAAGAAGTGATTGTTCGCCAGCTTGCGTTTGATAATGCAAATGAGGACTGTAAGCAAGCGCTGCGCCCTTTGATGACAACGCCCAATATTGCCATTGCTGATATGCTTAAAGCCTGCCAGTCAGTGGGCACTGAGACACATAAAGCACGCCTTCTAGCCACGGCTTTGTCCTCCACTGTGTCCCAAAATCCTGCAAAGGAGAAGATTTGCTTTGGATGCGGCGAAGTAGGCCATTTTCGTGCGCAGTGCAGATCCACCACACAGCAACGTCGCGGTCAAGGTTGATTCATGGCATTCCTTTCAACTCTACAGGGCAGGCAATCGTCGAGCGCGCCCACCTGACTTTTAAGACTCTTCTCAATAAGCAATTGGGAGGCCGCTCGGCTACTGTTTCTGAAATACCTATTATTGTGCATCAAGTTTTGTTTACCTTAAATCATCTGTTATACCCTCACAATAAGAATTTTACGCCTGCTGAACTTCATTTCAGGAAGGAAGAAGTACTGCAGCGCCCTCTAGTGTCTTATAGGTTGCTTCCAGATCCACAGTGGAAAGGTCCAACTTCCTTGGTTTCCTGGGGTCGCGGATTCGCTGCCATCGAGGTGGACGGAGAAATACGATGGGTTCCAGCTCGATGTGTTCGACCTTGGCGCTCTTCTGTTGCCTCGCCTTCATCCAAGGGAACCCCAGCGCCCTGAAATCGTATTCTACGCTGTCTGCCAGTGATGACCTTCCACCTGATCTCAACCCACACGACAGCTGGAGACATCGCCACATTGATGTGCCCTGGATGGAGTCACCTTCCACAGCTGTTCCAGTGTTTCCTGGCACGTTGAAAGATCATCTTCATCCCTACCGCATAGGCCCTCCTTCCCCTTGGGAAACCACCGTGACTACCAATCACCCCTCTGTGGACACTGTGAAGTGCCGCTTTCGTCGTGCTGCTCTTTTGCAGAAGGCCAAGAGACCTGAACCTTATCATCAGATTTGGACCAACAATACGTATGTTAGGGACATAAATCATTTTGCTTCTATACTTAATCTTTCTGAATGTTGGGTATGTATGCATATCCCTCCTCAATCAAAGAGGTCTGGTATATTATTGCATGGTATTCCAGTAAATGCCTCATATAAGATTAGTAATAATATGAAGGATAATCGTACTAGTTCACCCCCTGTGTTTTTGTCACTTATGGAAACAGCGTCTTATTGTTTTCTTTTCAATCATAATAGTAGTAACTTTTTAGGTCATTATCCATATTGTAATTGGACCTATGAGTATGTTAATGGATCTTCTTGTTTTCTTAACGTTACTACTATGAGTGGTAGGCCAAAAGTTTTAGTTAATAATGTCACAACCAACATGACTTATGAACAACAGGCTGCGTGTAGAGATTTTTATGTTTGGTTTGATTGGATGAAGAAAAGCAGTAGATCTACATGTTTGCTTCAATCTGACTTATGGTTATTTTGTGGCACAAGAGCCTACAAAGAAATCCCTCTTGCCTTTTCTGGAACCTGCACCTTAGGAGTAGTCATACCCCTAGTGTATAAAATGGACAAGCTCCCAGCTGTTCGTTTGCGTAACAAAAGGGAAGTGCATTCACCTATCTCTCGATATACAGGGACAGCCATCTCTAGGTCTCTTCTGCCCTCTTTAGGTGCAGCTATGAATTACCGTGATCTACATAAATTGGCTAATTGGACTGAAGCCTTGTTTAATTCTACCATCTTGGCTTTAAAATTAATTAACAATGAAATGTCAGAAATAAGGGAAGTTGCTTTACAAAGTTTTTATGCTTTAGATGTAATCCTTGCCTCTAAAGGTGGAGTTTGTGCCTTAATTCATTCCCATTGTTGTATGTATATATCTGATCAATCGGCCAATATTTCTGCTACTATTGATTATATGGAACAAATGATAGCCCATAATCCTTTGAATCCACCCGAAGGTTTTGATCCATGGGAATGGTTGTCTTCCTGGTTACCTAATAGAGTATGGTTAAGAAAACTTTTACTAATTGTAATTTTGCTTGTTGCAGGATTTATTGTGTTGTGTTGCTGCATTCAATGCCTACCTTCTTTGTATGCCCAGTGTACTACATGGTGGTACAAACCGCAACCCGCCACAGGGATGACAAGAAGGATTTATGTCGCAAGTTATAAGCGTTTAGAAAATGAGACAAATGACTTTGCTTAGGTTTGGTTAAGAAAAAAATTATTTTTCATAAAATAAGTAAGAAAAGAGGGCATGTGGGAATATGGTTGGTTTTACCTATAGGGAAAATGGGCACATGGGTGGAAATTTACTGCAGCCTGACCTTTTGGCAGGGCAGGCTGTGTTAGGCATGATCAGCGTGTGGACACCTCATGCTAGCCTGTGATTGGTTTATACAGCATACCCTGATAGTGGTGTGATTTTCCTTATATGGTATTGTCTGTTACTGTTGAGTTGATACAATGTTCTGTGAAATAATAAAATGCTAGGCTGCAGCAGTTTGAGCATGCTCAGGGCCTGATCAGCTCGGTTCAGCTCAGTTGTTGCTGGCTAGGCCTATTCAATATATCATTGGTGTGAGACTGATTTATTTCCTATGGCGAGCAGGCCCTCGTCACCTCACTGCGAGAAAGCAGGTTACAAGGAACCAGGCAGAGGGCCTTCTCGGTAGTGGCGCCCTCCCTGTGGAACGCCCTACCATCAGATGTCAAGGAAATAAACAACTATCTGACTTTTAGAAGACATCTGAAGGCAGCCCTGTTTAGGGAAGCTTTTAATGTTTGACGTTTTTTCGTTTTTCTAATATTCTGTTGGGAGCCACCCAGAGTGGCTGGGGAAGCCTTGCCAGATGGGTGGGGTACAAGTAATAAATCATCATCATCATCATCATCATCATCAATGGATGGTAACTCCTCTTCACGAACCTGGGTTGGGCTGAAAGTACTGCTGCTTTGTCAATAAACCTGGTGCTGTACTATTTAGAAATGTTTTAGATTTCCCCTAGCAATTCAGTACACTCTTCCTACCAGCTTTTCTCGGTTATTGGTCTTAAATCTCACTCAGCGTCTTTCTTTCAAAATACGATGCTGCGTATGAATTGCAGACCCTCAATTTTTTATATCCTGCTGGCTGTGACAGATGATTGCCACTCCATGAGGAACCCATGAAGTTTAATCGAGCAGCAAATGATTTAAATGAAGAATATGTAGAATTATGGGTGGTTTTTAAAAAAGTTTTGTTTTACCGCATCTAAGACAAGAAGCTTTGCAAAATGCAAGAGAACAGTGATTGTGCTCACTGGGGGAAGGTCTCAATAGCCTGGCAATATAATAGCACCACACTTCAGTGTGCGGTGCCAAAGAAGTTTTGATTTATGCTGTCATTAGTTACCAATTTCCTGAACCTCTTTCCCCACAGCTGCATCATCTAATGAATTATGTTCTCAATTTCCCCCCTGATATGTAATATCATGCTATTTAATTTAATTGCCATGGATTGGACTCTTTAGTACTTTTACCTGGTCTCATTAAAGTCAATGAAAAACCTCCCATTGATTTCCATGCTCTCTGGAGCTGGTGCTCAACGTGCTGCAAAAAGAAAAGAAAAGAAAAATACAATAAAGCAGATGATACAATGCATTCCCCCTACATAATGTTTGGCTGGAAATGGAAGGCAACAGGTAATAAAACACCTTCCCTTAGCTATTGAAACATTTATTAAGAGCACTGCACATTGTGTTCAGTGTCTGAACTGATGGGAGCAAGAAAGAAATCTCCCAAAAGACATAAGTATGAGAAATGCCCTTTCCCATTTCCACACTAGATTATAAAAATAAGAAAAGGTGACTATATGAGGTAGAGTCGCTGTTATTCAAATAAGTTTAACAATGGACTAAGAATTACTAGCTAATAAGAATGAAGATTAAGTTTTTTAAAACATGCACTCGCTGCAGCTACAACTATTGCCCTCCAAAAACTTTGCTAATACAGTGGTATCTCGGGTTAAGTACTTAATTCGTTCTGGAGGTCCGTTCTTAACCTGAAACTGTTCTTAACCTGAAGCACCACTTTAACCAATGGGGCCTCCTGCTGCCGCCGCGCTGCTTGAGCCCAATTTCTGTTCTTAACCTGAAGCACTGTTTCTGGGTTAGCGTAGTCTGTAACCTGAAGCTTATGTAACCTGAAGCGTATGTAACCCGAGGTACCACTGTAGATTTGAAATTAATGTGCAAAGTTGCACACTGCTCATCATAATAAGCCCAAAGCAGAACTATGCACGAGATTTTGTAGTTGCATTCATGTCATGTCATAGGGAATTATGTAGGTTGCTTTTAGATAAGTGTGGAATATGTGTATCCATTATTTTTCAACCACATTGGAGTTTTCCAAAAGGATCCCATGGTTTTGGGAATGACCACGTGTTGGGGGTCAGCTTTTCTTTCAACATTTTTGGCACTAAGGATTTTTCATTTATGGGTAGCTAACCTTTTCTTTGGTGAAAGGATGTGCACACATACTCTCACTCAACACACATACAGCACACCCCACACTCTGCACACATGCACACATTCAGACAACAAGCCTGGAGTTCCACAGAATAGCCACTCCTGGTTCAATCCAACACGTCACTTTTATGGTCTTATGTGGCTTGGCCCAGATGACCATCATGGTCCCTTCCAACTCTACAATTCTATCATTCTATGATCTCAAATGCTGGACCCAATCCTTGAGTCCCCATGTTAGATCTGAGAGACGGGTTTGCACATACAAGATACATGCAAATGTTTGAATTGCAGTCAAACATAACTTTGCATAAGTGCTAATTTGTGCATGAAGGGGTTAAGATAATAGAGCTGTGTTCTGAGACTCAGGTCACGCTTCCTCTTTCTCCACTGAGGAGCAAGTGAAGCCTTCTCTTCCTGCTCCCTCTCTCTGTACCATGTAAACTACAAGGGAGGACATGTTTAAGCATTTATCCAAGCTTGGAGCAAGTGTTTTAAGTTATCTTTCTGTATTTTATACACAAGTATTCTGCCTGTGTTCTCCTTGCTGCTGCTTGGATAAATGCATGAACCTGACCTTCAGAATATTTTGTAAGTAAATAATTTAAAACTTACTTAACAGTGTGTGGTCTGTTCATTGCAAGTGGGGGAACAAGAGAAGAGCATGGTTTGAACATGGACTAAACTGAAAAAAGGGTCTATATTTCTAACGCTATACTGTTGCTTGACTTTTATGAGTTTAAATTCTGCTACTGGGGGCTCTCTCCTGCCGAAGAATGAGTTTAGCCCCATGCTTTGAATCCAGATACCCAGACGATTTTTTTTAATCACCACTCTATAAGTGCCTTGTTTGTTTGTTTGTTTGTTTGTTTGTTTGCTTGCTTGCTTGCTTGCTTGCTTGCTTGCTTGCTTGCTTGCTTGCTAGTACAGTGGTACCTCGGGTTACATATGCTTCAGGTTACATACGCTTCAGGTTACAGACTCCGCTAACCCAGAAATAGTGCTTCAGGTTAAGAACTTTGCTTCAGGATAAGAACAGAAATCAAGCTCCGGTGGTGCGGCAGCAGCGGGAGGCCCCATTAGCTAAAATGGTGCTTCAGGTTAAGAACAGTTTCAAGTTAAGAACAGACCTCCGGAACGAATTAAGTACTTAACCTGAGGTACCACTGTAGTCAAATAAACATCCTTAACTGGAAAAAAAACTGGAGATGGAATAGGCTACCCACACAAAAGAATAAAAAAATGTAGTGTCAGATTTGTCAGGATGGAAAGTTAGCTGGCTCCAGGAGCATGATAAATTGTGGCTGGACTGTGAAGCACAGAGAATTATATGGGGCCCCACTTGGCTGGGGACATGCAGAATGATACCTCTTCTTTTTCAGTCAAAAAGGAAGGAAGGAAGGATGCCAGCCAAGAGCACATTGTTGATACAATGCAATCTGCCATTGGGAGACTCATTGCCACTCCTGTCTTATTTGTCTCTGCCATAAATTTTAGTGACTGTGCTAGCCAATTCTTTTCTCAGCTGACAACAGCTTTTCAAGGGAATCTGAGCTGGGTGGGAGAGATATGCTAGGCCTGGAGATGAGGTTGGAGAGATCATATGAGTGACAAATACCAGCAAAATTGCAACAGGAAAGCCATGCCTTTTTTTAGTTCTATGTCTGTGCAGTCTGCCAAAAAAACGGAAAGAGTTCTTGTCTTTAAGTGAAAAGAAGGATGTGATGGAAGACAGCAAAATCCATCTTTCACTTGCCTTCCCGCACTAGACTCTGTCACTTTAACAACATTGTGCTCTGTTGCTCTCCAGCCTGGGTTGGGAAGCCTTAAACTTAACAAAGTATGGTGAAATAAGATTGGGGGGGGGGCTCATCTACCTTTCTGTTACATTTTATGTAAAGACTAAATCTATGTAAAGACTAATATCACCTCTGTCAGTGTTTGTAAAAAGCAAAAGAAGGAAAAGGTTCTGACCTCCCTTTGTCTCCTCAGCCTGGTCCTCAGACCCTTGTCGGCATAAAAGAGTCCACGAGAATATCCTTGCAGAGTTTTATTCTTAAAAGTCTTTGTGCAAAAACGACTGGCCAACTGCACACAACATTCTCCTGCCTAGTGATCTCTGTCAGCAGGCAATTTCTTTTTCATCAAACCACCAGATGAAACACTGCGTTCCTTTCTTCTTCTTCTTCTTCTTCTTCTTCTTCTTCTTCTTCTTCTTCTTCTTCTTCTTCTTCTTCTTCTTCTTCTTCTTCTCAGGCACTTATGTTTTTCTCAAAAAACCTATTTCGAATTCCAGTTCAGAAGAATCTAAAGAGACCAGATTGCTTTCTTCTGTTTACTATTAAACATAATTAACATTCATGTCCCCAACCCCAATCAAATGTATATCGTCCTATGCGGATAATGAAGCAACTGAGCATATGCTAGCCAGCCAT
Source organism: Podarcis melisellensis (assembly GCF_964234715.1). Classification (NCBI taxonomy): domain Eukaryota; kingdom Metazoa; phylum Chordata; class Lepidosauria; order Squamata; family Lacertidae; genus Podarcis; species Podarcis melisellensis. The sequence continues at coordinate 16,279,373 of NC_138528.1, read as the reverse complement.
CAGTAGATGATAGCAAAAAATATGGTACAATGCATTCAAAAAAACTTTTTTAAAAGTATGGAGGGGGAGAGAGAGAGAGAGAGAGAGAGAGAGAGAGAGAGAGAGAGAGAGAGAAACTTCGTTAAATCTGCTGGTAATATAAAGAGTGTCATTTCCAAAGCTTGTGGGCCCTTGCTATTTATATAGCAGGTATATAGCAGATGTTGTTGGACTCCAATTCCCATCAGCCCCAGCCAACATGGACAGTTGTTGGGAATGATGAAGGCTGTAGCCAGGAATATCTGGAGGGCCACAGGTTTCCTGTCCCTGATTTATAGCAACCTGGAAGAACAGCCACACATTTTACAGTTCTTGCTGCATGGTATACTTTGTCATTTGTTGGGAAACGATGCAGTGAAATGAAATGAAGTACATCTAGTAAAAGAAATAAGAGTTTCCATAAACCAAACAGGAATCCAATTATTGAAGGGTGGTTTTTGTTTTTGAAAAAGAAAGAAAGAAAGAAAGAAAGAAAGAAAGAAAGAAAGAAAGAAAGAAAGAAAGAAAGAAAGAAAGAAAGAAAGAAAGACTCCCAGGATGATTACGATAAGCAATAATTTTTGTTTTTGTTTTAAAAGTTAGTTAATGGCAAGTTGAGTGGGGTTAATAAGGGAACCATTTTTTTAAAGTGTTATTATTAGTGCACTCCTACATGTCTTTGCCAGAAGCAAACGTTCTGGGTGATCCCTAATGTCAGTCATATACATAGTAGATCCATTGCCAGAAGCAAACGTTCTGGGTGATCCCCAATGTCAGTCATATACATAGTAGATCCATTGGTTTCCATTGAGTCTGAGTAAGATTAACATTGGCTATCAGTGGGAGGGGGGAAACACTCTGACCGAGGTGGGTGGGAAGGAAAATGCTGCTCCTCACACCTCTCCTCCTGACTGCTGTGTGCTGGTAGGGCTTTGGATATGGTGGTCCCACACACACACACACACATACACACAGAGAGAGAGAGAGAGTAGGTATGATGGATTTCCTCTTAATAATTATTTTTTATTTAATAATTATTACATATTGAAAATAAAAAAGGCAATCCAAACACACACACAAACCCTTTTACCCAACCTGAAGGCGTCGTTCAGATCAAAATAACAACAGTGAAGTTCATATAATCACTGAAGTGGAGAAAATACAGACAAAAAAATGTTGATGTCAATATGAAGTAAGATGTATTACAGAGTGTGGCAGTTACAGTTTGTCCTGTAGAGTTTTTGTTCATGCGCTGGATGAATGGCCACCAGTCCATCATGAAAGTCTCTCAGGGTTTTGGGGTTACCCACCCCCTCCAGCGAGATTAAACTTTAGAGTCAGTTTTTCAGAAAATGCTACACCCCAAATTACATCATAATATTTTTGTACATTTAACCCCTTGGCTTATTTCCAGCTTGTAGCTATCAATGTTCTTGCTGCATTTGAGAGCCCTCAACTGGCCCTTAGTTTCAGGCTCAAAGTCCTGCACTGATTTGACTGCAGCCTTAGAGTCTTTCAAAAGTGCTGCCGCTTTTGAGGAAGTGCTTGTGTTAATATTAACAAAAACAAAACAAAACCCAAAACACATTTGCGCAAATCTATGGGACGTGGGTGGCGCTGTGGGTTAAACCACAGAGCCTAGGACTTGCCAATCAGAAGGTCGGCAGTTCGAAACCCCGCAATGGGGTGAGCTCCCATTGCTCGGTCCCTGCTCCTGCCAACCTAGCAGTTCAAAAGCACGTCAAAATGCAAGTAGATAAATAGGTACCGCTCCGGCAGGAAGGTACACAGCGTTTCCATGCGCTGCTCTGGTTCGCCAGAAGCGGCTTAATCATGCTGGCCACATGACCTGGAAGCTGTACGCCAGCTCCCTCGGCCAATAAAGCGAGATGAGCGCTGCAACCCCGGAGTCGGCCACGACTGGACCTAATGGTCAGGGTTCCCTTTACCTTTACCTTTATCAGAGAAGACCAGGTATACAGTATAGACTGGCAAGAAAACAGTAATAAATCTTGTGAGACTGGTTCTTCGCTTTTAACACCTTTTTTTTTAAAGAGTCCCACAGCTACTGTTTGGCTGTGTTTGTCAGTGATTGCCATTTCATTGAGTCATGCACTTTTAGTACCTGGGGTGGTTTATTGGCCTTCTAAAACTTACTTTATGGTCCAAGTCAGTGATAATAATAGAAAAGTTGTGGAAACGAAAGTTAGGGTAGTCCACAGGGAAATGTCATATGTCCTACTTTATACTTGTCCTTTGTTTGTTGTTTGTTTGTTTTATATATTTTATTGATTTTTTAACATATCATTTTCCAGAATTATTAAACATACTTTTATATCTATTACAATTTTTTTTACTTCCATCAATCACATCTGAAAATTTTTCAATCTTTTCACTTAATTTACATTTCTTACTTTCACTATTACATTTAAATATCATAACTAATGTCTCTCTTCTTTCCCTTCTTTGCAATATTTCATATATTTCTCCTTACAAAACTTCTTGTGCTCCTACTAGCGTCATTTGTTGATTACAGTTGCTCTTCAAATAGTTCGTATATTTCTTCCAATATTCTATAAATCTCTAGTCCCACAGGTTTCAAATTCTTCCTGTCATTTTATCCAATTCTGCGTAGTCCATTAATTTTGTCTGCCATTCTTCTTTCGTTGGTATTTCTTCTTGCTTCCATTTCTGGGCCAACAATACTTTTGCCGCTGTTGTTGCGTATAAGAACAATTTAACATCCTGTCTATTAATATCCTCATTTATAATACCCAGTAAAAATGCTTCTGGTTTTTTAAAAAATGTGTATTTCAACATCTTTTTCATCTCATTATATATCATTTGCCAGAGGTTTTTTACTTACATTCCCATATACTTGTCCTCTGTTTGAAGGGCAAGTTTTTTACTACCAACTAAATATAATTAAGAAGGGCAAGTTTTTTACTACCAACTAAATATAATTAAGAAATAAAAATTACATACATCAATATTTAGTTTGTTATTTGTTATTTACATCTTATTTCCTCCCAAACATTCCATACAAAAACACACATATGTGCAGACACCCACCCACAAAATGATAATAATGAAAGTAAATATTTTTCCCCTTTTATCTTCCAAAAACTTTTCTTCAACTTTGACTTCCTGTCAAGCCCCTTTGCATATATTTTATCTTACAATCAAATGTACACAAAACAATAAACCTTTCTATGTAAATTTTCCAATACATTCTGAAAACATAAGAAATACTTAATTGTTGTCCACCACCTTTTAGTTCCTTTATCACTCGAATGCTAGCACAGAGTCAAAACTATTATTGTATTTTTGAATATATCTTCTATAACTCTGACTTCTGCTTGGCTGGAATGTTAGCCTATCATACAAAAGTAAGAGTGAAACGTTTTGCCTCTTGCTCACTCAGCGCTGGGGTGCGGTCCCTGGAAGGCTGCCCATGAGGGAATGTGGCCCTTAGGCAGAAAAGTATTCCCTGTCGGGATCTCCGCTAGGCCAAGCTGATAAAGCTCATGTTCTGGAATCGCCTCCCGATGATAATTAACGACCTGTGCCTTTGATGAGGCCTCAGGCATATTCCCATCCAGTGGAGAATCAAAGCAGCATGAGGAATGATGAGATAGTATAAGCTACATGGCTAAAGCAGCATCTTAAAAAGTAGAGACATCACCTTGCCAACAAAGGTCCGTATAGTAAAAGCTATGGTTTTCCCAGTAGTGATGTATGGAAGTGAGAGCTGGACCAGAAAGAAGGCTGATCGCTGAAGAATTGGTGCTTTTGAATTATGGTGCTGGAGGGGAGACTTGGGAGTCCCATGGACTGCAAGAAGATCAAACCTATCCATTCTGAAGGAAATCAGCCCTGAGTGCTCACTGGAAGGACAGATCCTGAAGCTGAGGCTCCAATACTTTGGCCACCTCATGAGAAGAGAAGACTCCCTGGAAAAGACCCTGATGTTGGAAAACATGGAGGGCACAAGGAGAAGGGGACGACAGAGGACGAGATGGTTGGATAGTGTTGTCGAAGGCAGTGGAAGACAGAAGTGCCTGGCGTGCTCTGGTCCATGGGGTCACGAAGAGTCGGACACGGCTAAACGACTAAACAACAACATGGCTAAAGAGTTTTATTTCTCGCTACGCAGACAGCAAAGAAAAATACATCCTCTCTCTATGGAAGCAGAGAGCAACTGGAACAAAGGAACAAAGGAACAGAGGAAAAACACTAACGTCACATCCGTCTCCCGTCTCCCCTGAGACTTCCAACAGCCTGGAATGTCTCTGGAATGTAAACAGAGCCTTGTGACTCTAAGCAGCTGTACAGTGGCAAAACAGAAACTAACATTCCCCACCCCTGCACAGCCTGGACATTTTCCTCACCCCGACTGGCAAGTTCCATTTGGGGCTGTTGGATTGGATAGCTGGCTCTGGAAGGCAGCCGGCAGCCACAGTGATTAAGCTGAGCATCGATTCCGGCTGTAGACTTGGTTTTAATTGTACTAGTCCTGGCAACATTTATTTAGTTTTCCCACACTTTAGGAAAAAAGAGGTAAAAAGTAACCTAAATAAGTAAACAGGCCACTAATCCCTCTTGAGTCAATGCTGAGTAAGTGAGTAAATGAGATGCAATTTTGTGAACTAGAAACCAATTTGCCATCCATTGACTTTGCCTTTTAAAGCTCAATGGCAATGAAAATCAAGCCAAGGCATTTATGCATTGCTCTGCCCTGGGTTCTCTTTAGAGACAGGCTGAAACTTCAAAAGTGGCGGTTTCCAGTCAATATTGGGGAGAGCTAAACTGGCTTCTCTCGATCATGTTTCCCGGGGGGGCTAATTGGAAGAAATTGTAGACACGAGGCAAAACTCACCAAAGCTCTCCTTGCCTCTTGACTGGTGGCTGCCATTTTGCTTTCCTCAGAATACCCCTCCGAAAGACACCAGGAATGTCACGACCAGCATCTGTCCAAAGGAGCCTTCTAGGAAAACAACATAATGTAGCTCCGTCAGGGTTAAAATACAGCTCCTAGAATTCATTGGAAGAGGTGTGTGTTTTAAATGGATGGTGTGAATAATAATAATAATAATAATAATAATAATAATAATATTTATACCCCACCCATCTGGCTGGGTTTTCCCAGCCACTCCGGGCGGCTTCCAACAAAATATTAAAATACAGTAGTCTGTCAAACATTAAAAGCTTCCCTAAACAGGGCTGCCTTCAGATGCCTTCTAAAAGTATGGTCTGTTAAGCATAATTGATTAAAGTATAATTGATTTAATTGACACTGAAATGGTGAACACTGAAAAATTCCACCCCATCCCTATTTCATGGTTTCTTTCAAAGTCTGTGAAAGTTGGGGGCATTCTGGGGTGGGTCTTTTCCCTCTTTTTTTGCCAGTGCCTGCACTGCTCGCTCCTTGACTAGTGATCAATTCACAGCAGTCTTCAGTTCAATTTACACAGAACTTCAGTTCCCATGAATTTTTAGGGTGCAGAGTGTGAACTGGAGCAGCATGTTTGTGTCACAGCCTGCGTATTTCCTGTTCACAGGATGTTTCTGTTGTGTCTTTGCTTTCGTTTCTCTCTGTGTGCCTGAACACGCAAGCAGGCAGTCATGTTTTTTCCTTTGTTCTGACCAACGCTGAATAAACTTCTAAATAATGCTCTCCTGCGTGCATCTTTCGCTGTGCGAATTCTGCTGATAGAGCGTGCATCAGCTCTGGAATGTGGCAAGCTATTTTCTGGAGCTCGTGTCGCTAATTGCTGATACTGTATCTATGGGAGATCGATGGATCGTCCGGAGGCGACGTGGGGGCCATGATGGGCTTTATCTCCCTGGCAGTATCCCAACATGAACATCTGGTGTGTATGCAGCCAGATAGCTCAGTTGGTAGAGCATGAGACTCTTAATCTCAGGGTTGTGGGTTTGAGCCCCACGTTGGGTGAAAGATTCCTATATTGCAGGGGGTTGGACTAGATGACCCTCGTGGTCCCTTCCAACTGTACAAGTCTGTGATTCTGAATGGATCTGAGGGCAAGTTCCCCCATTGCTACTGTGTACTTCAACTGATAGCGACCCTTCAGGATCATTAGACTAATTTGTTACCGTAATACAGTCATACCTCAGGTTACAGACGTTTCAGGTTGCGTTTTTTCGGATTGTGGACCGCCAAAACCCGGAAGTACTGGAACGGGTTACTTCCGGGTTTCGGCGGTCGCGCATGCACAGAAGCGCTAAATTGCACTTTGCACATGCGCAGAAGTGCCAAATCGCAACCCATGCGTGTGCAGACGCACAGACACGGGTTGTAAATGCTGCGGGTTGCGAATGTGCATCCCGCACAGATCACGTTCGCAACCCGAGCATCCACTGTATCTTTCTTCACATGAAAGTGTCCAAAATAGAATATGCACTGTACAAACATTTTAAATCAAGTACTCAAATTGGAAGCTTTGCAATGAGGGGTGAAGCTGGCGTCTTCTGCATGCAGAGCTGATGCCTCACCACTGAAGTATAAATCTTTCATAAATGTACATGAAACATGACACAGATATGGAGTTCTTTTTTACCTTTGCTTTTTAAGAAAAAAATTCTGTTCTTCCGCAACAAGACGAGACTGGTTTCTTAGAGTGCCACTGGAGATGTTTCTCTTATCCTTTGCATTGTCTGTTGCAAGGATGGGAACCATCCTGGGGCCTTCCAAACGTTGTTGACCACAACTCCCACAAACCCCGGCCCTTGGCGACACACTGGCTGGGGCTGATGGGATTTGGAGTCCAACCACACCTGGAGGACCACAGGCTCTTCTTCTGTGCTTTCCTGTTTTGCAGTATCTGAGCCTCTGCAGAGAATGTCATCACCACTGCAGGGAAGGCAGGTTTGAAAAAGTAATAAATCTATGGATCAATATGATGGCAGGGTGGGAGCTCAACCTTTGTTGGATATGATGTTCTGCACACCTTCCTCAGCAACGTGTGCTGTGATGTGTTTCAGTTTTGTAAACCCGAGAGGAATATAGGCTGTTGGCATCCTCTTGCAAAATTCTTTTGCCTTAGGCAACACTTGCTGGGCTTTAGATGCTGCATTGCGGGAGAAATACGTGACTCAAATGTTATCTATAGCCAGGGCTGGTCATTTGTATTCACATATTTGAGTGTGGGAGGGAGAAATGTCTTTGCTTCTTTCTTTTTTTCTCTTCTCCCTAGGCAGGCTGATTCAATATTTTCATCCAACTGGCGTTGGCTTTCACTGTCAGCCTTAGAGGGTGTGTTATTATTTTTGCTTCCGGTGTGGTGGCTGAATTGAGATGACACTGATGGCTGCTTGGTCCACTTGTCTCAGGGGCTGCAGGAGTGGCACATCCCATTTTGCTGCCGGAGGTGAAATAGGAAGGTGCTGCCCGGCCCCTGCCAAAGCCTCCCTTGCCTGGGTTGTGTGGCAGTGTCTGTTAAGTGGTGGCAGCAGGTTCTGGTGAGATCTTGAGGTGGAGGACTCTCCTTCCTTGGAGGTTTTTAAGCAAAGGTTCGATGGCCATCTGTTATGGATGCTTTAGATGAAATTCCTGCATTGCAGCAGGGTTGGACTGGTTGACACTCAAGGCCTCTTCCAACTCTACAGTTCTATGATTCTACGATACAAAAATGCATGCACTAGGTGAAAGCGTGCATAAATGTGTATATTACTGAAAATAATACACATAAATGTATGGTACAGTGGACGCTCGGGTTGCAAACGTGATCGGTGCGGGAGGCACGTTTGCAAGCCGCAGCGTTCACGACCTGTGCATCTGTGCATGCGCGGGTCACAATCCAGACTTCTGCGCATGTGCAAAGCGCAACTCAGCGTGCATGCGCATGCGCCAAAACCTGGAAGTAACCCGTTCCAGTACTTCCGGGTTCGGCGCAGTGCACAACCCGAAATCACGTAACCCAAAGTGTCTGTAACCTGAGGTATGACTGTATTGGGGTGATTGCTTGGAAATATGTATATCAGGGGATATTGAACAGTAACACGTGTGCTAGCAGAAATATGCATTAAAATGCTGGCAAATTTTCATGAAGACTTTAAAAAAGAACCCCACCCTGCTGTGAAAATGTGGAGAAGTGAATTCCAGACTGGAGAAATGAAAAATTCAGAGACACTGAAAGTGACAGATTTGCCCATCCCTAATCTGGTTTCTCTATCCTTGATCACTTTTAAAGGCTAAAACAGGATTAAATGCAAGCGCTTAAGCTTAAATTATTTGTGAACCGTAGCCAAGAAATGAATGACACATTCTTTTTATTTTATCTTAATTTCTGCAAGCAAAAATGTTATAGGGCTAAATGATACCATTTAGAATGAGACAGTGAGGCCTGGCACATCCCTGACTGCTCCAGAACATGAAATGAGATCAAGCCATTAAAGGCAATCACCAGCCTTTTGTGTCATTTGTCCTTCAATTCCTGTCGTGCTCTGTGCTCATACCAAAGTAGCTGTACCTCATTTTTCAACTGACAACATGAACTGCCCTCTTTATATTAATTGGTCAAATTCTAATGGCTAAATTCAACAAGGTATGGGTGGATGGATCCGGGACGTTCAAAACTTTGCACATAATTTTATTTTGCACCATTAATGTGCATGGTGCTTTATAATGTACGTACAACAAAGCACGATCTGCTGGGGAACTTCCACGTGGCAGCTTATCGTGGACTAAGGCTGCATTCAGCTGCACGAGTTTCCCTGGTTATAACGCAAGTGCTTCTGCCTCGATTTCTGAAGTTCCTTTGACACCGTAACACCTTGTTGAGTTATGGAACTGTGGCTGCTTAATCAATATACCTCCATTTTCAATGACAAGAAATAACTGTATGACAGTACTGTATACTGACCCTAGTTTCAACCTCTCTTCTCAGCTCACCCTCTGTGCGGGAGGCACGTTCTCAAGCCGCTGCTCCCCAACCTCATAGCTGGGCTCTTGTCAACTAAAGCATCCATGACAGTGTCAGTATTTTCATTCTCTCGTTGCTAATGTAACATGGTATCTGTACTGTTATGTCTGCGAACGGAAGTGAACCTCTGTAACCTCCACTTTTTGTTCTCTCTCTCCGAGAGAGAAAGATGTGTGAGTGAAGTGTTGCTTGCACTGCTGTTATGTTCTTTATTTTAATTTGCTGTAAATAATAACATTCTCAATGCCACATTCCTGGACAGCCTAGCTTCTGCTCTCTTCTGTTTACTTTGCATGCACATGTCAGATGATGTGTGTTGCTGAGTGTCCTGTTACCGGAGCAGGAAGATCCAATATTGGTGACTGATTGACAGATGGCCATCCAACCTCTGCTTAAAAACCTCCAAAGAAGTAGAGTCCACCACCTCCTGAGGGAGACCACTCCACAGCTGAACAGCTCTTACCGTCAGAAAGTTCTTCGTGAGCTTGAACTGGAATCTCCTTTCTTGTAACTTGAAGCCATTGGTTCAAGTCCTATCCTCCAGAGCAGGAGAAAACAAGCTTTTCCCCTCTTCCATGTGACAGCCCTTGAAATATTTGAAGATGGCTATCATATCTCCTCTCAAGCTCCTCTTTTCCAGGCAAAACATACCCAGCTCCTTCAAATGCTCCTCATAAAGCTTGGTTTCCAGACCCTTGACCATCTTGGTTGCCCTCCTCTGCACACATTCCAGCTTGCCAATATCCTTCTTAAATTGTGGTGCCCAGAATTGGACACAGGATTCCAGGTGTGGTCTTACCAACCCGGCTCCCTCAACTGTTCCTCATAAGTCTTCCTCATAAATTTGCTTTATTATGGCTGTGTTTGCTGCCCTGGGCTCTGTCCAGGGGGAAAGCAGGATATAAATGGAATAAATAGCATTATTAATAAATCATCCCTGCCAGCAATGGCCATATTGTTGCCTTCTTACAACAACTTGAGGGCACCAGCTTGAAGAATGTTGGTCTAGGTCTTGGAGGAGTTTGAGAATACGCAGTTCCTGTTTGGCACTCTCAGGCCTCTTTTCTTTTGATGATCAGAGCTGCTAAGATTTCCTATCAGAGATGTAGTCGCTCGCTGAAATGGGAAGAAGCTTTCGCGAGATGAAAGTGGGCAGTGCTGGTACTCAGAGTCCTCATTTCAAAAGCCTCCTTGGTAGAGACTTCAGAAATCCTGCTTTTAATTTCTTATTGAATCTTCACTGCTCAGAGGAGAGAACCGCGAGACAAAGCGGGGAGAAATCTCACCTGCTTCAGGATGAAAAGGAAAAACCAAGTATGGATCTTCATGCCTCCGCTATTTATAAATGTCCATTCAGCCACCTCCTTTAACAGGCAGCGAAAATTGAGCTTGCCCCCTGGGTGTCTGCAGGATAGCAGTAGAATTGCTTTGCTGAATGGAGAGTGGCTTTGAACAGCCTCCCATAATTACTGCTTTAGGTTTCCATTAGGTTCCCAGCAGCCCAATGAAGGGTGAGCAGCTGATAGGGTGGGCTATACATTTCTCCCCCCATAACAGATCAATAAAATTAATAAATACAGATGTGGATGAGACACCAAACCATGATCCTAGATCTCCACCCCCTGCTACCAGGTTCTTTCAGACAAAATATTTAAGTCTAGACCTTGGAACTGCATGAACAGAGTTGGCCCATCAAGGAGTTTGAGACAAGCAGGTCACCCGTGAAAACATCTCATGCCTTTTGAAGGGTGAAGATACCGTCTCTGAATTAGGATGGATTGCAATTCCATCTGCTGCGGCCGACTTTAAATCCCACCAGCAATCTTCAAGTTCGCAAACTGTGCAAGCCTCCATAGATTTTATATGAAATGCTTCAGATTTCAAGCCAAATTAGCATCCCCTGCAAGTGTCTCAGAAAAAACACAGAACATGCAAGAGACACGAAGGCCATTTTCGAGCTCTGTGATCTCATGCAAGTTCTTGCACAGCACCCCAAAGCGTTCAGTTTTAGGGGTTGTGCTTTCGCACGGGCCATGTGGCTCACTCAGGATCATGGATGGGAAGACTAACGTCCTGGTTTTTGGACTCAATGTGTTGGAGGGTGTGAAACAGCGTTATCTGGTTTTCAACATCGCGATATATCACCAGCTAAGCATTGTGATATACTGATATATCACAATGGCTGATATAAGGATGGAGCTATGCATTGGCTTGCTTCACTCCCCCCCACCCACATTGTGATTTTTGCATAGCACACACAGACACATATATCATGTACAGATAGGTAGCCGTGTTGGTCTGCCATAGTCAAAACAAAAAAAATTCCTTCCAGTAGCACCTTAAAGACCAACTAAGTTAGTTCTTGGTATGAGCTTTCGTGTGCATGCACACTTCTTCAGATACACTGAAACAGAAGTTTCCAGACCCTTCTATATAGTGAGAACGTGGGGAGGGGTATTACTCAGAAGGGTGGTGGGAATGGGTGATTGGCAGATAGCTGTGATGAGCCTGTTGACGACTCTTAACGACTGCAATAGGTATTACAGGAAGAAGCAAGGGGTGAGAAGGTGAAAAGTGGCTTTGTCATGTATAATGAGATAAGAATCCAATGTCTTTGTTCAGGCCAGGTTTCTCCATGGTTTTAAGTTTGGTGATAAGTTGCAATTCAGCAGCTTCTCTTTCCAGTCTATTTCTGAAATTCCTTTGTAGTAAAACAGCTACTTTGAGATCTTGTATAGAATGTCCTGGGAGATTGAAGTGTTCTCCTACTGGTTTCTCTGTTTTGTGATTCCTGATGTCCGATTTATGTCCGTTTATTCTTTGGCGTAAGGTCTGGCCTGTTTGTCCAATATAGAGAGCTGAGGGACTTCCGGTCGGCGCCAGCGTTAATGGCGGTCCTTGCTTCAAGCTCTGAAGCAGGACTGCTCCGTAAGTTCGGGTCTGTCCCGCTACGGCGAGCGGGGGACCCCTAAAATCACAGGCGCTGAAGCCTGTGGACAAGGAGATTCGGTGGGCACCTTTGCGCCCCCCGGTATCGTGAAAGAGCCTTTTTAAAGGCTCCGGAACGGCACCGGGTGTGAGCGCGGTGCTGAGGATCGCAACCCAGCTTGCGGAGCGAAGCCGCGTCGCCATTAACGGAGAGCGCCGATTCCTTCCTGAAACGACTAATTGGCAACAACAACCCGTGAGTAAGAACGGCAAATATAAAGTTAATGGACTCAGTAAATTAAGAAGATTTGGCTGAAAACGGGAAGGCGAAAAAGTAAGGAAGTCAGCCTCCCGGAACTGCACGATTCAAGTAGCAATGAAAGAAACTAGCTATATTTAAAAGGAACCCTTATTTTGAAAATTGTTAAGCCTGACATCTGAGGTGATCTACCCCCCCTTTTTTTTGGAGTGGGAGGGGGGGGGAAGAAGATCGACTGAATTTAACCTCCTAACTGAAGAGAGTTTAGAAAGGAAAACTCTCCGCTGTCGATACCCCTGGCCGGGCTGCCTGAGAGGTGAGCGCCTGGAGAGAACTGTCAAAAGAAAGCGGCGCTACAAAGTAAGATCTCTTTTGAAACAAAAGTATCGGGACTTTAGAGGGCAAAATTTGTAGCTTTTCAGTAGCAACAAAGTAAGACTGTTGGATAAACTTTCTCTTTTGGGACTTTGCATGGCTTTTGGCTCCCCTGTCTCTTTGTTTCAGTTATTTGGATACAACTTCTCCCTCTAGAGGACTAAAACAGAAAATCAAGGCAGGAAAGTGGGACTTTCCATTTACAACTTTCCTGTGTGAATGACCTTGAGATGAGCACTCCACTGGAAGAGATATCAACAAGAAGCAAAACAAAACAAGCTCAAAAGCAAGTTCAAAAAAGAGGCTCTTTAACAGGAGCCACAGCTGCACAGGAGAAAGGCACATCGGCATCAATGGATTCTATGACACAGGCTCTGCTCAGAATAAATCAATCCTTAGAAGCACTTACCAAGCAATCAACAGAGAACTCTAAGAAACTGACGGAGCTGACAACCAGACTTGACCTGAACACAACGGCAATATCTTCAAATACTGACTCTATTAACCGTTTAATTGAGGCAAGTACTGAGACAAGGAGAATAGCTGAGACCGCTAGGAGCACTGCCGAGGAAACCAGGGGAAAATTTGCACCTATTGCAAAGAAAGTACATGAACACGATGCTACTTTGGCACTTTTGGAATTGGAGAGAAAAAGCAAGAATCTGAAATTAAGATTGGTACCAGAGGAGGAAGAGGACAACCTTGGGGAATTTCTCACAGACAAATTCCAAGAATTTTGGACGGATGAGTTGGAAGGAGAGGAAGATGAATTTGTAATAACCACAGCCTTCCGGATTGGCAGGAAACAAGGTAAGAAACCAAGAGACTGTTTAATTACGTTGAGATCCAAAGAAGAAAGGGACAAATTATTGAACCTTCATTTCCAGAAGGCCTTGATCATCAAAAATTCCCAAATACAGATCTTTAAAGATATCCCTAAACACTTTTTGGAAGTTAGGGCCCAATTTAAAGACCTAGTGGACCTACTGAAAGCAAATAACATCCGATTCAGGTGGGAGTTCCCACAGGGGTTGTCCTTTAACTTCAAAGGGAAGAAAATTAAAATCAAAACAATCCATGAGAAAGATCAATTCCTCGAAAGAAACGCTGAGGATTTCCAAAAAGGAACCGTGACTGAGAGGGAGGTATTGGATATAACAAACTTATCATTTGGCCTGACCCCAGCACCGACAGACGAGGAGCAAGCACTTGGAGCAGTCGGTGGAAAAGAAGCCCAGTAACAAAATGTCTCTGCAACCTCTGAGTTGGAATTGTAATGGTTTGAACCACCCTCGAAAAAGAGGCCAAGTATTTCACATATTAAAGAAAGAACATCTAGATGTAATATGTCTGCAAGAAACCCACATTGCCAGGATACATAGAAAATTATTGATAAACAAGAGACTAGGATTGGAATTCATTTCATCAGACAAAGTTAAGAAAAGAGGGGTAGTGATGTATGTTAAAGAAAGATTAGAACCAAAAATGATCTTTAAGGATGAACAAGGAAGATATCTGGCAGTGGAAATTCAAATACATGGAGAAAAGATCTTGATTGTAGGAGTTTATGCACCTAACGAGGGGAAGGCAGAGTTCTTTAAGAAGTTGCATGAGACTTTAATGGACTATATGGACTTCAAAATCATAATGATGGGCGATATGAACGGAGTCGTCTCCACAAACATGGATAAAGCACAAAGACAAACAATTTCTAAAGATGGGAGATTACCAAAGACCTTTTTCGAGCTGACTGATACCATGGACTTGATTGATATTTGGAGAACAAGGAACCCCCTGGAAAGAGAGGGGACCTTCTTCTCTGAAGCAAAGATGACTTGGACCAGGATTGACCAAATTTGGATCTCTAGCAATCTGGCACCAAGGGTTAAAAAGACAGAAATCTGCCCAAAAACCTGCTCTGATCATAACGCAATAAGGATGGACATTAAACTGACAACAGCTGGAAACTTCAGATGGAGAATGAATGACACCCTATTTGGAGATGATGCTATTTACAAAAAGGCCCAAAAGACATTGAAAGACTACTTCGAGGTGAATTTAAGATCAGATGTGGAAAGAAGAATAGTGTGGGATGCTAGTAAGGCCGTGATGCGTGGTTTCCTAATCCAACAAAATTCTATAAAAAGGAAAAAGCAGAATGAGAGAAAAGAAAAAATTTGGGAACAGATAAAAGAAGGAGAAAAGAAATTGAGATCAAAACCCAAGTCTCAAGAGATTTTAAGAGAAATAAAGTACCAACAAACCCAGTATATGGAACTGATAAATCAAGAAATAGAATGGAAAATAAAACAGATGAGGCAAAAGACTTTTGAGTCAGCAGATAAATGTGGGAAACTGCTGTCATGGCAATTGAAAAAGAGGCAAAAGCTGAACACGGTAACATCCCTCGAGGTAGAGGGGAAATTCATTAGTAAACCAAATGAGATTAGTAATTGCTTTCAAAGTTTCTTTAAGAAATTATATGCACAAGGGCCAAAGAATGAACAAGAGATAGAAGATTTTATTAAAAAATATGGACTTTCAAAGATTAGTGAAAATAATAAAAGGATTTTGAATGAGAAAATTACAGACCAAGAAATAGAGGGTGCCATTCAGGGTATGCAACTGGGGAAATCACCAGGACCAGATGGATTGACCGCGAGGTACTACAAAGCACTTAAGGAATGGCTAATACAACCATTGAAAGAAGTGTGTAATCAAATCATGGAGGGGAAAAAGGCTCCTGAATCGTGGAAGCAAGCATTTATCTCACTCATACCGAAAACAGAAGCTGAGAAGCACCAAGTTAAGAACTACCGCCCTATCTCACTGTTAAATGTGGATTACAAAATTTTTGCAGACATTTTAGCAAAAAGATTGAAAAAAGTGTTACTGGATGAGATTCATAAAGACCAAACAGGCTTTCTCCCAGGGAGACATATGTCAGACAATGTGAGGAACATTATAGACATTTTGGAGCTTTTAGAGACGAACATAAACAGAAAAGCAGTTTTGATCTTTGTGGATGCGGAGAAAGCCTTTGACAATGTTAGTTGGAGTTTTATGAAGAAGAATCTGCAAGGGATGGGGGTAGGCCAAAAATTTGAAAATGGTATAGGTGCAATATACTCTGAGCAAAAGGCTAAATTAATTGTGAATGGTATGGTGATGGATGAGATCCCGATAGAAAAAGGGACACGACAGGGATGCCCAATATCCCCCCTATTGTTTATATCGGTCCTGGAGGTACTGTTAAACATGATTAGAAGAGACCAGCTGGTGGAAGGGATACAGCTCGGAGCTAAACATTATAAGTTAAGAGCATTTGCAGATGACTTAGTTTTGACTTTGCAAAAACCAGAAGCCAGTACAAAAAGGGTATTGGAACTTATTGAAAAATTTGGTCAAGTGGCAGGTTTTAAATTAAACAAACAGAAGACAAAGGTGTTGGGAAAAAATTTAACAATGGAGGAAAAAGATAGCTTTCAAAGGGAAACGGGTTTAGAAATAACAAAAAAAGTGAAATATCTGGGGGTGAATTTAACATCTAAGAATATGAATCTGTTTAAGGACAACTATGAGAAATGTTGGTTGGAAGTGAAGAAAGATCTTGACATTTGGTCTAGACTAAGACTCTCCTTGTTAGGCCGAATTGCTGTTATTAAGATGAACGTATTGCCGAGATTGTTGTTTTTGTTCCAGACACTACAAATTTTGGACAAGATGGACTGTTTCAAGAAGTGGCAGAAAGATATATCTAAATTTGTCTGGCAGGGCAAAAAACCCAGAATAAAATTTAAGATTTTAACTGATGCAAAGGATAGAGGGGGCTTTGCTCTGCCGGACTTAAGACTTTACTACGAGGCAGCAGCATTCTGCTGGATGAAACAATGGCTACTTCTTGAGAATACAGATGTCTTGGATTTGGAGGGATATGATAACAACTTCGGCTGGCATGCATATTTGTGGTATGACAAGGTAAAGGTTCATAGAGGTTTTAAAAACCACATTGTCAGAAAGGCATTATATAACGTGTGGATTCGCTATAAGGACTTGTTGGAAAATAAAACCCCCAGGTGGTTGTCACCCATGGAAGCCAAGGCGGTAAAAAAACTTAATATGGAATCAGATTGGCCAAAATATTATGAAATAATAGAATACGATGGTGAAAAGCCTAAATTACAGAGCTTTGAGAAATTAAAATCTAAAGTTCGAGACTGGTTACATTATCATCAGATTAATGAGACATTTAAGCAAGACAGGAGACTAGGATTTCAGAAGGAGAGGTCAAAGTTAGAAACAGAGCTATTGGAATCCAATACTAAGAATTTGTCTAAAATGTATAATTTGTTGCTGAAATGGAACACTCAAGATGAAACAGTAAAGTCAGCAATGATTAAGTGGGCACAGGATATCGGACATGATATTATGTTTGCAGACTGGGAACAGTTATGGACCACAGGCATCAAATTTACGGCATGTAGTGCCTTAAAAGAGAACATAATGAAAATGATCTATAGGTGGTACATGACCCCAGTCAAGCTAGCAAAGATATATCATTTGCCCAATAATAAGTGCTGGAAGTGTAATGAATGTGAAGGAACTTTTTATCATCTTTGGTGGACCTGCCCAAGAATTAAGGCCTACTGGGAAATGATCTATAATGAAATTAAGAAGGTCCTAAAGTGGACATTTGTAAAGAAGCCGGAGGCCTTTCTCCTGGGCATGGTCGATCAAACGATTCCAAAGAAAGATAGAACTTTTTTTATGTATGCAACCACGGCAGCAAGAATTCTTCTAGCAAAGTATTGGAAGACTCAAGAGTTACCTACTCTGGAAGAATGGCAGATCAAGGTGATTGAATATATGGGACTAGCAGAGATGACTGGCAGAATCCGTGACCAGAGGAGAGAGACAGTGGAAGAGGACTGGAAAAAATTTAAAGTGTATCTTAAGAATTTTTGTAAAATTATGGAATGAGAAGATGTCAAGGGCTATGAAATTAGAGAATTTATAGCTGTTAAAATCTAAACTTAAGAGAATTTAAAGAAAGTTGTGTTTTTCAAAATTGAAAGAAGGATTGCTTAAAGCTAATTTAAAAAATAAGGGTGCAGTGATGGGAAGGTTTGGGGAAGTCATGTATGTTTGTTTTGTATGTTTTTCTTTTTTTTCTTTCTATTTTGTTGTCTATTCTGTTTTCTATACTGTTTAAAATGAATAAAAAATTTTATAAAAAAAAAAAAGAGCTGAGGGACACTGTTGGCATTTGATGGCATACACAATGTTAGACGATGAGCAATTAAATAGTCCTGAGATGGTATGTGTGATGTTGTTGGGGCCAGTAATGGTGTTGTCTGGGTGTATGTGGCAGCAAAGTTGGCATCTGGGTTTATTGCAGGCTCTGGTGCCAGTGTCCGTGTTAGGTCTGGTTGTAGTATTATTGTGGGTTAGGAGTTGTTTGAGATTGGGTGGCTGTCTGTAGGCAATGAAAGGTCTTCCTCCCAGAGCTTGAGAAAGAGAACTGTCATTGTCCAGGAGAGGTTGTAGATCTCTGATGATGCGTTGTACTGTTTTGACTTGTGAGCTGTATGTGATGACTAGAGGTGTTCTGTTATTTTCTTTTTTGGGTCTGTCTTGTAGCAAGTTCTCTCTGGGTATCAGTCTGGCTCTGTTGATCTGTTGTCTAACTTCATCTGCTGGGTATTTTAGTTCTAAAAAGGTTTGCTGTAGATCTCTTACATATATCATGCTTCACGATATATTGCCAGGTCAAAAATTATGAAACATATATCATGATAAGGACTTCAAGCCAGTTTTGGACAATATATCGCCCAGCCCAAACACAAATCATGATTTGTGATATATTGCCAGGTCAAAAATTATGAAACAGATATGATGAGAAGGACTTCAAACTGGTTATGGATGATAGATTGATATACAGTATCTCCCAGCCCTGATGTGTACCTAGGCATGCTATTACCTCCAGTGCAGGTAATGGCCAGCAGCCTAGATTGCTATCTCCCCCACCCCTCACCGCCCATGTTTGTCTGGTAGGTGGAGCCAGCCACCTGTCAGTCAATTGACACTAGGTGACTTTCCCCTGGTCAGGTGTCTTGCAGAGCACTTTGAAATGGGCTTCTCAAGAACCAACAATCAGCTGAAGTCCCTTTCAAGGTGATCTGAAACAAGCTTCTCAAGACCTGAGAATCAGCAGGTTCTCCACCCCTGCTAGTGTTCGTTAAAACAACGGGGTGTTTTACAGGATATAAAATTTTTACAGCCCCACACCTGCCACCCTGGGAATTTGTTTGAAGGGTGGGGTGGCAATTTCTACAAAATATAAAATATTGCAGTGAGTCCTATTGTTCCCACCTGAATCAGAAAAAGTCAGCTTGCTAGTAAGTTCCACATCATCGCTCTCCTTGCTCAGCTTTCTGATTCCTCCTCCAAAAACCTCTTCCTTCAGGGAAAATGTCACCCATAAGAAAAATTAAGCTTTGAGTGAAAACATCTACTTTGAAGGTTTGGTTCAACAGGGGAGGAAAAGAAGATCCTGAATTATTACACCCACTTACTGTGCTAATTAAATATTGCTAGGTGCTATATTGTCTTGATCTACTTCAAGGCACTGACAAGGACATGTTGCTTTGTGGATGTGGGTGCAATCACTGAATATAAGAAGAGGGAGGGGGGCGTGGAGAGAGAGAGAGAGACAGGTTTCAAACAGGCAAGAATTTAAGGACTTGCCAATGCTAATCTCCCACTTGAGAGGCTGATTACAAAAATGTTTTGAGATGACAGCACGGTAGCCCTCCTGTGGGAGAAACGGCTGCAACTGAGAACTCTATAATGAAGGTGTAATTATGCTATACTTATGCAGAAGTTTAATGGTGCTAAGACAAGCATAATTATAACGTGCATTAACCCCAAGCTTTGAAAAATGCTTGGAAGTGTATTCCACGAAGGCGAAAGATGACAGGAAGCTTTTGTTACTGCTGGGCCAATGTTCTTCCTATTGGTACAACAGAGTTGCAACTTCCTAGCCTCAAAAGGCTATTCAAGGAACGCTAATGAGCGTATAAGGGAAAGGGTCAGAATGAACTAAGCCTATAGCAAATTTAGTGCTAAGAA
This sequence comes from Podarcis melisellensis, assembly GCF_964234715.1. Lineage (NCBI taxonomy): Eukaryota > Metazoa > Chordata > Lepidosauria > Squamata > Lacertidae > Podarcis > Podarcis melisellensis. Next base: position 16,259,717 of record NC_138528.1, on the reverse strand, counting down.
CTCAGGCCTTCTCAGGTAAATGCTTACGTTTTTAAAGCTCCTCCTTTATTGTATAATATTTTCCAACATTTGGTGAAAATACCCTTAGCTACAGACAGGACTCATGCATGATCCAAAGAAAGGGCAAAAGACGTCACAAATCCAAGGATCAGGCCAAGGAAGAGTTAACGGCTAAAGAGAACTGAGAGGCTGAATAACACCATCTCTATCCAGAGGGGACCTGAAATGTAAATGAGCAGCTCTCTCATCTTCTCCCTAGAATAAGAAGCAGGGACTTAGGCAGCTAATTCATTATCACTTTATTTCTGCATGCAAATGAACCCATCGTTCCCTTTGCATAACCCAAGGAAGTCATCACAGAGGAAGGATGCAGAAGAACAAAAAATAAAATAAAAAATAAAAAATGAGATGTGTGTGGGTGCGCAGGGAAGGGTGTGACTCTCTACCATCGTTTTAAAAGGAACTTGAGTTTTCTCTACTGCTTCAACCTGTTGCTTGCCGCTTGTCTTTCTTCCCTGAACCACCCTTTGTTTGCCATAAAGAAGGAGGCCCCCCTCATTGAAACACACCTGATATCTCAGGGGAGCTCCTTCCCCTTTGGTTTAGCCCATGCACCTGCGGCAGTACATCAAGTAGTCGAATCATACCACTGCAGACCAGGAATACACCCCAGAGGCCATCCAGTCCAACCCGCTTCCCCTCTTTGACACCATTTAACCATCAATCGAATAGTGGGTTAGGGGAGTTGAAAATAAGTCTCCTGGTGTATATTTTGCCATAGAAACCTTGGTTTGATCAGAATCAACTACACACTTCCACAGTTAACACTAAATACATTAAATGAGCCACCATAGGCGTTAGAAGGCTGTGAAAATTTGTGTCCTGGGCTTTATAGACTCACCTACCCATGTACTAGGGATGCGGGTGGCGCTGTGGGTTAAACCACAGAGCCTAGGACTTGCCGATCAGAAGGTCAGTGGTTTGAATCCCCACGACGGGGTGAGCTCCCATTGCTCGGTCCCTGATCCTGCCAACCTAGCAGTTTGAAAGCACGTCAAAGTGCAAGTAGAAAGATAGGTACCGCTCCGGCGGGAAGGTAAACGGCATTTCCATGCGCTGCTCTGGTTCGCCAGAAGTGGCTTAGTCACGCTGGCCACATGACCTGGAAGCTGTACGCCGGCTCCCTCAGCCAATAAAGCGAGATGAGCACCGCAACCCCAGAGTCGGTCACGACTGGACCTAATGGTCAGGGGTCCCCTTTACCTTTACTTTTACCCATGTACTATCTGAAACCAAAGGGGCACATTGGTTGCTAGATGTGAATTTGTAGGGACAAGTGTGGTGTTGTGGTCTAAACCACTGAGCTTCTTGGGCTTGCCAATTGGAAGGTAGGCAGTTCGAATCACACAATGTGGTGAGCTCCCATTGCTCTGTCCCAGCTTCTACGAACCTAGCAGTTCGAAAGCATACCAGTGCAATCAGATAAATAGCTACTGCTGCAGTAGGAAGTTAAATGGCATTTCCATGCGTTCTGACACTCATCACAGTGTCCCGTTGCATCAGAAGCGGTTTAGCCATTCTGGCCACATGACCTGGAAGGCCGTCTGTGGACAAATGCCGGCTCCCTCAGCCTGAAAGTCAGATGAGCTCCGCAACCCCATAGTCACCTTTGACTGGACTTAACCGTCCGGGGTCCTTTGCCTTTACCTTTACCTAGATGTGAAATTGTTTACAGCTCTTATTAGCTGCCCAGGGCTCCTATTGGAGGAAGAAAGGCAGGATAGTAATAATACATTTAATTAATTAATAACATAATTATAGCATCCTTTATAGATGTCCTTTCAGCCTCTACTCTGAAAGCTCTAATGAAGGAGAGTTCACCACTTTCCTGGGCCACATGCCAATGAATGTGAATTTTCCCTTTCTACAATAGCTGTGTGTCCACAGTGCCCCAGCAAGGCACTGGTTTTTTGCTCTGGTGCCTTGCACTTAGCCATCTGTGCCTGCAATCTGCTTTTATACATTCTCTACAAGGCTCCTGAGGTCACACTATTCTAAGAAATTGTGGGAAATTTAAAGAGGGCATTATGAAGAATTTTAAAAGGTGGCCTGTTCAAACCTGGACCCAGCAAACTCACTGTACTTACATGAATACTGAGCAGTCTCTCCATCTCAAAAACAGCTCTGCAGATCGTTTGACAGAAGAACTTCTGTGTGATAATTTAGGACTTCAAGACTTCAAGAAGTCAAAATGACTGTAACTGATTGGAGAACTGGGTCCAAGCTAGCAAAATGAATTTCAGTAGGGACAAATGTAAGGTTCTGCATTTAGGCAGGAAGAACCAGATGTACAAATATGAGATGGGGGACACCTAGCTTACTAGCAGTACATGTGAAAAGGATCTAGGGGACTTAGTGGAACACAAGCTTAACACGAGTCAACAGTGTGATGCAGCAGCAAAAAAGGCTAATTCTATTCTAGGCTGCATCAACAGAAATATAATGTCCAGATCAAGGGAAGTTATTGTACCACTCTATTCTACGTTGGTCAGACCACACCTGGAATCCTGTGTCTAATTCTGGGCACCACAATTTAAGAAGGATATTGACAAGCTGGAACGTGTGCAGAGGAGGGCAGCCAAGATGATCAAGGGTCTGGAAACCAAACCTTATGATGAGCATTCGAAGGAGCTGGGTATGTTTAGCCTGGAGAAGTGGGGACTGAGATACAATAGCCATCATCAAACATCTTGAGGGTTGTCACATGGAAGAGGGAACAAGCTTGTTTTCTTCTGCTCTGGAGGGTAGGACTTGAACCAATGGCTTCGAGTTACAAAAAAGGAGATTCTGACTAAACATTTGGAAAAGCTTTCTGACAGAAAGAGCTCTTCGACAGTGGAACAGACTCCCTTGGGAGGATGTGGACGCTCCTTTGAAGTTTTGAAGCAGAGGTTGGATGGCCATCTGTCATGGATGCTTTAGCTGGGATTTCTGCATTGCAAGGCGTTGGACTAGATGACCCTCAGGGTCACTTCCAAAGCTACAATTCCAGGATTTGGTCCACAGGTCTGAGGTTCCCCATACTTCTTCAGTGGACTCTTTGTTGGGTGTCTTCTCGTTGCTGCCAGCTTGGGAAGTGGCAAGAGTAATGGAGGATCAAGCATGGCAGCTGGCCACACTTGGCTACCAGAAAAGGCCTTCTAATAGCCAGCCTATTTGGTACTCCCTGAATCAATATGTAAACCAAAATGCAACCATCCCCAAAATTCATACGCCTTTGAAAATTGTGTTCCATTTCTTTAACCAAGAAATGTGTACAAAATGGGGGGGGGACAGAATTGAATGTATTAATGCAGCGGTTCTCAACCTGTGGGTCCCCAGATGTTGTTGGACTACAACTCCCATCATCCCTGAGCCTTGCTAGCTACGGGTGATGGGAGTTGTAGTTCAACAACATCTGGGGACCCACAAGTTGAGAAAGGCTGTACAGTGGTACCTCGGGTTAAGAACTTAATTCGTTCTGGAGGTCTGTTCTTAACCTGAAACTGTTCTTAACCTGAAGTACCACTTTAGCTAATGGGGCCTCCCGCTGCCAATTTCTGTTCTCACCCTGAAGCAAAGTTCTTAACCCGAGGTAATATTTCTGGGTTAGCGGAGTCTGTAACCTGAAGCGTATGTAACCCGAGGTACCACTGTATTAATGGGTGTGGAAAAATAATTATAATACAGAAAATTACTTGCAAAAATGTATGTGCTTTGTCAAATTGAGAAGCCCTCTCATCTTTTGCAGGGTTGTGCAAACTGGTGCAGCAACTTCAGGAAATGGAATCCAAGGGGCAGGGGCGGAGAAAGGGGGTGCAGTGGGGGGCGGGTCTCCCTGGGTGTCACCACTATGGGGGGTGACAAAATGCAGGGTGGCACTCACCACAGGGCCTTCAGTGCGCCTAAGCCACACATCTCTCCTAGGAGTGACCTGGTGGCTTGGGTACCCGCAGGCTCTACACTGCCCCAAATGCTCCTCCCGCTGCCTCTGTCCCCACACAGCTGTAGGGCAGCTGGCTGAGTGGGAGGAGGCAGGCAGACTCCTTGGAGGCCCCATGGAGTGTCCTCACCTCACCCTGTGGCCGGCTGGCCCAACCCCTGGGCGTAGGACACACGCACCGCCCCAGGTGCCCGATTGGCTTGCTCCGCCGCTGCCATGGGGTGCTTCCATTGGCACACATTCCCCACCACTGCAGCCAGGGAAGCGAGGAGAAATGGTTGCAGCAGCTTCTGGTGAGATCTCTTGAGAGCCCAGTGAAATCATGCAGTTACCTCTGGAAGCCTCACACAACCTTAGACCCCTAGACCCCGAAATAGAGGCGTTGAAGCTGGGTGGGGAGTGCATGGCCCACTCACAGCGTGGGACCTTCCTGATTTCACTTCAGGCCATGAAACAGGATGGTCCACCCTGATCTTGTTTCAGATCATCACATGTAGCCTTACTGCCTGAATCCAGCCACAGGACAGTCACTGCACCATGCTAAACCATTCCTAATCCACTGAGGTGTTTACTGAGAAATGTGAAGATTTTGCTGCATCCCTAATGAACCAAGGAGCGCAGTCGAATAACCCATTGCAGCTCGGCTAAGGCATTAAAAAGTGTGAAACTAATATGGCCCTTAATTAGTTCTCAAATACATTTGCATATTGCATCTCCATCTGGAGAGCACTAGGAAAATTCAGTCCAAGGTTTAATGAATTCCACTACAGTCCAAGGCATGTCTACCCAGAGGCAAGTGAGGTGGCTTATTCGCTAGTAATTGGTATATAAGACTGCAGCCTTCCAGAGTAATCCTACCATCCATTTATGCTGGGACCCCTGACCATTAGGGTCCAGTCATGGACGACTCTGGGGTTGCGGTGCTCATCTCACTTTACTGGCCGTGGGAGCCAGCATTCAGCTTCCGGGTCATGTGGCCAGCATGACTAGGCCATTTCTGACGAATCAGAGCAGCGCACGGAAACACTGTTTACCTTCCCGCCAGAGCGGCACCTATTTATCTACTTGCAATGTGTGCTTTCAAACTGCTAGGTTGGCAGGAGCCGGGACCGAGCAACAGGCGCTCACTCAGTCACGGGGATTCAAACCGCCGACCTTCTGATCGGCAAACCCTAGGCTCTGTTTAACCCACAGCGCCACCCGCGTCTCATCTTATGCTGGGATAACCCAACCAAAATATGAGGTAGTTAGCTATGCCAATCCCACAGCTGGCATAGGGTAGCCCCACTTCCATCAGCATGTCTGTGAAGTGAAGGAGTCTTGGACATGGTGTATATCCAAGCCTGTCCTTGCAATAGCCTGTTTCCCCCCCTTCTGCCAAATGAACATCTACACTGAAATTTCTTACAAGGATGTTTGGATTCCTGCAGCCTAAAGTGTCGTGGAGATTTCAGTTTGTGCCACTATTTGTCAGTACAGGTCTGTGTTTCTAAGCATGAGCCTGTTTACCCACTGTTTACCGCTGAATCTGAAGAAATGTCCATGGGTGGACATTTGTTCTGACTCATTGGTAAGCAGCGGGTTTTCCTGGGGAAAGAGGCGGGACGAAAACAACAACAACCCTTGCTCAGTATCAGGCTTCAGGAAATCGGATCCCTCCCCGCTGGTGGTAAATAAGCAGATCAAATGAAAGGAACATCCTTACTAGTTAGTTTCTTTAAGCAAGAGACAAAAGAATGCATCTCTCTAAAAATGGTGGTGCTCCCCATTAAGGTTTACCCCCTTCGTCCCTATTAATCTATGTCACTCCTATGCCTTGTAATCTGAGTTTGTTGCCGCTGTGCTCTCTGTTCTAACACTCTCAGGGGTCTCCTCATCTTCGGTGACAGAGGCATTGGAATGCTGTACAAAGACACTGAATCTGTTAACTGTCTTTCTTCTGGTGTTTCTTCTTTTAGCTGTTCCTCACCCAGTATTTCCCAGCTTTCCCCCTCTGGACTATGCCCCTCTACAAACCACTCTTCTAAATCTATACTGTCCTCCTGCTCTAGGGAAGGCTCAGGGTTGGGGGGGGGGCTCCCACCATTTCTCCTCAGGGCAGCCCCGCTTCCCCCTCAGCACAGTCCCTGACACTTGGCAAGCATGGACCTGAGCAGAAAGCACAGGTAGACAAATAGTCTGGAGCTGGCACAGCATTTGTGGAACACCCTCCCGTCAGATGTCAAGGAAATAAACAACTGTCTGACTTTTAGAAGACAGCCCTGAAGGCAGCCCTGTATCGGGAAAATGTCTGACGTTTTAGTATATTTTGTTATATGCTGTGAGCTGCCCAGAGTGACTGGGGAAACCCAGCCAGATGGGTGGGGTAGGGTATTAATAATAAAATTATTATTATTATTATTATTATTATTATTATTATTATTATTATTTAGTGTTATTGGGCCCATATCATCCCTGATGCCCTCACATGACTGGAAACAAGGATGTTAGCAAAGGCACCAAGCAGACCTTACTGGGGAGAGCATTCCACAGACAGGGACCTGCAGCTGAAAAGGCCAGAATAGACTTCTAGGAAGAAGTCATGGCAGACTAGATATCAGCTGCTGGCACTCCTGTCAGCAGAGATAATTATGCACTCTTCTGTGTGTGGAATAAGGATTAAGATGTAATTGTGATAGAGGGCTTCGTATTATACACATGTATAGTTTTTTTCCTTCCTTTTTAATTTTTCTCTTGGTTTGCTTCTTATCTCCCTTCTTTAGATGAGTTCGGTTTTTACTGTATCTTTTGTGGAAAAATCTCCATAAAAATTAATTTTAGAAAAAGAAATAATATACAGCTCTGCTCATTAAACATGACAAGTCAGAACTCGGAGCAGCCGTTTGCTTTTGATCAGCTGCCAACTTCCTCCTTGGCCCGTCCTTTCGTTAAATGAAATCTGACAGTAACTATTTTAACGCATGCCTTAGAAACACAGGGCAAGTGGGAAATGTCTTTGTCTCTTGTTCCCTTGTCGTAGTGATTCAGTTGCTCGCATTAATGTCAAGGTCTTCAGAGAGCCACTGGAAAGCACTCAGGAATGTACGGGGAAGATATTTGCTGGGTCCATTTGCTACCTGCCGTTCTGAACTAAAAGCAAATGGTTTTACAACGTTTGTGTGGAGGGCAGAGGGTGGTACATATTAAAGTAAAATGCCATTTATTCATTTCTTGATTTTAAGTGACCATTTGATATGTCGAAATTGGGGAAAAAATGGACTTTTGAAAGGAGCAAGAACCTCGGCTATTTAAGGCTTGGACGTGAGCATTTCCCCACAGTTAAGTACATGGTTTGTGTTTTTTCTAGAAAAGGGATATAAAAGCGTAAACAGCACTTCATGCAAGCTGTCTCTGGATCACTATTAGTATTCTGCTAATCACTAGAATAATTTCTATGTTAGTGTGACTAACAAAACACACACCCACACCCTAAAAAGGAGTTAATGTATCACTATTTGTAGATAATCTGTTCTCTCCCACCTAACTAATCGGCCCTTTGTATCCCCGCACGGAAAGAATAAAGAACTGATGTAATTGGGTATGACTGGCAAGTAAGATGACACCTTTAACGCCGGGTAAAATAGGAATGGGCTAAACCCAAAGTTCCAATGCGTGTGACAGGTCTGAGTCAGACATCATGGGAGCATTCGCTGTCAGAAGCAACTAATTTCACTGATTGTGGAGGCAGGATGCAATGCTTGTGTGTACTATGCAAGCACTGGGGCAGAGGGGAACAATAGCTATCTTCAAATACCAGATGAGCTGTTACTTAGAATGAGACAAAGTCTTGTTCTTTGCTGCTCCAGATGGCAAGTCTAGATCTCAGGGGCAGAGGATACAGGAGGGAAGATTTTTTGGTTAAGCCAAGGGTAGCCAAAGTGGTCCTCTTCAGATGTTCTTGGTCTCCAGGTCTATCTCCCGGAGCATTGGCCATACTGTTTTTGGAGGGGTTTTTAAAAGTTTTATTTATTTATTAGCGTTCTTATGTTACATCGCTAAACATTATCTTATTACATCACAAGGCTTGTTGCTGCTTAGTCATTTAGTCGTGTCCGACTCTTCGTGACCCCATGGACCAGAGCATGCCAGGCACTCCTGTCCACTGCCTCCTGCAGTTTGGTCAAACTCATGCTGGTAGCTTCAAGAACACTGTCCAGCCATCTTGTCCTCTGTCGTCCCCTTCTCCTTGTGCCCTTCATCTTTCCCAACATCAGGGTCATTTCCAGGGAGTCTTCTCTTCTCATGAGGTGGCCAAAGTATTGGAGCCTCAGCTTCAGGATCTGTCCTTCCAGTGAGCACTCAAGGCTGATTTCCTTAAGAATGGATAGGTTTGATCTTCTTGCAGTCCATGGCACTCTCAAGAGTCTTATTATAATATAATTTTCAGCATGTATACAAAGTTTATATACATAAAGAAAAGAAACAAGGTCAAAAAACTATTCCAAAATCATATATGTACCAACACTTTGGCCTTCCTGTCTATCACGTTGTATATTCCTTTTTAAAAAATGAATGTACTCTTAGGTAAAGGTAAAGGGACCCCTGACCATTAGGTCCAGTCTTGACCAACACTGGGGTTGCAACGCTAATCTTGCTTTATTGGCCGAGGGAGCCGGCATACAGCTTCCGGGTCATGTGGCCAGCATGACTAAGCCACTTCTGGCGAATTAGAGCAGCGCACAGAAACACTGTTTACCTTCCCGCTGGAGCGGTACCTATTTATCTACTTGCACTATTGTACTCATACAATTGTATATTTCTTTACATTTTATCTAATACCTTCCTATATCAATATGTACCCTTGGTCTTATTTCTAAGCTCAGTCTCTCTCCAACGTCAATCGAATGCTAGCATAGATAGCAAATGTTTACTGTATTTTTGAACATATATCTTATATCTATCCCACTTTTCCATAATTTTTTGTTTTGAATTGCCTCTCAGGCTATTTGTCAACTGCGCCATTTCAGCAAATTATTGTAGCTTGTTATGCCTATTCCATTATTGTTGGGACTTCTTCTTCCTTCCACCCCTTTGCCACCAAAGTCCAAGCTGCAGCCGTTGCATATAAAAATACCTCCCTAAAGGCAACAATACTTCACAGAAAGAGCATTGGCCATACTGGCTGGGGCTGATGGGAATTGGAGTCCAACATCTTCTGGTGGGCACCACCTTGGCTTAAACACAGAAGAAACTTCTTCATGGAAAGGACACTTCACCAATGGAACCAGTTAGAGGGATAGCAGGCTCTCCATCACTGGAGGCATTCAAGCAATGGCTGGACAGCCAACTATTGGGAATAATCGAAGTCTAGTTTTCCTGCATTGAGTAGTGGGTTGGACAAGTTGGACTTCAAGGCCTCCTCCTCAACTTATTTTGATACAAAGTGGTTTCCTGACACCCAATCTGACCCTCTACCTGGGAATAGCAATGGACAAATCTTGTCCATTTCACTTTAATTCACGTCCTTAATTTTTAGGTCTTCAGTTCAGTGCCCACATCAGTTGTGCGTGTGTGTAAAACAAGTCCACATGACAATTGTGCAGCATTTTAGTGCCAATCTTGCCAAATGTACACATCTAATATACCCATTTTGGCAAAGCAATTCCCCCTTATAATTCTAACATACGCATTCTTATACACACTTTACCCTGGTATATACATTTTTGTACACGTTACTTAACTGGAGAACTACATTGCAAAATTCAGAGTGGTGCAGGTTAAATCCCAGTCCCCTGTTAAAGGGGATCAATCATTAAACCATTATGGGAATTGTAGCTCTGTGGTGGGGATAAGGGGTCTCCTAATAGCCCTCGGTGCCCTTAATTAATGACAGCTCCCAGAATTCTTTGGGGGAAGCTGTGACTGTTTAAAGTGGTATCATATTACTTTGTATGGATGGTGTGAATGAAGTGAATGGGGACAAAACTAGAATTAATTGGCGGCGTCTCTCATTGCCTCTGGCTGGTTGGTGTCTGTGCCTCCTGCTCTCCCATTTCCAGTGGGACTAGACAATGGTGTCCTAGTTGCTATTAAACTTTTTTAAAAACAAAACAAAACCAGCAGATCTGAGCATGGGATTTGCTGCTGTCACATCTTCTTGTGCCCTTAGTAGCTGATTGTTTTCTGTGGCCAAGAGGAAATGGCTTCAGGCTGAAAAGGAAAGACTTAGTTTAAACATCAGGAAGACTTTGCTAACAAGAACAATAGTTAGGAAATGAAGTCAGGCTTCTGGAAAGAAACTCCAGGTTGGAGGAGGAAGGTGCAAACTGCTTTTATCTACTTTTGGGGTAGAGAGAGGGGGATGTCACTGAAAGAGAGAGATGAAACTTCACCCCCATCTCCAATACCCATTCAGGTTGTGTCCCCATGAATGGGAATTTGTTAAAAGGGGTTTTGAAATGAATAATGATCTAACTAGCCAACATCTCACACAAGGAAAGGTTGGTGGCATTAATTTGGATTTCTCTGAACAGTTTTGGTTCAATATCTTCTCTCTCATGCACACACACACACACACACACACACACACACACACCAAGTAACTTCCTCACAGAGTACAAGATAAACAAAACAACATAATTAATCTATTTTTCCTCTCCAGCATTGCTGCAAAGACAGTAAGAGGGCATGTGTTGTACTCCTTTTATTTTAAAACACTCAAGGCTGCTCAGCTTCAGTGCCATTTAATTAAAGGTCATTTAATTATCCAAAATAAAATAAAGTTGGTTGCCTCAAGAGCGGAAATGTCAAGCAGTCACACTGCAATGCAAAGTGAATAGTCTAGCCTGCCATTCACATTTGGGTAGCCCTCATCAATCGCAAAGGTATTTATACTTTTATTCTATTTTGAGGCAGGAGACAATGTTTCCTGTGCAGGTGCTCTGCCAAAGGGCAGGGTGACCCATATAAAGCTCAGTTTTCAAGCCCATTATTCCTTCAAGGAATTCACAGTTGTGGTTTGTCAAGGGTGTTGGGACTGTGGCTCTCCACGTTTAGGGCATCCAAAATCTTATTGAATTCAGTGGGACTTACTTCTCAATGGACATTTATTTACCTAGATGGAATTGCAGATATATTTGTACGTCAACCATAACACCACAGGCAAACCATGTAGACAATGCAAAATGGAGATTCAGAAACAAAAGGTTCAATATGAGAAAAAATAGTACCGGTAATATCACCGAAGAATTGATGCTTTTGAAACCTATAATGTCTACTCAGAAGTAACCCTCATTAAACCCAATGGGGCCTGCAAATCCTACCTTCCTTTCTTTTCTTTTCTTTTTGGTAGAGCGGAAGTTTTAAAAACCATTCTCTGAAACTGAGACTGCAATGTTGTTTATTTGAGTGTTTAGATCCTAGCTAGTTAATTAATTGAACATTGAGAAACTCCTAATGTGTTTTTTCTGTACCTCACAAATGAGGAACATGGGGCCCTCCAGCTATGCTTAAACTCCAATTTTCATCAGCCTTAAGCAAGCATGGCCAATGGCCAGGGATGATGGGAGCTGAAGCCCAACATCTGGAGGGCCACAGGTTGCACATCCCTGCCTGTAGACCATGTATGAAAAACTACCAGATGGGGTGCAACCTTGGAGAAATCAACTATGAGTCATAGGCTTATATTCACCTACATTTCCAAGCTGGTTCTGAACTACCGTACATCTTTCATCTGCTTCAATGCCCACTTTGTTGTTGTTGTTTAGTCATTTAGTCATGTCCGACTCTTCATGACCCCATGGACCAGAGCACGCCAGGCACTCCTGTCTTCCGCTGCCTCCCGCAGTTTGGTCAAACTCATGCTGGTAGCTTTGAGAACAGTATCCAACCATCTCGTCCTCTGACGTCCCCTTCTCTTTGTGCCCTCAATCTTTCACAACATCAGGGTCTTTTCCAGGGAGTCTTCTCTTTGATCTTCTTGCAGTCCATGGGACTTTCAAGAGTCTCCTCCAGCACCATGTTACCGGTACTATTTTTTCTCATATTGAACCTTTTGTTTCCGAATCTCCATTTTGCATTGTCGACATGGTTTGCCTGTGGTGTTATGGTCGACGTACAAATATATCTGCAACTCCATCTGAACTCATAGCCAAATATATCAAAGCTGTTTTAGAAGCACGGTTGGTGTCAGACACCTACCACGGAGGCAAGTGACAGCTTAGCTCCCATTACAATGGCAGTGTTTCAATTGTTGTTTTAGTTAAGATCTCTCCATTGCATGACAGAAAAAGCTGCTCCAAACCAACGGTTTGCTCCCTCTTGGCAATGCATTGCTATAGTAACCAAACAATTAGGGACTGCCCTACCTCAGCCTCTTCTGTTGTCACTAAATCAGTGTGGGGCGGAAAGCACCACCAGTGAGAGAATGCACATTTCTGTTACTATTTGCTGGACACTGCGATAAATAAAAGAAGCATCTCCTACACGTCATTTCAGTCATCCTTAAAAAAAAAAAAAATACAAGAAAGCTCAATACACTGTACTTTGTGTTGTTTAGTCATTTAGTCATGTCCGACTCTTCGTGACCCCATGGACCAGAGCACGCCAGGCCAGTGGCGTAGTATGGGGGGTGCAGGGGGGCCGGCCGCACCAGGCGCAACATCTGGGGGTTAGGGTTAGGGTGCGCAAATTACTTGCCTTGCCCCGGGTGCTGACAACCCACGCTACACCACTGCGCCAGGCACTCCTGTCTTCAGTTTTCTTGGCAGGGATACCGTCAATAGCAAACTCAGGTGACTGAGTGCCTTTCAGTTTGGGGCCACCCCCAAAAAGAGCAGTGGCCTGGCTTCTGCCTATTTGTGGAACCCTCCAAGTACAAAGAAGTCTTCTGCAAGTTTGTAAATAAATATGAAATGATATGGCCTGGCAAACAGTGGCGTAGTGTGGGGGGTGCAGGGGGGGCCAGCCGCACCGGGCGCAACATCTGGGGGTTAGGGTTGGGGGCGCAAATCCATGGGTTAGGGGGCGCAAATTACTTGCCTTGCCCCGGGTGCTGACAACCTATGCTACGCCACTGCTGGCAAAGGATGCTTCCACCAGATGGGGCTTCAATACAGTGGTACTTCAGGTTAAGAACTTAATTCGTTCTGGAGGTCTTTTCTTAACCTGAGGTACCACTTTAGCTAATGGGGCCTCCCGCTGCTGGCACCGCGTGATTTCTGTTCTCATCCTGAAGCAAAGTTCTTAACCCAAGGTACTATTTCTGGGTTAGTGGAGTCTGTAACCTGAAGCGTCTGTAATGCTGTACTGTAAATGTACTGTACTGTACTGTAAATGGGTCATGTACTGTACTGTAAATGGGTCATGGAGATATTACAAACAAGCCATTGGCAACTGGATTAAATGAGGAGAGGGGTTATGGGCTGGCATATTGATGTCCATGGTTTAAAAATTTGTGTGACCAATTCCAGAGGGGCCATCCTGTTAAATTGCAGTAGATTGTAATGGAACTGTTTTGAAGTCACTTCAGCACCAGATTGGTGGGGGGGTGAGGATCGCCTCCCCTCCCCCAACCGCCCAGCTCTGTTCTGTATTTTGCCAGAACAAAGGCGGCAATCCTAGGAGGGATATTAAGTTGAAATAAACAACAATCAAAATGTAGACCCACAAGTAAACTAAAAAAATAAGGCACATAGGCTCTGCTGGTCCCCGATAAGTGAACACCGGGCAGGCAGCGCGCCCTCCCCAGGCAGCTCCGCCACGCGCTGCCAAAGCGAGCAGATCCGCGATAAGGCTGGAGCAAACTCCCTCTGCCCGCTCTTCGCGGGTGCCAAGGGCTGGAACCCCCCCCCCCCGGGCTCGGGCAGTGCGGACAGCCGCAGCCGCTGCAGCGCTTTAGCTTCGCGAAGAGGAAGGTGGGCTTTTCTCGCTAGCGCCACCTCCTGGCCAAGTAAAGCGAGCGCGCCCCTTTCCTGCGCACCCTGCGCGCCTCCAAGAAGCGGAGCTATCTCTACTCCCCGCAAGCTATCCTTTCTGCCCCCAACCCCGGCGGTGTGTGTCGATTGGCCAGCTTGGAAGCAACAGGCGGAGAACAAAGGAGAGGGGCGCGTGCACGTGTCGTGCGGAGTCAAACTAGGGGATGCACCCCCCAAAAAACACCCCACCCTAAACCCATCCCCACCAACCCCCGGCGCCCCGTCCCTAGGTGGCTTGTCTAATTCCACTGCGCCCCCTTCGCCTCGGGGTCCCCCATTTCTCCGCTTTCCTCACGTGCAGGTAATATTGGATTCCCCTCGAGGTGGCGGCGTGCACGTGAGAATGCGCCCATTCCCTCCGCCTCCTTCCCCGGAACGTAAGAGGCTCGCCCAAGCTTGGGAGGGGGTGGGAAGGGTCCCTTCTCCGCAAGAAGAGCCCTCCCCGCTCCTCCTGCTGCGGAAGACGCGCGGGTGGACCTCCCTCCTTTCCCTTCCTGGAAAAAGAAAGAAAGAAGGGAGTCTCTAACGGGAGATGCTGCGCATCTGTTTGCGGATGGGACAGCTGTCGTGAGCCGAGCCAGCCGAGGCGCGCGTCGCCTTCGTCTCCTCCCCTGTGGCGTGGGGCATGACCCCCTTCCCCAGGCGCGTTTTTTGGAGATGGGGTTCACGGCTGCCAAATTCATCTGTTACTTCTTGTGGCCGCTTGCTAGCATCCCTCTTGCCCAAGGTAAGGAGATCCCGGTGGGAACGGGATGTTTTACCATGCTCACGGCGACGATCCTCGGCGTCCGGCGCAAGGCTGTGCATGCTTACTCGCGAGTAAACGAATCCCTCTCGCGTTTGCGTGGCGCGCCCAAGGCAGGGCGCATCAAGTGGGGTCCACACTCTGTCCCTTGCGAGTCCTTTGTTTTTGTGTTCTTTGCTCGTGCTTCTGTCTCCCTTGGAGCAGGTCGTGTGGCTCTCAAGAGTTTTGTTCTCTCTTCCGCTCAATTGGGATGCGGAGCGAGAGAGCCAATTGTGTATCCATGCCATTGCTTGTAGATCCAAAAACTGGCCGCCGTTCAGCGTACTATCTCTCTCGCACCCATCTCTATTAATAACCCCGTTTTCGATATTTAGTAAAACAGTTCTTACAAACTCATTTGAAAATGAACGCCCACTTTTCCATCTGCCGTTTTCTTCCATGTCCGGGGGGGGGGGCGGGGTAGGTTGCCTCCCCTATAGAGGTAGCAGCTGTAAAGACTGCAAACTTTCTCCCAATCCTCAGTATTATTTTTAAACAAAGCTTTTTAAACAAAGCCCCTGTAAAGCTTTCCTGTTGTAAATATCTTCCAACTATTGGAGGGGGAGAGTGTCGTTTCTGTGTCCTGTCCCGTCTCCCCCAGTCCCTCAGCTTAGAGAATCATAGAAACCCTTCTTAGCTTTTCAAATGTGCTAGCAGTTTTATTACTGCACCACTACAGAAAGTTATTTGCATTCTCCATCTGATGCAATTTGCTCCTGGTTTAAGGTCATTGGTGGTTAAGTGTGTTTGAGAAAGTGTCACCTGATAAGATCCAGCTTGTGTCATAACAGTGTGTTTCAGTGTGAGCTACTTTGCACAGAAATTTCACACATTGTATTTGTTTTAAGGGCATGATCCGTTCGGAGATAAACTCCAGTTCCATTTATTTAAGCGGAGTAGTTGTAACTGCATGCTTAATTCTGCCGGTGAAACTTAAAAACTGAACTTTCAGTGCTTCTAGGGACTGCAGTGATATAATAGGACTTCTGAGGAGACATGAATAGGATTGTGCTGCCAATGTTCTGATGTTGGTATGCCTGTTCATTTTTGCAAAAGATGAAGGGGGCAGGGAGAGATGGGGTAGTACAATGCCCAGTTCTATTAAATGTTTCATGTATCAGTTAACTTCCGAATTCACTGTGTTTGTGGTCAGCCTATGGGATCATTGTTCTCCTAAGCAGAAGAATGAGCTCAAATATAACTTTGTCCTTAAATGCATCAAATATTTTCCAGAAGAGACTTTGGTTCATGGTCCAGATCTATGTATGATTTTACAATCACATTTTAAAAATATATTGCAGTGTCAAGATCTGGTATAGTATTTTCCACTGTCTTATAGCTCGAAGGATTGAGTTCCACAAGATTCAATGCCAGATAAGTGTATATAATGTGACTGTGGCCTTTGAGTGCAGTCTAGGGTATATTTACCCAGATGCAAGCTCCACTCACTGTGTTCAGCAAGCCTTGATCCCAGCAAGTGTGCACAGGATTGTAGATTTTAGTTCCGAGTAAACACGCACAGGTTCTGGCAGCAAAGCTTGATTTTATTTTGTCTTACTTAGGTGATACATTTCACAACACTATTAACGTAATGAGCTTCAATTAACCTTTGCATTTCTTTGCGGTTTAACCAAATTAGTTTTTTCTCAATCAAGCATCATTGTTGGACACATTTAGTGTTTATGTTGTGGGCTATTTGGATGTCATCTTGGAGCCAGGAGCTGCTTTTGCAAGAGTAGCTATTAATTAACATTTGCTCCTAAATGCACTTCTTTAGGAGGAAGCTCCCTTGAAGTCCATGGGACTTCTTTCGAAGCAAAAGTTTCAAGGAGAATAATATATCCAAGGGCATGAATATGAAATGAGAATGGATTAGTAGTCACAGATGGGTTCTTTTATACAACTTGAAACTGGCATCACTTGTGTTGGAAATTCTGCGCTACGGTTTTTCTTTTTAAAAATATGCATCAAATTTTATGCTTTTGCTATTTTCTTATTTGTCACCCTGGCCTTTTCGGGAAGGAAGTTCAGGATAGAAATTTAATGAACAAAAACATTATTGTATCAGGGGCAATTATAATACTATTTAGAAGTTTGTATTGCGTTTTGTTTTCAGCTCTGAGGCTTGTAGTAGCTGCAACAAAATTTTACAGTATGAAGTACTACTTCTCTGGATTCCAACCACTCAAAATCCCACCCCCAGTTTCCCGCCCCTCCCCTCTTGCCCTACTAAGCATGCTCAGACCTCATTACACTGCTGAGGTGTTTTCCTCCCTGCCCCCCTCCCCTAAAGATGCCTTGTGTTTTTGCAAACCTTGGGGTTTCCCAGGCCTGCTGACATCTCCCTCCTGTACATGGATTGTACTGTTTTGGCTATATAAGCATCCACACTCAGGGTCTGAGTCTGATTTAGAAGGAAATAGTTTCAAACTTAGAAAACAGATATAGGTTCTAAAGCTATGCGTATGTTTTCGTCAACAGCTGTGCTGCTAATGAAATATTTGCAAGGGTTACATTGTCATTTTAAAGTCGGGTCTTAGATCAAAATGACCAGACAACAGCAAAGTTTGCTAGGTTTATCGAGGGTGCAATGAGATTAAGGGCCACTATCTGAACGATAATCTTGGCCATTTGATTGCCCTTTTTACCCATTGCTGTCTTTTTTATTTGTATATATATATATATATATTTATAATATTTTATTAAGTTTTTTCATACAAATGCATATTTAACAAACAGAATAAATTTCATAACATCCTTTCATTCTATTGTGGACTCCCTCACGTCTCCCGCTTCCACTTTCATCATTACAAACAGATTTTTCCAAGCAAATTATCATCTTGTTTATGATCTTAAATCCAATATTTAGGTTGAACTCAGATATGAAATTTTAATTTAATGGTAGA
Organism: Podarcis melisellensis; assembly: GCF_964234715.1. Lineage (NCBI taxonomy): Eukaryota > Metazoa > Chordata > Lepidosauria > Squamata > Lacertidae > Podarcis > Podarcis melisellensis. Next base: position 16,242,092 of record NC_138528.1, on the reverse strand, counting down.
CAGTTATTTCTACTCTGACTTCCTTGTTAAGATTCAACCAAATTACAATACTTTTGTAAATAAATCTTGAATTTCTTCCAGTCTTCTTCAACCCTCTCCTCTCCCAGGTCACGGATTCTGCCCGTCATCTCAGCTAATTGCATATAGTCCATCAGCTGCATCTGCCATTCTTCCAGTGTGGGTAGATCTTGGGTTTTCCAGTTCTTAGCAATAAGTATCCTTGCCGCCGTTGTAGCATACATAAAAAATGTTCTGTCCTTCTTTAACACGTTCTGGCCGACCATGCCCAGAAGGAAGGCCTCTGGTTTCTTGGTGAAGGTATACTTAAACACCTTTTTTAATTCATTATATATCATTTCCCAGAAGGCCTTCACTCTAGGACAGGTCCACCAGAGGTGAAAGAATGTTCCTTCATTTTCCTTACACTTCCAACATTTATTATCAGACGAATGGTATATTTTAGCCAATTTCACTGGGGTCATGTACCATCTATATATCATTTTCATTACATTTTCCTTCAGAGCATTACATGCTGTGAAGTTCAGCCCAGTGGTCCATAACCTTTCCCAGTCCTCAAACATAATGTTATGCCCAATATCCTGGGCCCACTTTATCATAGCCGATTTAACCATTTCGTCTTGTGTGTTCCATTTCAGCAGCAAGTTATACATTTTTGAAAGTACCTTGGTCTTAGGTTCTAACAATTCTGTTTCCAATTTCGATTTCTCCACCTGGAATCCTAACTTTTTATCATTCTTAAACACTTCTTTGATCTGAGCATAGTGTAACCAGTCTCGCACTTTATCTTTCATTTTCTCTAAACTCTGCAGTTTCCAATTGTCTCCATCTCTTTCTAGTATTTCCCAATATTTTGGCCAATTGGCCTCCATATTAGGTCTTTTTCGGGCCTTAGCCTCCAAGGGTGACAGCCACCTCGGTGTTTTGTTCTCTAATAAGTCTTTGTATCTTGTCCAGACATTAAATATTGCTTTTCTGACAATATGGTTCTTAAAGACCTTGTTAATCTTAACCTTATCGTACCATAAGTATGCATGCCATCCAAATGCATTGTTAAAACCTTCCAAATCCAGCACGTCCGTGTCCTTAAGAAGTAGCCAATATTTTAGCCAGCAGAAAGCTGCGGCTTCATAGTACAACTTTAAGTCTGGCAGGGCAAAGCCCCCTCTTTCTTTTGCGTCCGTTAATATCTTAAACTTAATTCTGGGCTTTTTGCCCTGCCAGACAAATTTAGAGATATCTTTCTGCCACTTCCGGAAGCACTCCGTTTTGTCTACAATCTGCAATGTCTGAAACAAAAACAACATTTTTGGCAATACATTCATCTTGATAGCAGCTATTTGACCTAACAATGAAAGTTTTAATTTTGACCAGCTATCCAAGTCTCTCTTAATTTCAGACCAACATTTTTCATAGTTATCTTTAAACAGACTCAGATTTTTTGCTGTTATGTTTACCCCTAGGTATTTGACTTTCTTAACCACAGTTAACTCTGTCTCTCTCTGAAACCGTTCCGACTCAATATCTGTCAAATTCTTTCCCAACACCTTAGTTTTTTGCTTATTTAGTTTAAATCCCGCCACCCGACCAAAGTCTTGAATTAGTTGTAGTACTCTTTTCGTACTAGATTCTGGCTCCTGTAATGTCAAAACTAAGTCATCTGCAAACGCTTTAAGTTTATATTGTTTCGCTCCGACCTGTATCCCTTCCACCAACCTGTCCCCTCTAATCATGTTCAAGAGCACTTCCAGGACCGAAATTTTATTTGTATATATTTTATTGGTATATATTGCTTGTTTTATGTTGCTATGGCCGTTGGCTAATGCGAATGAAGTTTATCTTATCATCAAAGTGGGGTCTTCACTCTAAAACAGAATGAGGAGCTCTTTTCAGAAGCACATCTGCAATATTACGTTGTAAATCTTACTATTTTAGGTGTCGAATGTAAGCCTGGTTGTCATCCTGTAAATGGATATTGTGAAGTTTCAAGTGAATGCAGGTAAATTAAGATTTTTATGCCCAAGCGAGAGAGCGCTTGTTTCAGTTAACCATGCTTTTGAACTCTATTCTGTTTTCAACTAACAGGAGCATATTTGTGTGCAAAATGTAATTCAGTAACCAATGCATTAATTAATAACCGTGCGATCCTTTTACCTACACCTGATTTAGATTTATTACGGCCTGTGTAACACTTAAAAAGCAGACCAATGTAAATTATGAGGTACAAAGTTACCCAGCACAATGAAACAACAGTAATTGTTTAATTAGCTAATTTACTATCTTTGCATAACACTTCACACATCCAGAGGCACCCGAAAGTGTTTTGCAATTATGCAATGCAAAATATGAAATGCATTAGAAAATAATCAATTAAACAATCCAGATACGAAGCACTAAAAGTGTTTGTCCCCGGAAAAAAAGTTCTCTAAAGCATCACAGGATATCCTGAAGAACTCTGCTGGTTCTGCATCCGGTTCTCACATCAGCCAGATGCCACAATGGGAAGCCCTCAAACAGAAGCCGAGAGCAGCCTAGGATTCGCAACAACTGTTGTTCCGAGGCATATTGCCTCCATAAAGGATGGACGCCAATAGCCATTGATAGTAACAGTCCTAAAAAAAACCCCTTTCTTTGCAGAGAAAAGAAAAAGCATGTTATTTTAAATTGGGTTTCTATGTGTGATGCTCAGATGTGAGAGACAAATGATTTTGAAATGGCATTATCTCCAAGCATATGTGTTTCAAAACTTGTCCCCTCTTGTAATACTACTACTACTACTACTACTACTACTACTAATTTTTATTTATACACCGCCCTTCCCGGTTCAGAAAACCGGGCTCAGGGCTGCTAACGACAAATTTAAAACACTTAATTGATGCAACAAAAAACAGCATAAAATACAGTATAAAACATGAATAACAATAAATTCGGAATTCAAAAATCAATTTAGGGGAAAATCCATCCAATAAACATTAGATGATCAGCAGGGCTAGCTGGCTAAATTAGTCCTATTTGGGCCAGCGAGGAGACCAGGGGAGAATTAGCTGTGGGATTCCAGAGCGGGTAATCTTCATAAAAAGGGGAGAGGGAGGGAAGGAAGGGGAATAAAAGATCAGGCTAAGTTCAGATTGAAAGCCAGGCAGAATAGTTCTGTCTTACAGGCCCTGCAGAAGTAAGTTAAATCCTGCAGGGCCCTGGTCTCATGGGACAGAGCATTCCACCAGGTCGGAGCCATCACTGAGAAGGCCCTGGTGGAGGATAATCTGACTTCCTTAGGGCCTGGGACCTCTAAACTATGATTATTCATGGACCTTAACGTCCTCTGCAGGGCATACCAGGAGAGGCGGTCCCGTAAATACATGTAGGTGTGCATGTAGCTGCACTATGTGTATAGGATTCCATTAGAGGAATAGTTCATGACTGGCCAAATCAAGCCATCTTATTTTTGGAAGCTCATCTGTTACACTTTCCAAACTCTTAACTGTATTTGTAAAGGAGGTCTTATCCCGGCTTGATATCTTAGAATTAAGAGTTAGAAGGGACCACGAGGATCATCAAGTCCAGGCACAGACAAACTTGGCCCTCCAGATGTTTTGGGACCACAGCTCCCATCATCCCTGACCAGTGGTCCTGTTAGCTAGGGATGATGGGAGTTGTAGTCCCAAAACATCTGGAGGGCCGAGTTTGCCTATGCCTGATGAAGTCCAACCCCCTGCAATGCAAGAATATGAAGCTGTCCCATATGAGGATCCAGTGGCGTAGCGTGGGTTGTCAGCACCCGGGGCAAGGCAAGTAATTTGCGCCCCCTAACCCGTGGATTTGCGCACCCTAACCCTAACCCCCAGATGTTGCACCCAGTGCGGCCGGCCCCCCCTGCACCCCCCACGCTACGCCACTGTGAGGATCAAACCTGCAACCTTGGGAGTTATCAGCACCAAGCTCTAGCCAGCTGAGCTATCCAGGCTTGTTTGACTGTCTTTTCTTTAGGTGTCAGCCTGGTTGGCAGGGCCCTCTCTGTGACCAGTGCATCCCTTTCCCTGGCTGCCTGCACGGGACCTGTGCCAAGCCGTGGCAATGCATGTGCGAAGAAGGATGGATCGGCAGCCTCTGTGACACAGGTTTGCAAACCTCTTTTGCTTCCTCTGCCCAAGATCCAGATGGATTGATCCATACGGTTACAGCACCACCTGGTGTTACAGATAGACAGTTACTTTAATAGCAATGTCTCTCCCTCCTTTTTGCAATGAAGGCACCTTGGAGTTGCAGCTATTCAGATGAGCAGATCCTTAGGGTTGCCATGTGTCCTCTTGGTCCAGGACAATTCCTCTTTTTCAGGGGTAAAATTTGTGTCCAGGTGTATTTTTTCAATTTGCCAAAATGTCTCTGGCCATAATTTCTGGATGAGACATAGACTTAACTGGCGACTGAAGACTTGCTTTCCTATTCTCTTCTCCTCCTCTCAGCAATATATCGCAGCTCCTATAGCCTACATATAGTAGGGGTATTTAAAACAAGAGTCATCATAGCATCCTCTTCTTTGCTCTTCAGAATATGGCAACTCTCAAAGTTCTACTTAAGGCCAAACTATATGTCAAATGGGAAAACTGGTATATAGTTTTAATCTTAAAAGTACCAATGTCCTCCTGACACAGGGAGGGAACTAAAGCAGGAAATTTGAGGTTAATCAAATTTCTCATTGCTTCTCAAAAAACTGAAAATCCCACAGTGTGTCCATTTCAAAACAGATGCAAACAGATTTAAGTGGTCTCAGTAATGGGGGGCATCCACATCTGCCCACTGACTTCGTCACATCTTTCTTCATTCACCTGACACATGTGCCTGTGAATAACATAATTAAGTTGGGAATAACATAATTAAGGGGAACGTTTTCACATGTACCGGTATCTCAAGTGACCACACATTCTCTATTGGATGGCAGGATCCAGAGTGAATTGAGATTAAAAATGGCATGTTGAGGATGAGCATGAAGAATTCCAGATTGAGGGAAAACTGCTTGTTTTGTGCTACAAATGAATTTGCGTGCATGCACCCCAAGATTCATATGTTCATAAACATACAGTGCAATTCTATACCTGTCTGCTTGGGTATAAGTCCCATTGAGTGGGATTCACTCCTAGGTAAATGGGCATAGGATTGCAGTAATCATACGAAAATAACGGTGAATTTTTTTTTTGTATTATTAATATAGATGTTCATCCCTGCTCTTCAAAACCTTGTACAAATAACTCAACCACTTGTATTGAAACTGGCGATGGAGGATATATTTGTTTGTGTGCTCAAGGATATATTGGGGAAAACTGCCGTGTGAAAAAGGGCCCTTGTATAGTGAACGGGTAAATATGGATAAAAACTTGTGAATGTCTTACTGCTGTCTTTTATTAGGCTGACACCTACATGCATTTGTGCACAGGCAATGTCGGATTTACGTATAAGCTAAACAAGCTATAGCTTAGGACCCACTCTTTTGGAGGCCCCCCAAAAAATTTAAAGAAAAAAAACCCTGGATGTACATTTCCAAAATATAAGATAAAATAACAAATAAAATAAAACCTACATACAGCAACAGTGTTTTGTGTTATGTAGGCTTCTATGGTGTAAATAAAGGGCCCACCTGCTAGCCTGCTCCCTAAAATATCACTGCTTTGCTCATTTCTATATATAGGGTGCCTGCATTCTGCATGTGCAAATGGTTTTAGATACCTATTAGGTCCATAAGTTACCATTTGTTGTTGACAAAGGACAGCTGGACATATAAAGTGCCCCATTACCTTCAGTAGCTTAGGGCCTCATCAAACCTAAACCCAGCCCTGCATACAGGGGAGGGGTCCCCAACCTTTCAGGGCACACTTGGAAACTGTCATCGGCACCACAAAGTGCCCATTTCTCAGAAGAAAAACTGGCCATGCCCAGACCACCACCTCGCAAGCAGGCAAACATACCGCAAAACAAGCAGAGCAGACCACAACAACCATCTCCACCAAAAGAAAAAAGTGCCAAAATGCTCTCAGATAAAGAAGGATTAGGAGTGTGTGTTGTTGCTCACATGCACCCATGTTGAGGAGTCCAGGCATAGGGCATCATGGTGTCAGCCAGGTTTGTTTGTTCACATGCCTCTACCATTTACCCATTAAGCAGGTAGCATCTAATTCCTGCAACAAGAGGAGCATGTGAGTGAAGGAGAGCAAAGCTACCTTCCCTCCCCACTGTCCGTCTCTCTTAGGACATGTCTCCCCAACTCAGCTCATTCCTGGCTTTGGAGATATAATAATAATGATTTCTTACACTCTGCCCATCTGCCTGGGTTGCCCCTGCCATTCTGGGTGGCCTTCCAACAAAAATACAGGAAACAACATCAAACATTAAAAGCTTCCCTGTACAGGGTTGCATTCAGATGCCTTCTAAATGTCAAGAAGTTGTTTATCTCCTCGACATCTGATGGGAGGGTGTTCCACAGGGCGGGCGCCACTACCAAGAAGGCCTTCTGCCTGGTTCCCTGTAATTTCACTCCTTGTAATCAGGGAACCTCCAGAAGGCCCTCAGAGCTGGACCTCAGTGTCCAGGCTGAAGGATGGGGGTGGAGACGCTCCTTCAGGTAACAGGTATATAAATGGGGGCGGAGCTATTTCATTCCACAGAAGGGAAAATACCATTTCTGTTTTTTTCATGGACTTCCCCTTCTGCCTTTGTTGTTTTGAACTCCAGTTCTCCCTGCCAGAATGGAGGGACCTGCGTGGACAACAACGGATTTGCTCCTCACGCCTCCTGCCTGTGCCTTCCTGGCTTCACTGGAATCTTTTGCGAAATCGATACGGACGACTGCGAGTCGAACCCCTGTGAAAACGGAGGGACGTGCACCGATATCGGGAGGGGCTTCCGCTGCATCTGCCCCTCTGGTTACGGAGGTGTGTTGTGTGGCAGTCCCATCACGATCTGCACGAGTGGCCCGTGCAAAAATGGTGGGACGTGTCGCCAACGCCCTGGCGGGAGCTTTGAATGCATTTGCAAACCACCCTTTGCCGGGGTCACCTGTGCTTCTTCCAGCAGAAACACAAGTGTCGGTGCAGAGGCTAAACACAGGCCGAATCACCACCCGCACCCGAAAGCTCACCACAAACCTGTTCACCCCCAAGAGCCAGACGTCTTGACCATAAAAGAGACGATCGAAAACAGGCAGCATCTTCTCAGTAAGAGTCAGGTGATCTGCTTCCTGGCCCTCGGCTTGCTGACGTGTCTTGTTGTGCTGGGTACAACCGGGATTATTTTCTTCTCCAGATTTGAAATGTGGCTAGCAAATGCCAGGTACAGTCACCTGGTACGCAAGGAGAGGGATTGCTTCCTCAAGGCCAATGAAGGCGAGAACCTTTCGGTGAATATCATCTTCCCAGAGAAGATCAAACTGACTAATGAATAAGGACCAAGCTGTGCCCAAAGCTTTATAATTCGCAATGTGTGCTCTTGACGTTTCAAGTCGTTGGCTTTACTTTTTCTTTCCTTTTTTCTTGGCTTTGGGACCGGTTGACAGACAAGAAATTGACTGTGTTTTTGTCACCTAAAGAAATTTCCCATTCCCATTATAGTATGATTTCCCACCTACATGCGCACACAGAATCATATGTGGTGAACCCATGAATCTTTATTTCCTTTAAAAATAAACAAAAGGCAGGTGATACTTTGTGGAAAATAAGAGAACTGATGTTATTGTGCTGTGTATAGCATGGCTGGCCATCGTGCTACTTCTGAGTCATTTTCCAGTGCTTATTTTCTAATAAAGGATATTTAAGGGCTATATTGATTTATCTGTTTTCAAGGGTCTTTGCTGTGCTTCATTGACACTGATGCAGGTTTTTAACTTTGATCTGGTTCAGGCTGGTGGTCTCTTTCAGGAGCAGAGAATTTCAGATGCTGGGGCCTAACAGGACCCCCAGGCCTCTCTTATGTGGCCTTTGGGGCTCTTCCAGGCCATATCTCAGGGACCCTGAGGATCATCTAGTCCAACCCCCTGCAATGCAGGAATATTCAGCTGTCCCATACGGGAATCGAACCTGCAACCTTGGCATTAATAGTGCCACACTCTAACCAACAGAGCTTGGAATTGTAGTCCCAACAACAACTGGAAGGTGCCACGGCTACGCCTAGTCCAGGCGCATGAAAGAGAAATACTACTTTGAGTTTGGCATGAAGGCATGCAAAAACCCACCTGCCATTTTTAAGTTGTTTTATTTGGAAGAATGTTTAAGCAGACAGGAAGGGGAAAGGTCCACAAAAGAACATCGCGCTTCGTGTCTATCCTGTTGCAGTCACTTACTTAGCAGGTTTCTTCATGCGTAATGTAGCAGCACTGATGGTCTGACGGATGTCAGGGAACAAGGGCTGTTGATTGGCGGCCATCCATCTTTTAAGGGCTCTTGTCATACACGTGGGCTCTGACTGACAGGTAGCTCTTACACAGCCACGTCGGTCCAGGAAGGGAGCGTAACACATTTTTGAAGTGAGGAGATGGGCCGTGGCAGTTAGTTACAGCTGCGGAAGATCCTCCCCTGCTTCCCAAATAGGTGGAACCCCTTAATCTGTTTGTGTATTGAAAGGGGGACATGACCTCCCTGCCTGGGCAGGATGGAGGACCAAAACAGACACAAGGTGGGACTGCATTAGAAGTTTGTTGCTTTGTCATTCGGAGAAAAGGTGAGTGAGAGGAGGGCAGATTAAAGGTAAAGGTATCCCTGACCATGAGGTCCAGTCGCTCTATAGGCCAAGGGAGCCGACGTTTATCCGCAGACAGCTTCCGGGTCATGTGGCCAGCAAGACCAAGTCACTTCTGGTGAACCAGAGCAGTGCACGGAAATGCCGTTTACCTTCCTACTGGAGTGGTACCTATTTATCTACTTGCACTTGATGTGCTTTCGAACTGCTAGGTGGGCAGGAGCTGGGACCAAACAACGGGAGCTCACCCCGTCGCGGGGATTTGAACCGCCGACCTTCTGATCGGCAAGCCCTAGGCGCTGTGGTTTAACCCACAGTGCCACCCGCGTCCCTGAGGGCAGATTAGATGTGTATAAAATCATTCATGGTGCAGAGACTGCCGGTCATGGGGGACTTGGCAGGAAATTAAAATTTTAACATGCCAGCCCTGGCAAACCTGGAAGGCAAAGCTGGTGAGAAGACCTGCGGAAGACTGGCTTCACTCAGGTGTGCTGACAATCCATTCAGGCCAACTGCACTCGGAAGCAGCTGCACAGTTTGCCATCAGACATCTCACCTGCCCTCTCTGCATGTTTTGGCACTACCTGAAGTTAAGTGGGCAGTGCATGTTCATGACCTTGCTATGAAACTAATCAACAGCTGTATTTGGGGCCTGGGAGGAATTTGCCCACAGACCAATTGGGCTGGGTGGGTGGTTGTCCTGATCCACCAGCCCAAAGGTTGGCTCGTGGGAGTGGTTTGGTGCAGGTATACCAAAGAAGGAAGTTAAAGATACCAGAGTGATCAGTCCTAGTGTTTTACTATAAGAAAGCGTAAGCTTACAGTAAACGAGCCTGCTGGGCCTCGCTGCCATTGCAGGCACAGGACGAATGCTGCAACAATAAGAGGTCACCATGGCTCATCCGCCCCCAAGCAAATGTTGACATAGCCATCCTGCACAACGCAGAATATGTCAGTTTGCCCAGAACCTCACCTGGCCAGTGAGGCCATAGGTGGCAACCATCCAAAGCTTCTCCCTTCTCTGAGCCTAATGCCCAGCATCCCAAGTTCCACAGATAAGTGCAGCATCAAAGCAAGCCAATTAGCACATATCAAAGCAAGGAAACATATATGCGTTCATCCTTGCAACAACGGCCAATTATTTGGGGCGTTATCTTGACTACAAAGATGGTGCTCGCAGGCCTTCCAGAACATTTCACTTGGGTTCAACAAAAGGGCATTTTACCTCCCTCATAGCAACTGTCACACCTTGCTGGAGGAAAAAGGCTCTGGGTTGGATCCTTAGTCTAAACTAGGGTGGTGGGAGCAAGTCCTACCCTCCCTTTCAGGATTAAGTATTGTGGTACCTCAGGAAAGGGGTCCAGGGGAAGGTTTCTCTCTGAATACCCAGATGGGGGCTAACGGGCCCCAGAACTCCCCCAAAGGCATCCTGGAGGGATCGTTCCATTTGATGTGCATCTGGGATTGACCTTGATGTAGTAATCAGCCGGCAAACAGGTTGGTTGATTCAGGATGCATACCCAGTGCCTAAGCCAAAAACTACTTACTGTACATCTGTAATCAATAAAGTTGTGGCCATTTTGATCCCAAGATGTTGTCATGTCATTTTTCTGCTTCCTGAGCCCCGAGCCCTCATCAGAAAATCTGGAGATAGAACAGTTCAAAAAGTGGTTTTAGAGGCAGAGAAAATTTCTCTTAGGATTTTCTAAGTACCATGTATCTCTGGATTTAACCTTCCCCCTCCCCCCCCAAAAGTGTGGGACAGCAGCAGTATCTGATGAAGGATGTCTGGACAAGCAGGACAAGCGGGAGCTAATGGGCATACATTTGATCGAAGAGCGGTAGACTCGTAATCTGGTGAACCGGGCTCGCTTTCCCGCTCCTCCACATGCAGTTGCTGGGTGACTTTGGGCCAGTCACACTTCTCTGAAGTCTCTCAGCCCCACTCACCTCACAGAGTATTTGTTGTGGGGGAGGAAGGGAAAGGAGAATGTTAGCCGCTTGGAGACTCCTTAGGGTAGTGCTAAAGCGGGGTATCAAATCCAAACTCTTCTTCTTCTTCAATGAATCTGGGGACACTTTTCAACTTCCTACTAAACAGATGGATTTTGTCAGGGGACTGATTTGTAAATCTGGGGACTGTCCCTGGAAAACAGGGATATCTGGTAAACTTAACCTAGAAACCTGTGGGAAATCTCCAAGCAGGATCTGAATGCAAGAGGAGCTCTTCTGAGGTGTCTGGCAACTGGTCTTAAGAAACCTCCAACCATGAAGGCAGAGTATAGCCTTCACAGCTAGCAACAGAGCCATGAACAGCTGAACTCCAAGGACCAGAATCTATCCAGTTTGCTGCTTAGTGAGATTTGAATATGGAGTGCCACGTTTGATGGAACGATTGCACAGCAGAGTTGGCCAAGATGGTGAACCTCCAGGTTCCAATCTTCTGCTACTATTGCCCCAATATCAGGAGGACACCACATGGGCAAACCCTGTTCTTTTACACTTCATGCCGTTCCAGTTGCCTGAGTGTGAGAGAAGGGCTGCAATCTCAGATCTGGCCTCTGTTGCTGCATCCTCTGCTGGCCCAGCAAGCCTTCCATCCATGCATTATGAGGGAAAGCCTGAGGAGGGGAACTGTTAAAGTAAAGGTAAAGGGACCCCTGACCATTAGGTCCAGTCGTGACCAACTCTGGGGTTGCGGTGCTCATCTCGCTTTATTGGCCGAGGGAGCTGGCGCACAGCTTCGGGGTCATGTGGCCAGCATGACTAAGCCACTTCTGGCGAACCAGAGCAGTGCACGGAAACGCCGTTCACCTTCCCGCCGGAGTGGTACCTATTTATCTACTTGCACTTTGACGTCCTTTCGAACTACTAGGTTGGCAAGAGCAGGGACCGAGCAACAGGAGCTCACCCCATTGCAGGGATTCAAACTGCTGACCTTCTGATCAGCAAGTCCTAGGCTCTGTGGTTTAACCCACAGTGCCGAATTGTAGTTCTGTGAGGGGATCAAGGGTCTCCTAACATCTCTCATCATCCTCACCAAACTGCAGCCCCCAGGATTCTATGGGGAAAACCATGACTGCCTAAAGTGATCTGAAGCAACTTTCAAGGTATAGTGCAGATGGGGCCTTGCGATGTGATGGCAGAGATGACTCACCCAGCAAGTTCTTCTGGGTGCTACGAATGGGATGATCCATGGGGAAATTTAACAGCTGCTTTAAGTTAAGAGTGGAACAAGCAGTTAAGTTGTCGGTCCATCCTGCAACAAGCACGCCTATTATATTAAAAATGCCATTCCGCTCCTGACTCTTCAGCCTTGTTTTCACTTCTACGAAAATAAGTCCATTGGTTAACATTCAACCTTTAGAGAATTGCCTTTTCATGCAAACTCTTAACCACTAATGTCCACTGGATGGCAGCATTTGAACATGTAATTTATGAGTAGCCTACGAAAGCATCTCACCAGCTCCATCATTTCTGCCATATTAATAAAGAAACACAGAGCCTTTCCATATTTTGATAAGTTTAGTATAGCTTAGTTTAGTTGTTTAGTTTAGTTTTTGAAGTGGAGACATGGCATTTTCAACACTACAAATACTAAATTATATTGCATTTCCCCCTAGGACTAAAAATGGCAGTATTTTGTTTCTGAGAAAATTGATTCTTCCCTTTGATAATATCAGTTCTAAAAGTGAAAATGCCTATATGGAATTTTATTCTGCTTATTTGATGGAGTCTATGCAAAAGAAAGAGTTCTTTGTTCAGTCACAGTGGCAGAACACTGCATGCAGAAGGTCCCAGGGTTTTTTTTGGGGGGGGGTTGATGTCAGTAGACTTGCTTCACTTACTTCAAACTGAGGTAAGTCAGTCTGCAATGATGGTGGCTTTCAGGTCTCATCAAGGCCTAACGGGAAACTCTGGAGATGGAAGCTGGAACCTTCTGCATGCCAAACAGATGTTCTGCCTAATTTTTAAGAGAGAAAGTTTGGGATGGGGACAGACCTGAAAAAGTAGCAAACCCCAGCAAAACTACCTTGCATCCCCAGCAAGGTCTCGCTTTCATCATTTGAATCCATTGGTTCGGGTCATACCCTCCAGAGCAGCAAAAAACAAGCTTGCTCCATCTTCCATGTGACAGCCCTTAAGATATTTGAAGATGGCTATTATATTAGCTCTCAGTTTTCTGTGCTCCTTGAAGATGGTGCAAAGCCAGACATTTGCAAAATATGGTCTGAAGCTCAACATAAAAAACAACAACAAAGATCATGGCCGCTGGTCCCATCACCTCCTGGCAAATAGAAGGGGAAGAAATGGAGGCAGTGAGAGATTTTACTTTCTTGGGCTCCATGAACACTGCAGATGGTGACAGCAGCCACGAAATTAAAAGACGCCTGCTTCTTGGGAGAAGGGCAATGACAGGCCTAGACAGCATCTTGAGAAGTAGAGACATCACCTTGCCAACAAAGGTCCATATAGTTAAAGCTATGGTTTTCCCAGTAGTGATGTATGGAAGTGAGAGCTGGAAAATAAAGAAGGCTGATCACCGAAGAATTGGTGCTTTTGAATTATGGTGCTGGACTTGGGAGTCCCGTAGACTGCAAGAAGATCAAACCTCTCCATTCTGAAGGAAATCAGCCCTGAGTGCTCACTGGAAGGACAGATCCTGAAGCTGAGGCTCCACTACTTTGGCCACCTCATGAGAAGAGAAGACTCCCTGGAAAAGACCCTGATGTTGGGAAAGTTGGAGGGCACAAGGAGAAGGGGACGACAGAGGACGAGATGGCTGGATAGTGTTCTCGAAGCTACCAGCATGAGTCTGATCAAACTGTGGGAGGCAGTGGAAGACAGGAGTGCCTGGCATTCTCTGGTCCATGGGGTCACAAACAGTTGGACACGACTAAACGACTAAACAACAACAACAATAGCCTTGGGAGAAAGCTAAGAGGATTGTTCTGTCTCAGCAACCCATTTGTCTTGCCAGACAAAATGATGCCCCCTTCCTATCCCTGCCTGCTGTCCCAGGGATTCTCCCAAATTCCTCCAAGCCGATTTTTGAGGAGTGGTCAAAGAGAAGGGGAGAAAATCCTGTTGCACAAGCAAAAATCCTTGCAGACGGCTTCCACTGACAGGACATATAAGCTGAACCCCTTTGTTAATTTAATTTGAATAAAAGTTTCTGGCTGCTTCAGCTCTTGGTCAAATAAATGCATGACTGAGATGGGGCTGTTCATGCAAACCTGCCTCGTGCATTTGACTTTTCAGCCTCCAGTAGTGCAAGGCCAGCACCCCCTTTGCACCCTCATTTCCCCTGCTGATTTGGGAGCTTGGGAGTATTGCAGCCACCATAGCAACAACCTATCTCAGCAGCAAGATTTCCAAACAAAACTCATCTGAACTTTCTCCTGTTTCGTTTAGCATAAAATTGCATTGGAATTGGCCGCCCTCCAGCAGAGTGAGTTCTCTCATTTTCTAATGAAACAAAACAGTGCCTTGGCACTCTCTCGCTCTCTTTCTCTCTCTGGATAAGGCATCCTTCCTATTGTAGATGAAGTTAAATGTGTTCAACAGGAAAGGCACTGCAATAAAAATGATGTATGCTCACGATGACTTGAATATTGCAGAGCAAGAACCTTTTAAAAAGTCTGTATGTTATTTTTGTTTTTAAAACCATGGTAACCTGCTTTCCCTGCAGCACCTCTGTTAGAAACAAATAAGGCCCACAAGCTAACAGAGCTACACTGGTTTTACTCATGGCTTTAAAAACAGCCTGGGCTATAGATGTTTTGGTTGACCTCTGCACACTCTCGCCAGTCCAGTACATGTAGTAGACCCTGGGGTTGAGTTCATTTCAATGCTAAGTAACTGTACTACTGTATTGCTTGGGTGCACACAGTATCTGTGCAAGGGAGGAGGACTGCGGTGGGGCAAACAGGAATAAACTGATTGTGTCGCTGGGTCCCTCCTCCAGTGAGTGCCTTGGCTACCCAACATATCCAGTGGTTATGAGTCCCCAATGTTCTGGTGGCGCTGTGGTCTAAACCACTGAGCCTCTTGGGATTGCTGATCAGAAGGTGGCAGTTCAAATCTCCACAACGGGGTGAGCTCCTTTTGCTCTGTCCCAGCTCCTGCCAACCTAGCAGTTCAAAAGCACGCCAGTGCAAGTAGACAAATAGGTACCACTGCAGTAGGAAGGTAATCGGTGTTTCTATGCACTCTGGTTTCCATTCATGGTGTTCTGTTGCTCCAGAAGCAGTTTAGTCATGCTGGCCACATGACCCGGAAAGCTGTCTGTGGACAAACGCCAGCTCCCTCGGCCTGAAAGCGAGATGAGCGCCACAACCCCATAGTCACCTTTGACTGGACTTAACCATCCAGAGTCCTTTACCTTTTTACTGCTCTGGGGCAACCAACATGATCAAGGGGGGTGGAGCGACTCCCCAGTGTGGAAAGGTTGCAGCATTTGGTACTCCTTAGTTAGGAGAAAAGGAGAGTAAAAGGTAACATGGAAGCAGTGACCATAGAGAAAATGACATGGAAGAAGTTTATAAAGTTGGAGAAAGTGGGTGAAGGAAATTTTTGACCCTTTATCACAGCACTAGAGCATGGACAGAAACCACATTCTTGACAATTGCTTCCCTGTATTAGTCTTATCTGCCCAATTCGCCAGAGCCTGTCTTCACATGCAGGGGAATTCCCTAACTTGCTGAGGTTTTGAGAACCATCAGCTCCTCTCACCTGGTTTCACTGGCCATTCAAAGCAGTTTCCTGGGTGTGGCCACTGTTGCATGCTGACAGCTTCTGGTAACTACAATTGAGAGCTGAGTGCAGGGTGGGAACCAAAGGTGGAAAAACTGCCCCAGAAGGAGGACAATGCATTCTCCATCAGAGGTACTACCCCTCCTCTTGCACCCTAAACACTTAAAACCTAATTAGCCATCCACAAATAGAAAGGCTCCCTCAATTTGAAGAAGTTGGGATCCAGGGGAGGAGACTCCTCCCACTTGAGGGCAACCTTCCCTGGGCAACTGCTTGTGTCAACTCTCTGGCTGCTCTGCTGAAGCCTCTAGGCCAGCTGTTGAAGGGACAAAGAGGGAAGAGGAGAATTTACCCCCTTCTGTCATTGAGACCATTGCTACACCTACAAGTTTCCCACCAGTGGACCTTAGTCTGGATGCACTGAACATGGTGACCTTCTGGAATGCCTACCTGAAATTTCCTGGCAATTCTGGTCTTTGCTGAAGGGGAATCGTCAGGCGGCAGAGGAACCAACCCCCATGGCAGGTTGCCAGGAATGGACAAGACAAGGAAAAGTCTTACCGCCTGCTTTTTGTTCAATATTCACAGAGAGTAAATGCAGCCTCTTGGAATAATGGTGTTGCCCTGAGTGAGTCTCCACCCCCTCTGTCTCTCCCACTTCTTCATGCGTCATCGCTATAGGTGTTGAAAAGTGCCCTCTGCCTTTGAGCTATTTGCTCTCCTACTTTCAATGCTCGCTGGGTTCTGGGTGGTGGTGGTGGTCTGGAATGCTTTCTAAAGACACCAAGTTCATCAGCTTCTTCTTCCTCCTCCTCTCCCATTATTCCCAGCTTTCCCCCTCATCTGCCTCTGAGCTGTGATCTCCTTCAAACCCCCGTTGTAATTCTGAACTGTCTTCTTCTTCTCTGGAAGTGTCAGGCTGGGGAGGCGGTCTCCACCATTCCTCCTCTGCCTAGTCGCTGACGGGTATTAGAAGAGATTCCTGGTTGACTCCATGGCTTATCACTGGGATCTGTCTTGTTCTCTTGTGCTGTTCAAGATCTTTATGGCACTGCTGAGTTGGCACGAGAACGTAAGAACTTGCAAACAGTCTTTCTGGATCCAACCAAAGGCCTATCTTGTCCAACATCCTGCCCTCACAGAGGCCAACTAGATGCCTATTGGCAGAACCTGAGTGCTCTCCCTGCATGTGATAGGTCCTCTGGGAATGAACGCTTCTCTCCTCAGCTAATCTCAAGAAGTGCTGAAATGATTATCCGGTTTCGAAGAAATGTTTCTCAGCTTTCTCCAGCTTCATGCAGATAGATAGGCATGCTGTGCTGTGAACCTCGAGGAGAAGGTGATGTCCCAAGATCTATGAAATGTTAGCTGCGTGCTGAGCTGCCATCCTTTCAATGCCGCAGAGGAGCACATAGAATCATAAGAATTGTAGAGTTGGAAGGGATCGCGAGGGTCATCTTGTTCAACCTCTGCAATGCAGGAATCTCAACAAGATCATACATATAGAATCTGTCTTGTAAGATCCTAAGCCAGGCATAGACAAACTCAGTCCTCCAGATGTTTTGGGACTACAACTCCCATCATCCCTAGCTAACAGGCCCAGTGGTCAGGGATGATGGGAATTGTAGTCTCAAAACATATGGAGGGCTGAGTTTGCCTATGCCTGTCCTAAGCTATGGGGATAGGTGGATCCCATCTGCTTAAGGGTTATTTAACTCAAGGTGAACTTGATCAATATCCAGTCTTTTATTGTCATGGCAAAGCAGATAATTCCTGCAGAGAAAAGCTGTAAAAATCAATTTCAGTTCTCCAGGATGCCTCTTTTTAAAAGAACCAGCCACATACATTCTGCCATTCCAGAGTAAAAATCTATGTCTAGAATGCCCATAAATAATATCCAATTCTCCCTCTTCCTTCAACCCAGGTACCAAGCCTGCACTTTTCTACAGATCACAAATCTTCTGCCATAAATTTTAAAGGCCAACAAATGTGTTTGAGAATTTTTAAGCTCTTCATGCCATCTGGCATCTTTCAGTTTTCACTGTCCCCCCTCCCCCCTCCAAACTAATGGAAAACATTAAGCTTGGACCTTGTTGTATCTTTTTTGCTACACAACACAGAAAGGGGGGGGGAGCTTCTCATGCCCAGAGTTTCTTCTTGGGGATGTTTTGAAAATTATGTAACTTTTGCAGCACTATAACACCTCTGCAATTCTCAAAACACTTTCCATTTTGACGTGTCTAGTGAAATGTCACTTGTTTTCATTTTTTAAAGAAGCTTTCTTATCTTCCACTCGCTACAAAAAACAAAATGAAAATGAAGCTTTGGTCAATTCCTGGAAATGGGTGTCAACAGCCACCATTACATTGCTTTGCTGATGAGAGATACACACTCCCTGCTCCTCATGCTCTCATCTTGATCAGAGTGTGGGGGACCTTTGCAAAATAAGAGCTGGGTCCCTGGCCAAGCCCAGTGTGTATTTTTCTTTTTTGCAGCTGAAATGAGAAGAGAGTTTGGAGAAAGCTGCACACAACTTCCCACAACACTGAAGGGGGTTGGACCAAATGACCATTGGGAATCCTTCCAACCATGCAATTCTATGATTCTGTGATTCATAGACCCCTGTCCTTCCTTGAGCTGTTACCTTGGCCATCATGGTGGAAGTCGCCCTTTGCACTTAAAATGCCCTTCCTAGTTGAGGCTACAAAAGAGAAGAGGACAATGAACCATGTTGCACCTGTTATGGTTGCCTACAGATGCGTTCTTCCTCAGCTGTGATTTGGCTTGGGAAAAGACATGATGGAATCAGAAATGAAGGCTGTGATGTTCTAGCAAGTGATATCCAAGGTCTCAGTGGCTACTTGCCATGATGGTTTTGCGCTGTCTCTACGGTTGTAAGGCTGTAACACTTTTGAATACCAGTTTGTTGGTTTCCCACAGGCTGCCCACTGTGAGAGCAGGATGCTGGACTTGGTGGGCCATTGGCCTGATCCAGCAGGCTCTTTTCTATTCTGATGTTGCCTGCTCCCTGCTCCATCAAGCTGGAGATGCCTAGAACTGAACTTGGGACTTCATTACGGTGCTATGGTCCCTCCCTGACACATCTCAAGAAAGAAGTACTAAGAACTGGAGGTGGCATTGGAGCTGCAGTTGCTGTATTGGCCTGTAAAGGTAAAGGGACCCCTGACCATTAGGTCCAGTCGTGGCTGACTCTGGGGTTGCGGCACTCATCTTGCTTTACTGGCCAAGGGAGCCGGCGTACAGCTTCCGGGTCATGTGGCCAGCATGACTAAGCTGCTTCTGACAAACCAGAGCAGCACACGGAAACACCGTTTACCTTCCCGCCTGAGCGGTACCTATTTATCTACTTGCACATTGACGTGCTTTCGAACTGCTGGGTTGGCAGGAGCAGGGACTGAACAATGGGAGCTCACCCCGTCACGGGGATTTGAACCGCAACCTTCTGTTCGGCAAGCCCTAGGCTTTGTGGTTTAACCCACAGCGCCACCTGCGTCCTGTACAGCTTACCAATGTACAGAGAAACGTAGGTCTCCAGCTGTTGTTGGACTACAACTCCCATCATCCCTGACTACTGATCTTGCTAACGAGGGATGATGGGAGTTGTAGTCTAACAACAGCCTGGGGACCCAAGTTTGGGAAACACTGGGTTCCACAGATGTCGGGAGATTATGGCCTAACACAACCCCTGTGCGCTTCGCAAATACCGTCTTTCTTGAATCTGCACTCTCTCTGACAGCACCTGACCTCCAATTACTGTAAATACTTGCAGCAAATCCTATTGGCAGCTAAGAAATTCAGTTAGATATCAAAGCTCAAGAGCTAATGGTTTCTACTAAGGCTGTGATCCTGCATGGTCATACTTGGGAGTACAGTGGTACCTCGGGTTACATACGCTTCAGGTTACATACGCTTCAGGTTGCAGACTCCGCTAACCCAGAAATAGTGCTTCAGGTTAAGAACTTTGCTTCATGATGAGAACAGAAATTGTGCTCCAGCGTTGCGGCAGCTGCAGGAGGCCCCATTAGCTAAAGTGGTGCTTCAGGTTAAGAACAGTTTCAGGTTAAGAACGGACCTCCGGAACAAATTAAGTACTTAACCCGAGGCACCACTGTAACTCCCATTGAAAACAATGAGTCTTCCTTCTGATTCCAAATGTGCATGTTTAGGATCAGACTGCACATTATTTAATACAGAGGACAGGATAGGAAAACAGAGTTGTTTTATCTCCCTCAAGGGTATCTTGTAATGGCCCACAGGGGTTGGAACTTTCCCCCCTGTTCCCACTCTGCCGTTTTATCCAAGCACTTAATAGATTATGTAAGCTCTTATTCCTTGATACTCTGTTTGTGATCCCCCTGAGGATTTCCGACTTGCACTGGAAATCTGGAGTGCCTTGTAACACTTTCTTCTGTTTCAGAACCCACAGGAGATGCAGAATTTCTCTGTCTCCAGTGATGGAGTTTGGTATTTTAATGGACTTTTTCTGCTACATGAGGCTGTAGTCAAAGTAAACATTGACATAGCTGAAAATAGACAGACATATCACTTGCAATTCTGTAAAAGTGGCTCTCTCTTTTCCCGGCAGATATCCACAGGAGAATATTGAGCTGTGCTAGGCATTTGTCACCTTATCATGTCTCTCAACCAGGGACCCACAGCCATTATGTCACAATCCCACAGATGGTAAATGTAAGGTTCAAGGGTGTGCTAAGCATCAACGTTTATGACTTTTGGGACATTCCTCCAGCCATGCTACATCTGGACTCTATAATGACTTACTTCCCCCAAACGGTTCGGCCTCCCATTTACCTCTCTTGAATGGTTTATCGATGTCATTACATTTCTTAGCAAAGTTTTCTACTCCCTAGCATGTGGGTTCTTGACAATTATGAATAAAACTGCACATGGGTAAGATGATTTGCAGGAGTTTGAACATTGCCAAGAGAGAAACCAGAAGGCTGAGGATACTTTCACAATCAGCGCCAGAAAATCAGCCGGTGTAATGTGATATTAAGCAGGTTTATTCAGTAGGGCGCCCCTTGAATTTAATGGGACTGACTCCCTGGTGTCCTTGGGGTTAGAGTCATAGGGAGGGATTCAACATAGTGCTAAGGAGATTGCTGCATCAGTGCAAGCATTTCGGCTTGCCAGATGGCGTTATCTGCCCTCTCCTCTTCCCATGTGCTGTTCTGGGGGTTCTCTTGATATCCCTCTGAATCAAATTCCTGGTGTGTATGTGTGTGTGTGGGGAGTTCCACAGGAATACATGGGGTAAGGAGAAGGGGAAGAAAGCCCTGCTGCCCTGGCAAAAGTCCTTCTGTGAGCTTCCACCAGCAGAACACAGTCGAATCCGGCACATAGATATTTTGAGAATATGTCAGAACAATGCAACGTATCAGGTTTTAGATATTTGGTTTGGACCCAGGTAAACTGGTATGGATCCTGAGATTGCTTGAGTGGAGGTCTCACCAGATGCTCCCACTGGAAGAAAGGGGGAAAGGAAATTCCATTTATAGTACGTCAAAATCAGTTGGGGAGACCTTATTGAGAGACTGTCCTCCTCTGACTGCGACCTTGTGGCTCCCCCCCCCAAAAAAAAACACGTTTGAGAAGGTTGGTGGACATTACAGGACAGTGGAGAGGAGGCACTGGACTCCCAGAGGGAAGGGGGAACCACATCGAATCATTGTACATGGGTGCTTTAGTTGAGATTCCTACATGGAGGGGACCCTTGTAGTTGACCCTTGGGGCCCCTACTAACTCTACAATTCTGATTCTATTATTTTCTCCTCTTCTTCCAGCTGGTTCAAAGACTCTTCTATAAACAAAGTGCTGCTTATGACCAATGAAGCCCTTTTTGGCTCAGGCCCAGGATACCTGAAAGATTGTAGCTCCCTGTACAAACTTGCATGGATGCAAAGGTTCTTCGCCGACCATCGTCTCTCAATCCCATCAGCATGAGAAGCATAGCTGGTGGCAACACGAGAGAGAGAGAGAGATCCCGTGTTGCTCTTAACTAGCTTTTGTTTTTATTGCTTTGTATTCCATAGTGATGTTTTAAGCTGCCTTGTATCCCAGCTTGGGAGAAGTAAATAAATAAATACTCTTCTAGTGAAAGAGCAGCTTCTGCACCCAAGTGCCTAACACCCACAAACATGTTTGCAGCCTTTGGGTAGTATACCAAAAGTGGTGCTTTGCAAGCATCTGAATCACGTTCTAGAATTTTGCCGCACATTGATAAAATTGTGAGTGAAACTAAGGGGTGAAGGGTATAAAGGCAAGGATTAGTGATTTAGATTGCAAAAAACCCTGACCTGATAAACAAGGCTTTGAGTCTTAATGAGAGGGGACATATACTGGTGAAAAGCTTAAATAGAGAGAGAGAGAAATGTAACCCTACACATTAGGGCTGGAGGGGGTGCTTTTTCAACAAGACGGCCACATTCTCTCATGGACAACCTTGAGCCAGTGTGGTGTAGTGGTTAAGAGTGGTAGATTCGTAATCTGGGGAACTGGGTTTGCTTCCCCGCTCCTCCACATGCAGTTGCTGGGTGACCTTGGGCTAGTTACACTTCTCTGAAGTCTCTCAGCCCCACTCACCTCACAGAGTGTTTGTTGTGGGGGAGGAAGGGAAAGGAGAATGTTAGCCGCTTTGAGACTCCTTAGGGTAGTGATAAAGCGGGATATCAATTTCAAACTCCTCCTCCTCCTCCTCCTCCTCCTCTTCTTCTTCTTCTGTGGAGCACGTGACCATGAGGCAAAAGTGGTCTGGTGAGACACACACCACCCTCCACCCAGGTTCAGTCCCTAGCATCTCCAAGTAGGAATGGGACAGATTCCTGCCTGGGATCTTGGAGAGCTGCTAACAGTGAGTATAGATACCACTGTGATAGATGGACCAACAGTATGTCCTGGTATAAGGCAGCTTCCTATGAGTCCTTCCTGTGCTTAGTGTTCCTATTGGGTAATCCAGTTGTGCAGAAATCCAAGCCAATGGAAACATGTCTTCCCATCAATGCTTCGGTATTTGACATTGCAGATATATGCCTGGCAAAACACTCTTTTGATCCCCCTCAGGCTTCAACTGAAAGAAGACAAAGCTATTTAGAGAGAGCCCCTCTCTGCTCCCAGATATTTTGGGCTGGGTTTTATTTCTGGAGGCGCAAACCCCAATTTGAGGAAGGGCTGACATTGTGGAGGGGCCTTGAACAGGGATGCTGTGTTCACACTGGGTGATGGAGGGCCCTGTTGTGAGGCCTTGGGAATCTCTATTTACTCACCATGATCACAGAAGGAATGATGGCTCACTTGGTTAGAGTGTGGTGCTGATAACGCCAAGGATGCTGGTTCAATCCCCGTATCGGCCAACTGCATATCCCTGCATTGCAGGTCCCTTGGGGTCCCTTCCATCTCTGAAATTCTATTATTCTATGTGTAACTATGACTGTACACCAGCTCTGCAAACAATGGGTGGTGGCATCACAAGGTTTTTCAATTGTGGGTTCAGAGAAAGGGCATAGTACTTTTTCTTTGAGTCTTCTGCAAGCTCTCTGCCCATTGTCCCAGTGACATAAGAGACTCCAGATTATGGCTGTAAGCCTTGAGAGCAATAAATATAGCTCCTCTCATGGTTGAGAGTGAAGCTGTGAGTAGTTTCTCCTTTGTGGCTAATGAAAAAGACTCTCAACTCAACACAAGGTCATGAGGTGAACTAGCTTAGTATGTACTTAGGAGCTGAAAGCAAAGGAACTCAGCCAATCCTGCATTCATACCTGTGAATGAGGCCAATGTGAGTTGTATCAAAGCCAGGCTGAACTTTCGCCAGCCCCATTGGAGTTTCATAAGCAAGCAGATCTAAATGGGCAGATAATGTATTTTTTAAAGAGAGAAAGAGAGAGAGAGAGAGAGAGAGAGAGAGAGAGAGAGAGAGAGAGAGAGAGAGAGAGAGAACTGTCCACACTGCCTTCTCCCAAATTAGCTCATTATAAAGCCCTGTGTTGAGTTGCTACTTACTGGTAATTATTTGCAGAGACTCCTAGAAGTCCACTCATGCTGCAATCCTAGGCACATTTACCTAAGAGAAGAAATGGACAATTCTGCCTGTTTTGCAGGGCTGGTGCATGCAACCCACCCAGTTGCCACTGCCCCGCCTTTCCACTGCTGCCCCACTGCCTGCCCTGCTGCCACAAGTGGTGATGAAACAAGGGCACCAATTTCTCCACAAGATCTTGTGAGATTCCAGTGAAATTTCACCAGAGATAGGCACTGATTGCAGCTTTAGACATTGGAAACTTTTAAGCTCTAGGGCCTCCTGACTTTGGATAAACAGCCTGGAGATGCTGCACGAACCTTTTGACTCTATCTCAAGTGGATCAGCACCAGTCAGAGATGGACAGCACTGCATCATTCACCCAGCTGCTGTCAAGGAAATGTATTAACCCTGCTCTCTAATCAAGAGGTCTAGAAACACAACACAATTTTAAAGGCATCTGTAGCACGTCAAAGTGCAAGTAGATAAATAGGTACCGCTCAGGCGGGAAGCTAAACAGCATTTCCGTGCACTGCTCTGGTTCGTCAGAAGCAGCTTAGTCATGCTGGCCACATGACCCAGAAGCTGTACGCTGGCTCCCTCGGCTAATAAAGCGAGATGAGCGCCACAACCCCAGAGTCGGCCACGACTGGACCTAATGGTCAGGGGTCCCTTTACCTTTACCTTAACAGGGGCCTTATGGGGCAGGGGACTTAACCTGTGTACTGTATTTGTCTGTAGGCTTTAGGCTTATATCAGATTTTGGATGGCTTCCAAAATCACCACTGCGGTTCTCAATGGTCAGTGATGATGGAAGTTATAGCTTAATTAAACAACATCCTTAGCTTCCCGCCTTGGCTGTAATGTAACTAAGATGCAGAATGCAAGAGGTGCCAGTGCAAAGAGGAATAGGCTTCACAGGCTGAGCTCACCAGGTCTAGAATAGCATGCTCAAGTCACCGCTGGGTTGTAATTGGAATAATAGTTGGCATTTTCTTAGTGCATGATCTGCCTGATTCACGAGTCTGAGGTCTGACTTTCTGAGAGCTGAATTCTATCAATATGTATGCACCCCCAAACCCACATAAAGGAAATTATAATATATGTATTCCATCTGCCTAGGTTCACTGCTTCTTGAGTTAGCCATTAGAAATCATGGGCTGTTGTTTAGTGAACAGACTGTCTACTGATGTGGTTGAGAACCTGTGGTCCTCCAGATGTTATCCCAATTCCCATCAGCTTCCCAGAATGGCCAATGGTATGATAGGAGCTGTCATCCGGCAACATCTGGAGAGCTACCAAGTCTGAACCCCTCACGTATGGACGCTGCCAATATGCACTAAGGAGAGTGGCCATTAGTATCATGCACCAAAGCTTTGTTGACTGACCTTGGTTGCTACAGTACCTACGAAGAGAAGTAAAACATGAGGGAATGTTGTCCGTTTCCACTGAGGTGAGCAGACTGTTCTTTTCCCAAGGCTGTTCAACCACTTGAGCCATTGCTACAAAACACAAATGGAGAGGTTATTTCTGACTCCAGCTAATTATCAACCATTTGGGAAGTATAATTCCCAACGGGGGGTGGGGGCAAGTACGCACCCCAAAATAGAAGGACACAAAGGAAAAGCTTTATGAAAGGCCTTCCTTCAATGGTCTGGACCTTTCCTGTAATAGAATCTTAACATTCTGTGGCCCCACTAGAAAAACAAAGGGTCTGTGGATTAGCTTTCTAAAGCATTAGAAACTAGAGGGGATTCTTGGCAGAAAACTTCCACATGCTTGTCTTTATTCAACAGGTAAGTAGTATTTGACCTCCTGCAACCTTGCTATTTCTGTCAACAGGGCATTCTATTCCTAGCCACCTAAAATTAAACATTTTATTAAAAGCAAATCCCTTAAAACTTCTCTCCAGATCGAAAAAAAACCTTCCAAACATTTATTTGTTAGGGGAGGGCAGTGGAGAAAAGGATGCTGATTCAACTGTGTGTGCTCTTTGCATAATAGGTAATCTTTTAATCTCTTTGAATTTCCCATCATATTTATAACCCATGACTTCCTTAACTCTTTTACAGATAATATTGCCGTTTCTTCTATGCTTAAGCCAGGAATGAAGTCCTCACAATATTCTTTTGCCCCTTACCCTTGTCACCCAGGGAATGTCAAAATGGATGCTTACAGCAGAGATGTTTGTGGGATGTAGGTTTTTAGACCTTGCATTCTATTGACACCAAAGGGACACACTTGGGTTGAAGAGGAAAGATGGGAAATGCAACCACAATTGTGTATCCTAAACAATATGTGTTATGTTCTATAATCATGGCTGTTTCTTCTATGGCAGCCTACTCAGCAAACTCTCTTCCCCACCCCCACTCTAGTCTATTTAACCTGACCAACTTGCCTCCATTGGAAAGGCCAACCTGCTGTGTGGCTGTCTGTGCCCTCTTGCTTGCTTGCCAGACTTCCTGCTATCTACCTTTCTTTGTCCCAATCTTTCTTCCGCATCATGTCTGCCTGCAGACATAGGGGTACATGGGTGAACACAAGGAACATGCAGCTTGTGGTGGGACCAGCTTAGAAATGCCCTACATCTGTATGCAAGGTTTTATGGAGTCCTATCGATAAGAGCACAAAAAGACTGCTGCTGAATCAGACCAAAGCACTTTCTGGTCCAGGTTTCTGTGCCCACAATGAATGGCCAATCAGATGCCTCTGGGAAGCCCAAGCAGGGCATGAATCTATCCTGAATCTACATGTTGGAACACCTGGTTTATGAGGGACATTTCCAGAGTGCTCCCCTCCTAGCCCTGTTCTGGCTTACTTGAACTGCTCCCCCATTTTCAGGGAGAACAAAGATGAGCTGCTGCTTGCTCAGGTATGGCTTTGATGGACTCCACTTTCATCTATCTCTCCTCACCACCTCTCAGTCTTGAGTGTCAGAAGAAGATCGTGGAGCGATGGAAGCTAAGTGTAGCTGGTAAACAACACTTCTGGGAAAGTGTGACTTTGCATTCGCCTTAACCGCACACATCCACCCAGATGGAAGAAATGAGTTGGGGACGACAGATCAAGGGCCAGCCATGCTCTCAGACAGGAGAGGCAGCAGAAAACACAAATGGGAGCAGCCAAAGTTTATGGGGTGTGTGGGTGGCTGTGCACATGGACGCAGCAGATGAATTTGGTAGGGAGTGAATGTATGTAGCCTTCTCATATATCTAAGGGACATTTGTCTTTGTAGTTATATTTGGATGTGTGTGTTTGTAGCAGGGATGGGGGGGGGGAGAAAGGAGATTCAGTTACCATTTAAAGGCAAACGTACCTGACTCATACTTTCTGAAACTGGGGCATGGCACCCCTTAGAAATTTGCATGCATCTGAATTCTGCAGCGCAGCCCTCCAGCCAGGCAGTGTACACAAAGGAACATGCACTGGGATAACGCATGTGTTAGTGAAAATAACATACAAATATGCATTGGGGGGGGGGGGGTTGCCTTGCAATAATGTATCTGTTGGGGAAATTGCACATGAATATGTGCACGGTAGGAGAAGAAACTACAAAAAATGTGAGCAAATTTACACCAGACCTTTTTCTTGTAAAAAAAATGAATGAATTCCAAACTGATGTAAACAGGTAGGGAGAGACCTGTCCTTAAGATAGGGAAAAGGAGAAATGGGGAAAAAACTGAAATTGACAGATTTGCCTTTCATATACAGATTGGTTTGTTGGTTGGTTTGTTATGTTGATTTGTTGGTTGGTTGGTTGGTTGGTTGGTTGGTTTGCTTGCTTGCTTATCACAGGCTCTTCCAGAGAGCAGTCATCCTGATTTGCTTGTGTAGTGCTTTAAAAGAGAATTAGACAAATTAATGGAGGATAAGACTGTCAGGGACATTTGTCTTTGTACTTGTATCTGGATGTGTGCGGGAGGCAGTGGAAGACAGAAGTGCCTGGCAGGCTCTGGTCCATGGGGTCACGAAGAGTCAGACACGACTAAACGACTAAACAACAACACCAAGACTGTCAGACATTACCAACCCCAATGAGTATGTTCTACCTCCACTGCTGAAGGTAGGATGCTTCTGAATACTGAAGAGGCATCTGGTTGGCCATTA
Source organism: Podarcis melisellensis (assembly GCF_964234715.1). Lineage (NCBI taxonomy): Eukaryota > Metazoa > Chordata > Lepidosauria > Squamata > Lacertidae > Podarcis > Podarcis melisellensis. Next base: position 16,214,440 of record NC_138528.1, on the reverse strand, counting down.
TGAGAACAGAAGTCTGGACTACATGGACCAGAGGGCTGATCCACCAGGCTCTTTTGTGTTCTCAGGTGCTCAAGGTGGCACATACATGGTCCTTCACACACACACACACACACACACACCATGTTTCCTCCTTGCCACCACCCTGTTTAGGAAAGTGCTAATTCCATAAGTTCACCTTTAAATGAGAACTGGTTCGATTTTCTCATCCACCCGCTTGATCACAAACAAGGAATTCCTGGCTTTTAGCTTCTCCAAGCCTTGCAATATTACATTTAACTTCAGCAAACATTGGTGAGGTTTGAAACAAAGCAGGGGCTGAAGATCTCTTAGGAAACACCCACTTTTGGTGTTCGCTGGGTGATAAAAACACCCTGATCTGCTAAGCAGGATTAACTAGCTTCCAAATGACCTCTTCCTGGTTGTTCTTCGTGGGAGATCTGTTATCAGTTGCCCACCCTGCTGCAAGGTAATCAAGCTTCTCCAGATTAATCCTGCCTAGTGGGAATGTTAAAATAAAAATAAAAATGGAGAGAATACATAATTCATGGGCAAGGGGAGGGGGAATGATAACAGCCCACATTGTGTTAAAAGGTCCTGTTGGAATCATCATCAAGAACATCACTGAAATAGACTTTGCACAAGCACAGAAAAGGGAAAGGGGAATCACAGTATCAACAGGTAGCATCTGGAAACAGAAACAAAGAACAGAATACTAGCCTGTGTGGTTATTAGCAACTGTAACACTAGAAGACTATTATTCACTATAGATTGCTCTTGGAACAAGCAATATGTCTCCCCTTCCCTGCCCCTCCAACAGCATTATCTCAGCTGGTAGGCAAAAAGCCAAAGCTATCATTTCTTCTGCATTTATTAGCTTTCTGTGGAGTGCAGACAGATATATATTTGCAGGACTGAAACAGAGAGCAGCCCCTAATTCAAAGGCATTTATACTCTATATTCACTGCAGAGTGATTCACAGGCATTCCCCCTTGACGGCTGCAAGTTCATGTGACAATTTGTGTATATTTTGTCTATTTACGTAATGCAGTTTACATACTTGGTTTCCCCGTACAAAAACGTATTTTATTTTACGAACTCAGGCTTTTACATCTTAATATCTTTTAGTGCTTTGTAAGGAAGTTCTCCTAGCTTGAGACACCTTTCCTCCTGTCCTGACTGATGGTTGATTTATGCCATTTAGGAAGAGCAGGTGGAAGAGAAGTTCCCTTGTGCAAACAGAAATCCATGTACCAGTAGAAGCACTTCGCTGGATACCACCCCAGGTGTCCAAATAGGTATCAAATTGAGTTTGGTGATTATAAGACGTGTGTTCAAATGTACAAAGGGTGGTGAGATCTTTAGTACATTTCCAAGCACAATTCAAAGTGTTGGTGCTGACCTTTAAAGCCCTAAACGGCCTTGGCCCAGTATACTTGATGGAGCATCTCCACCCCCATCGTTTAACCCGGACACTGAGGTCCAGCTCCCAGGGCCTTCTGGTGGTTCCCTCACTGCGAGAAGTGAGGTTACAGAGAACCAGGCAGAGGGCCTTCTCAGTAGTGGCAACCCTGTTTAGGGAAGTTTTTAATGTTTGATGTTTTAGCGTATTTTATATATTCTGTTGGCTAGCCACCCAGAGTGGCTGGGGAGGCCGGGTCAGATGGGCCAGGGTATAAGTAATAAATTATCATTACAGTGGTAAGGTAAGGGTAAAGGTACCCCTGCCCGTACGGGCCAGTCGTGTCCGACTCTAGGGTTGTGCGCCCATCTCACTTAAGAGGCCGGGGGCCAGCGCTGTCTGGAGAAGAAGAAGAAGAAGAAGAAGAAGAAGAAGAAGAAGAAGAAGAAGAAGAAGAAGAAGAAGAAGAAGAAGAAGAAGGAGAAGGAGAAGGAGAAGGAGAAGGAGAAGGAGAAGGAGAAGGAGAAGGAGAAGGAGAAGAAGAAGAAGAAGAAGAAGAAGAAGAAGAAGAAGAAGAAGAAGAAGAAGAGGAGGAGGAGTTTGGATTTGATATCCCGCCTTTCACTCCCCTTCAGGAGTCTCAAAGCGGCTAACATTCTCCTTTCCCTTCCTCCCCCACAACAAACACTCTGTGAGGTGAGTGGGGCTGAGACACTTCAGAGAAGTGTGACTGGCCCAAGGTCACCCAGCAGCTGCATGTGGAGGAGCGGAGACTTGAACCCGGTTCCCCAGATTACAAGACTACCGCTCTTAACCAATACACCATACTAGCTCTCCGGGTCACTTCCAGGTCACGTGGCCAGCGTGACGAAGCTGCTCTGGTGAGCCAGCACCAGCACAGCACATGGAAAAGCCGTTTACCTTCCCGCTATAAAGCGGTACCTATTTATCTACTTGCACTTAAGAGTGCTTTCAGACTGTTAGGTGGGCAGGAGCTGGGACCGAAAGACGGGAGCTCACCCTGCCGCGGGGATTCGAACCGCTGACCATATGATCGGCAAGTCCTAGGCACTGAGGTGGTACCTCGGGTTAAATACTTAATTTGTTCCAGAGGTCTGTTCTTAACCTGAAACTGTTCTTAACCTGAGGTACCACTTTAGCTAATGGGGCCTCCTGCTGCTACCGCGCTGCCGGAGCACGATTTCTGTTCTCATCCTGAAGCAAAGTTCTTAACCCGAGGTACTATTTCTAGGTTAGCAGAGTCTGTAACCTGAAGCGTATGTAACCCGAGGTACCACTGTAGTATTATTATTATTATTATTATTATTATTATTATTATTATTATTATTACTGAGCAGTGGGTGATGGAGGAAAGGTCCTGATTTGGCCAGCCCTGGTTGAAAGATCCTGATTTCACCACCTTTGTGGTTTGGGGGAGGCTTTGAACCTAAGCTTTCTTGGGCTACCTTATAAAGGGAAGAGGTGTACCTAGTTCCCTTGTGCAGTTGGCAAGGAGATGTATTGGTGCCTCTGACGCCGGGATAGACCATGGACAAGAAGCTCAGGAAGTTTGCTTCTCATTGCCTTTCATGTTCTGCCAGTGATTTCCTCCATGGCCATCAGCTCTGCTCTATCTCCCCTCCTCCTCTTCAAGTCCATCCATCTGCCTTCCTTTCTGCCCCCTCCCTCTGTTTGCCACCTTTCCTTCTCCTCCTCCCTCTCTCCCTTTATACTCCTCCTGCAACTCTCAATGTTGAAATGGCCCACACCAGTGTCCAGATTCCTCCACTGAGCTTGGGGAACGTCCTAGGAAATGCACAGAGAATTAGGGGGGTGGGCTCTTAGTCACTCCAAACCAGAGTGGAGAGGGGTGATTTTTGCATGCACACATACAATGTCCTGTGCCCTCGGCAGACGCCAATCTAACCAACCTCTAGGTATACCCCTTATCAAGGGCCCTTGTAGGCTATGCCATACTGGCTGTACATTTGTGCAAAGTGTATACATTTGTACGGTTATGTAGTTGCAGGATAGTTAAACCAGGGTTTTTTTTCTAGCTGGAACTCCCCAAAACACAGTTTGGCCACCTCTCAGATGGGCACTGTTGCCATTATAAGAGAACAAGGGAGGCATTTGTGGTGAGTTCCTGCACCTCTTTCCCAAGAAATATAGCACTGTGTTAAACAATGGAACTCGTTTCCTCAGGAGAAGTGATGGCCACCAACTTGGATGGCTTTAAAATAGGATGGGACAAATTCATGGAGGTGAAGGCTATCAATGTTGCTGTGCTCTGCCTCCCTATTCTGAGGCAATAATGCTTCAGAATACCATCTACTAGAAGCCACAGTAGGGGGGAAAGGGCTCTTGCGCTTGGGTCCCGCTTGTTGGTTTACCACTATGAGGCATTTCTCATGTTCTTCCTATAACATGAAAGGTTGAGTTAACTGGCTTCCATTGCTGCTAAAACTATTGTCCTCCCAACCTTACTGTATGCTTATGAAACTTATAAGCGTCATCTCCAACTCCTCAAAAGATTCCATCAACAGCATCTCCAGAAATTTTTACACATCCGTTGGGAAGGCAGGTGAACAAATGGAAGAAGCAAAGTTCACCAGTGTTGAAGCGATGATTCTTCAACATCAACTTTGTTTGACTGGTCATGTTGTGTGGATACTTGATTGTCGTCTTCCAAAGCAACTACTCTATTCTGAACTGAAAAACGGAAAGCGTAATGCTGGTGGTCAATAAAAGAGATTCAAAGACTCTCTCAAGGCAAATCTTTAAAAATGTAGTATAAACACCGACTACTGGGAAACACTGGCCTGCAAGTGCTCCAATTTGAGAACAGCCTTTACCAAAGGCGTCATTGGTTTTGAAGATGCTCAAACTCAAGACAAAAGGGAGCAACACGCTAAGAGGAAGGCATGCTTTGCAAACCCTCACCATGATCAACTCCCACCTGGAAACCTATGTCCCCACTGTGGAAGGACGTGTAGGTCCAGAATTGGCCTCCACAGTCACTCACTGTTAAAACTGCATTTATGGAAGACAATCTTACTCAGCTACGAGTGATTGCCAAAGAAGAAGATTGCTGCTAAAACAGTCCTGCATACAAGCCCTTAGCTAATAATAATAATAATAATAATAATAATAATAATAATAATAATGCTAGTTACAAGTAGGTAGTCGTCTTGGTCAGCCGTAGTTGAAACAAAATAAAAATAAAAATTCTTCCAGTAGCACCTTAGAGACCAACTAAGTTTGTTATTGGTATGAGCTTTTGTGTGCATGTACACTTCTTCAGATACTGAAGATCTGAAGAAGTGTACATGCCCACAAAAGCTCATAACAGTAATAATGCTATTATTTATACCCCACCCATCTGGCTTGGTTTCCCCAGCCACTCAGGGAGGCTTCCAGCACATATAAAAACATAATAGAACGTCAAACATTAAAAACTTCCCGATACAGGGCTGCCTTCAGATGTTTTCCAGCGCAGCAGGACAAAGGCGCCTTTCACCCACATTGTGCATTGCAGGTTCACTGCCTGCTTTACCTTCAGTAATCTTCCCGGATACTGTGTGGCCGCTATTGAATTTCAGTCAACTTTCTGGAAGAGAACATTTTATTACCTTCCCAGTAACTGCTGGTTTCATTACTTTCCTAGTAGCTGATGACCTCATTCATCCACTGCTTCCACAGCCACCTCCACACTATTAAATGTTACAGTTTACCTTGGAGGTACTCTTGCACTCTGGGTTCTAAGTGAAAAGGTGCTGGTTTTTGCTTTGTTTTTGTTTGTTTTTAATTACACGTATTTAAAATGGAAAGTGAGTCAGATTTGGTGCCCTTAGAAATAAAGACAAAAACTAAACACTCAGTATGAGTATGACAATTACAGTGGTACCTTGGTTCTCAAACGCCTTGGTTCTCAAATGCTGAAAACCCCGAAGTAAGTGTTCCGGTTTTCAAACATTTTTTCAGAAGCTGAATGTCCAATGCAGTTGTTGGCTATTGTTTCTGGGGCACCTGCACCAATCAGAGGCTGAACCTTGGCTTTCGAACATTTCGGAAGTCAAATGGACTTCCAGAACGGATTAAACGTGGCACTTTTGTTTTTACTATTTATTTTGCGCTTTTGTTTTTGAGGCTTTTTCAGTTAATTTTGTTTTTGTGACTGTGTGGAACCCAGTTCAGCTACTGAAGGATTGAATGTGTGACTGCGGAAATGGATAAAAGCCCTGCATCCAAAAAATGACTATCATCTGTGCAGGTAAGAAAAAAAAATAATTTTAATTTTTATCATCTACAATACTGTCTTATTTATTTTATAGTACAGTACATTGATTACTGCTTTCATTTTATGGATCAATGGTCTTGTAGGATAGTAAAATTGATGTTAAATTGCTGTTTTAGGGGTTGTTTTCAAAAGTCTGGAACGGATTAATCCATTTTGCATTACTTTCTATGGGAAAGCACGCCTTGGTTTTGGAACGCTTTGGTTTTGGAATGGACTTCTGGAATGGATTAAGTTTAAGAACCAAGGAACCATTGTGTAACAATAATGGCAACAATAGCAGTGTGCTTAATTGATTTATTTGCCTCTTGATACAAAACGCTTCTAAGCCATTTACATGCACTTGCGGACACCCAACTACACTGAATGTTGGAAGACCCAGGACAGATAAAAGATACAGTGGTACCTCGGGTTAAGTACTTAATTCATTCTGGAGGTCCATACTTAACCTGAAACTGTTCTTAACCTGAAGCACCACTTTAGCTAATAGGGCCTCCTGCTGCTGCCACACCGCCGTAGCACAATTTCTGCTCTTATCCTGAAGCAAAGTTCTTAACCTGAAGCACTATTTCTGGGTTAGCGGAGTCTGTAACCTGAAGCGTATGTAACCTGAGGTACCACTGTATAGTACTTTTTCATGCAGCGCATAAACTATGGAACTTGCTTCCTCATGAGGCAGTGATGGTTACCAACTTGGAAAGTTTTAAAAGAGGATTTGGGGGGGAAATCATGGAGGAGAATGTTATTGATGGCTGCCAGTTGTGATGGCTGGGCTCTGCCTCCACAACCAGAGGCAGTGATGATTCTGAATACCAGCAGCTAGAAACTGCAGGAAGGTTTTGTGCTCAGATCCTGCTCGCAGGCTTCTCACAAGCATCTGGTAGGCTGCTGAACTAGATGGGCCATTGGCCTGATCTAGCAGGCTTTTCTTACGCTCTTATGTCTGTGCAACTCATCATTTATGGAAGCCACTAAGCTGTCCGTATGCTTTTTTGTTGATTTTCCCCTTACCTGCCTGTCCTCACATACCTTCTCCTTTTCTTGCCCTGCTCTGCTCTGCCTTGCTGTAACTGGCCGTCCTCTCTGTCCCCTACCCTCACCTTACAGTGTGCTACCTCCTTTTTGGACTTCTAAAATGTGGGGCATTTTAATGGAAGGCTGCATTCTCTCAGGGGCAGTCCGTTGGGGAACCTAGCTGGGGGTTGGCAGGGACAGCTTCAAAAATGGATGGGATTAGAGTCAAAAGTGAGCAGGGCACACACACAGCCTCTCCTTCTACAGCTACCTGCTGCTACCTTCCCCCTTTCTTCTTCTCTTTTCTTCTTCTTCTTCTTCTTCTTCTTCTTCTTCTTCTTCTTCTTCTTCTATCACTCATAGGTAAGTAAGATTGTCATCCATAAACGCGGTTTTAACAATGAGTCCGTAAGTGACTATTGAGCCTATTCTGGATCCACACGTCCTTCCACAGTGGGGATATTGGTTTCCAGGCAGGAGCTGATCATGGTGTGGATTTGCCAAGCGTGCCTTCCTCTTAGCACGTTTCTCCCTTGCATCCTGAGTTCGAGTGTCTTCAAAGCCCCCTGTACTGGGGCCTCCAACTGCCTCTTCCACCCCAATAAGACAAAGCCCCCTTTCATCACCAAAAGTCTCAAAGACAGAAGTCCTGACACATATCAAGGAGGGGAGGTGGTGAGAATATAAGGTCTTGGACCCCTGAGGACATCTTGCCTTTTAAAAGGCATTTAATCTTTATAAATCATGCTCTCTTCACCATCCAATTGCTTTTGCTTCTTGGCCAGATTCCTACCATAGGTGGCCAAGTTGATGCAAGGGGAAAGTATTGGGTAAGACTAAAGAGGCTCTCGAGATGGATCGCTACCAACAGAAAGGAAAGGTTAGGATCCATGAGAGGCCCGGGCTTTGAAAAACCCACTGAGTCCTTTCTTGTATCTGTAGGAATGAGTTTAAAGAAAGGGTGAGATGGCATTGGGAGTGACCATCTGCATCATTGCTCGCAACTACCCCTCCTCGCAAGTTTTTATTTTTATTTTTTAAATATTTTTTTGGTCTCTTGAAGCCTATGAAGGAAAGGCTGGATGCCTTCCTAATGCACATGCTGTAGTTTAGCCAGGACATCTGGGGCCGATGCAGAAACTGCTGGGTGAGATGGACTGTGTTCCTAGGTAGTAAATAAGCTGAGATAGATGTGAGGGCCCCATCTGGCCTTCATCTGTTGCTCTCTCCAAAGCCCCAGGAGCCTTTGTGCCTCTGAGGCATCCCTGCCTGACCCCCCTTATTATGATTTGTGATGAGAAGGAAGAAATTGGCTTCTCATGCATCCAGCCTTCGAGATAATTTTTTTAAAAATAAATGATTGGGAGAACTAATGTTCTGAAGCAAAATGGAACACAGCAAGATGGAGGGCTGGTTGAGGGGAAGGCTCACATCCCAATAGCAATTTGGATCAGCCGGGTTGTGGTTTACCATTGAACTATTGTGAAAATTAGATGTGGGCTGAATTCAAGTCAGTTCACAATCAAACTGACCAAAATTCACACTTGTCCAGATTTTGCAATGCCATTGTGCAGCCAAGAAATGTGTGGGGAAATGCACACACTAGGCTAAAGCTTGCATAGGAATGCACGTATTGGGGAAAATAGCCTGCAAAAATACAATACATCTGGGAAAACTGCTTTGCAAAAATGTGTATGTTAGGGGCAAATGCATAGAAAAATGAGAACACTGGGGCTAAATTGCTGGTGGAGTTTCTTGGGGAGTTTAAGAGAAAAAAATGCAAACTGTTGTGCAATGTGGAGAACTGGACTGACTATGGGAAAAATGAGAAATGGAGAAAAACCAAAAGTGACACAGTCACCCACTTCTCATTACTAGTAAGCACCATTTCACATGTCAGTCATTCAAGAGGTTGCATATAATGGGCTAAATCCAAAGGAAGTTGAACGCATGGAAATCACATTGTAATTGACGGCACTTCACTACTCAGGGCTTATTGCCTGCCTAACTTTCTGTATTATGTATCATATTTATTAGAGCTATTCTGAAAAGAATTCACTGGGCTGTTGGCTTTTTGCAAACCTATTCATTTTCTCCCCTTTTTGGTGTTTTCTTGACCTTCATGTTCTCTTGCCCTCAGTGACATCACATACTAGAATCTGATTGGCTACATTCCATTGCTATGTCATCCCATTCGCCATGTGATTCCTCTCAGCATGGTTATCTGATGGCAGAGAAAGGACCAGTACTCTCCCTTCTCCCTTCCTCTGTTCGTCAACTTTGACAGGCCTTTTATTAATAGAGCTAATAACATTGCGACAATGCACGGGTACAAATCTGCAATGCTCATTCCATCAGTTCCACAATACGCCCTGCTGAGTTCAGTGATTTCAATAACTTTTTCAGCCACCTTCTTTGCCCTTCTGCACTGACATCATAAAATGCTCTTTGCATGTGTGAGGCAATATTATAGTCAGACCAACCATTAATGTTTTGCCAGATAGGCACATGAAGGAGCAGAAGCTCACAGAGCTATCCTGACAAAATTCCTAGAGAGAATTCTGTGGGATCGCTTTCTTTGTCTACCTCAGCAGGAAACTGTAACATGACATCCTTCCTTCCTTCTGGCTTATGCATTTCATTATATATTACTTGGCTGGAGAACTGCATGGCAAAACGGGGATAATTTTGAATTTAAAAGGATAGATGTGTTTCAGTTCTCATATCATTTTAGACAGTGTGAATTAGGCAGGTTCACCTTTAAATGCAAACCTTGTTGAATTTCTCTGCCATCCCTGCAGGACAATTTTGCATGGGTGGAGATGAATGAATAATAAAATAATATTAATTTTTTATTCATAAATATGTATTCTCCCATGCAAATATTTATACCTCCAGAAAAACAGTGTGGTGTATTAAGCTGGAGTACTTACTTTAAAACTCTCTTAGATGATTTGATGCACCTAATTTACTTAATTCCACATCAGATAGATGATAGATAGATAGATAGATAGATAGATAGATAGATATAGATAGATAGATAGATAGATAGATAGATAGATAGATAGATAGATAGATAGATGATAGATAGATAGACAAATGATAGAGTGAAAGAGAGATTTTAGAGTGAAAGAGAGATTTGGGAAAGTGTTGTTTGACTGATCAGCCAGCAGAGAGCAGCACTGTTTAGATTGGCATTCAACAAACAACTTCCAGGCGTTTTAATTTTTTGCATCATTATATGTGATATAACATGTTGCTAAATACATTAAACGAAACGCTTTCCTTTTTCCATTAGTCACTGCTGCTTGATGCCAACACATTCCACCATCATGCAAAAAATATGTGACATATATATTTGATTCTAATTTGTCATGTGTTTTGGGGCTGTAATATGGGGGGGGGGGGAGGAACTCTTAAAATTCATCACAGATGTAGTAAGGATTTTTATAGAAGGAATTCAATTGATGTTCTGAAGAAGGGCATCCAGTCATTTAAATGTTTCTGTGCGACGTCTTGGAACGGTACTTGTCTTGAGCAACCCTCAGAAACTGTTTTATGCAAATGAAAATCCCTCCCCCTTTGGTAGTGACTTCTGATTGGTCAGGGTGAGAAAGTGTTTATCCTCTTTCATTTACATCACTATCCTGCATCCAGGGATTGGACTGGAGCTGGTGCAGCACAGTGGTGAGGAGACTGAGCTACTAATCAGGAAGTCCTGGATTCAAATCTCACCTCTGCCTTGGGCTCACTCTCAGGGTTTGTTCACATTACAATGGTACCTCGGGTTAAGTACTTAATTCGTTTTGGAGGTCCGTTCTTAACCTGAAACTGTTCTTAACCTGAGGTACCACTTTAGCTAATGGGGCCTCTCACTGCTGCCGCACAATTTCTGTTCTCATCCTGAAGCAAAGTTCTTAACCCGAGGTACTATTTCTGGGTTAAAGATAAAGGAAAAGGGACCCCTGACCATTAGGTCCAATCGTGGCTGACTCTGGGCTTGTGCGCTCATCTCGCTTTATTGGCCAAGGGAGCCGGCGTTTGTCTGCCTTTGAGCACAGTGAAGTTGTCCCTGCCCTGGAAGGCACTTCACAGCCCCTTCCACAGCCCTGTCCCCTCTTCATCTTCCAACACCTTCTCTTCCCAATCTTCTCCCTCTGCCTGCTCATCATTGTCCCACCACCAATCCCCAGGCTCTGAGCCTTCTTCCCTTGGGGGTTCCCCATCTGGCTGCTTCCACATGAGAGTGCCGTCCATAGCACTGCTTTTTTCAGGGGGTACTCGATAATATGCAGTACCTGCACCTGTTTTTGTTGTTGTTAAAAAGTGTGGCACCTATTTTTTCTAGAAAAAAAGCACTGCCTGTTAGGATTAAAAGGTAAAGGGACCCCTGACCATTAGGTCCAGTCGTGAACGACCCTGGGGTTGCGGCGCTCATCTCGCTTTATTGGCCGAGGGAGCCGGTGTACAGCTTCCAGGTCATGTGGCCAGCATGACTAAGCCACTTCTGGCGAACCGGAGCAGCGCACGGAAACGCTGTTTACCTTCCTGCCCGAGCAGTACCTATTCATCTACTTGCACTTTGTTGTGCTTTCAAACTGCTAGGTTGGCAGGAGCAGGCACCGAACAACGGGAGTTCACCCCATCATGGGGATTTGAACCGCCAACCTTCTGATCAGCAAGTCCTAGGTTCTGTGATTTAACCCACAGTGCCACCCGCGTCCCCCTGTTAGGATTACAAGTAGTTATTGCATTTAAAGCTCCCTGAAAATTTGAAAGCACTGTGGAAATGTGAAGCATCATTAGCAGGGCCAAGAGGACGCTCACAAACTGCTACAGCCCTGGGAGGTATTTCAGAGAGGAGAGGAGAAGGTGGACCATCTTTACCACAGCCCACTTACTTAGGAAGTCAGTTCCCACACCCATTTTCCCACAAATGTATATTCAGATGGCTAAACAAGCCAAACTGAGTTGAGGTGTATTTATTCATTGCATTTATACATTGCCTGGGCCGTGGGTGGTGCTGTGGGTTAAATCACAGAGCCTAGGACTTGCCGGTCAGAAGGTTGGCGGTTCGAATCCCAATGACAGGGTGAGCTCCAGTTGCTCAGTCCCTGCTCCTGCCAACCTAGCAGTTCAAAAGCACGTCAAAGTGCAAGTAGATAAATAGGTACAGCTCCAGGGGGAAAGTAAACAGCATTTCCGTGCGCTGCTCTGGTTCACCAGAAGCGGCTTAGTCATGTTGGCCACATGACCCAGAAGCTGTACGCCGGCTCCCTCAGCCAGTAGAGCGAGATGAGCGCCGCAACCCCAGAATCAGTCACGACTGGACCTAATGGTCAGGGGTCCCTTTACTTTTACCTTTACCTTTCCTTCAAGAAGCTCAAGGTGGTGTTTGTATTTTAGGCTCATTGCAACCCTGTGAGTTAGCTTAGGCTGAGAGTGCATGGCTGGCCCAAGTGCAACCAGTGAGCTTCATAGCTGGGCCCCCATTTTCTCAAATGAAATATTTTCCAGCCTTTTGAACTTGTCCTCCTAATTGTCCAAGGAGAGTACAGATGGGTGAATATGTCAGTTTCAGTTTCTATCCTATTTCTAATTTTTTCCAATCTTAAGTTCAAGTTTCCACATTTCCACATCAGTTTGCAATTTTTTCTTTTTTTAAAAAATACCCATCAAAATCAATCAGTGTTTTAATGTGGATTTCTCCTAATGTGCACCCATTTGTATGCAATTTTGTCTAATACGCACATTTTTGCAAGGCGGTTTCCCCTAATTTATTGCCTTTTCAAATGTTCTTCTTTTTTTACTAACATGTGCATTTTTTATGCACAGTTTGCCCTCGCATATGCTCTTTTTTTGGCTGAAAATCTGCATTCCAAAATTCAGAGAAGTGTGACTTTTAAAGAAAGACGGCGCTTTGATTCTTGCATTATTTCAGGAACTATGAATCTGGGAGTTTCACCTTTAAATGCAACCTGAATCCAGGTTCTCTCCAACCCCTGAAAGAGAGTAGCAACAATGAAGATGAGGCTTACAGAGCTTTGGACTTGCCTGAGGCAAAACTGAAGCAGATTCCTAGAGAAAGAAAATATTTATTCAGGAAAAAGGACATAAATACATGAAGGACACATGAAATAGCCAAAATCTAAGATCTGCTTTCTGAAGGCCTTCCTTGGGTCACCAGTACCATACCAGGAGAGGTCAGGCACGCGGTAGTCATTCCATCAGTAAGTCAAAGCCTTTTCCTTTGAGAATTTTAATGGCTTTTAAAAAGCAGCTTTTATTAATTGTTTTTATCAGAGCTTAGGCTGGATTTTACAGCTCTCTTTTGCTTATAAGACCTTCAGATGACTTTCTAAATTACATTAGTCCATGTCCTCTTTCTATCCTTCTGCTGCTTTATCTCAATTTGGTGTGCTTTCCCCCCTTTCCTTTTGCAACCTTCGAATATTTTCTAGAGGTGCAGGGCTTTAAAACGTCTTAGATAAATAAAAAAACAAACAATATGGGCATATAAGCAGTTGGCGTAGACTTTTAAAAAATAAATTACCTAGGCTTGAAGTTGTAGACATGCTGGTGACAACAACTGCGGCTCTCAGACAGAGGTCTTACCCAACCCTAAGACCCTTTAAGTTGGATTTGGGAGTTGCAGGCAAAGCAAACATTGGGAGTTGCTTCAGGCAAAGCAACCATTCTACAACTTACCATATATATTTTTGCAGGCTGTTAATTCTTATGGACCTGCTTGTATAGCCTGCACTGCCTGGAGTTTTGCTTTGGTCTTCAGATCCATGCCTGACAACGTTTGAGAACAGACAGGATTCTTTATCTTGGCTTAACTCTCAAGCCCCAAAGCAGCCCGTCACGACTGTCAACTGAGAAATGACATAGCGCAAAGGCCACAAATGTGTCCAGAGAATCAAAAGTTGAGCGATGCTGTTAGGAAGTTATGTCATTATAGCTTCCTACTGCAGAACACTTTCTGTATTATGGTTCTGGGCTTCTAACAGCTACATGACTGACAAAGGATATATAACAGGTGTTGCTTTTCATGCCAGTGATGTTCTGCACCTGTTGGGTTTCTGCTTATCTTTCAACTGTTAAAGCACAGAAGTTCCTTCAGGAAAGGACTGGCTTCTCTTAATTCTCGTTTGAATAACTACATGCAAGGATTAGGAATGGAACAATATGTCACTTCCAGTTTCTCGTTTTTCCAATCTTAAGGTCACCCAATTTCCACACAAGTTTGCAATTTTTTTAAAAAAAAAAATCCTCATGCATTTCTGTGCTTTTTTCTCCTAAGACACACATTTCTGTACACAATTTGATGAAACACATATATTTTGCAAGTAATTTTCCTACCCCTCCAGAGCAAGAAAAAACTCCATCTTCCATGTGACAGCCCTTGAGATATTTGAAGATGGCGATTGATGATCTCCCAGGTCTCTCCCCAGCAATACCTCCTCTCACTGGCCCGCCTTAAATGTTTTTGCCTGCCTATAAGTGTCATTGCCTGTGTGGAGGATAATAAGAGGTGTACAAGGAAATGAAGGATGTGGTGCTCCACCTATTTTTGCTTCTGGCCTGTGGCCATAGCTGTCAACTTACAGATTTGAAAATAAGGGACCAGCAGCCTCGAAAATAAGGGCTCAGCAGCCAAAATAAGGATTTTTCCAAGCACAGGTATGTTCAACTTCTGAGCCCCTCCAAGCCAAAGGCAGAAAGCCCAGCCAGCAGCCAAATGAAGCCTCAAGTGGTGGTTCCCACAGCGCAGCAACCCGGCAAAGGGGATGCAGCAAAGAAAACCACCGTCACCTCTCTGCTGGGAAGCACTGAGCAAAGGCGAGTCCCCAGGCAACGCGGCCGATTTGATCAGCCCAAGGCATGCAAGCTCCACCCCCCAGTCGTTATTAGACTCCTTATTGGATGAACAACGCAGCCAAGCAACACAGTTGGAACCTCCCTCCTCCCTGGCCTTCAGGGAGGGAGGGACAGGAGCTGCTTCCTTTGAAACCCGGGAAATTTAAGGGACATCATCAATAAGGGACAGCAGCGGGACACCGCACTGGGATAAGGGAGTTTCCCGCCAAATAAGGGGCGGTTGACAGCTGTGCCTGTGGCCCCTGAAAGGCCTCAGGATGAAAAAAGGTCCCCCTCCTGGCATGCATATTTATGGTATAACAAAGGGAAGGTACATAAAGGATTCCATAATCACATAATTAGGAAATCATTGATAAAATTGTGGGGAAAATATAAAGATCTGTTAAAACAAAAACACCATGGTGGTTGGCTCCAAGGGAAGCAATTTCAATTAAAAGGATAAATATAGAAGGAAAATGGCCTACATAAAGAGATCTGTTGATAGAAAGAGAAGGGAAACTAAAACTTAAGGATTATTATGAGATAAGAGAATATGTTCATGATTGGCGGCAACATCGTCAATTAAATGAGGTTTTTAAAGAAGATAATAAGAAAGGATTTGGTTATACCATATCTAGATTTCAAAGAGAAATTGTAGATGATAATAATAAACTCTTAAAGAAAATGTATGATTTATTGTTAGAATGGGAGACTAAAGAGGTCAAATCTGTAATGATGAAATGGGCACAAGATATAGGACATAACTTACAAATGGAAGATTGGGAAAAATTGTGGAAAGTTAATTTAAAATTTACTGGTTGTATATTTCTAAAGGGGAAATATATTTCTGCCAGTCCAAAGCAGAGGTTAAGAACAGAGGCCAAGGTGAACTAGGTATAAAAGACGTGTGGTGTTGGCGGTGGAAGTCTTTTAAAATATTTTAAGCAAGATTTGTATTTTGTAACATGGAAATACATACTTGTGTCTAAGTACAAATGTGAAATTATTGTTTATGGTTAATATTTTTCTGTTTTCTAACTTTTCTTTTTTTCTTTTCTTCTTTTCTAAACATTGTTTTGCAATATGTAAATAATTATGTTGACATGCATATGTTTGAAATTTGTCTTTTATTTCTTTTTTTGGTCATTCTTGTATTATTTAATAAAATTAATAAATATTTTTTTAAAAAGCAGCCTGCAAGACACTGTGCCTCTCCTAGTAAAAGATGAGAGGAGGCCCCAGTTTGATAACAAACAGGCCTTGCTGGGGTCATCCTCACTCTTTGTGGTGGGATGGATTCTTGCCAGGTACTTTAGCCTGCTGGCTGACTGCTCCCCCAGACAAGCTGCTTGGTGTGGGCTGGGGGGGGGGGAGTCACACATGTGATGACATAATAGCATAGAGGAGGGAGCCTTCATCCCCTAAGCAGCTTGGCCAGGGAGGGTTCAGTCCCCGCAGGCAGAGGGTGAAAAACTGGCAATCACTGATCTGTGCAATTATGAAACCATTCAGTGGCACGTCATTAAGCCAATGGCTGAGTCAGAGTGCGAGGGGGGGGGGAGAGAGAGAAAGATTTTACACACATACAGAGGGAGATCAGAGACGGAGAGAGAGATTGAGGAATGTTCCTGGCACCGGACACAAGTTGGTGGTGTTGAAATTCCGGGAGGAAAAAGCCAAACGTCCAATCTGGAAAGTGCAAAATATGCAGAGAATACTGTTAATAAATCTGGGAGGGCATGCTAAATTAATTTAAAATTAGACAGAGAGGGATATGGACTGTGCCACAGTGGAAACTATGTACTCGGTCACTCAAGATTCCTCGTGAGCAAACCATGTGCATGACATGTGGGTGCCACCAATTCTCCAGCTGATTTTCATTGCTTAGATGGACAAACTGGGTCTCTTCCTCGTTGCATTGGCTGTCATGCTTCCTGTTGTGGAGAGGGTGCCTCACACAGCTGCCCAGGCTGGAGAACAGGGCACTGTAATGATGCTACAGCTGCCAATTCACATTGGAGCCATCTGATCAGCAAAATTAAGCAGTATTGGTTGGAGCCAGTATATGCCAGATCAAATCAAGTTCCTCTCATGACCTAGTGTACTTGGACTTGCAAAAAGCTTTAGACAAAGTACCTCATCAAAAACTCCTGAGTAAGCTTAGCAGTCAAGGAAGAAGTGGAGAGGTCCTCTTCTGGATCAGGAATTGGCTAAGCAGCAAAGAGTAGGAATTAATGGACAGTTTTCCAAATGGAGAAGTATAGAAAGTGAACTCCCACAAGGATCAGTATTGGGATCGGCCCTTTTTAACTTGTCCGTAAATGATCTGGAGTTAGGAATGATCAATAAGGTAGCCAAGTTTGCTGGTGATACAAATTGCTGTTAAAATTAAGAGAGATTGTGAGGAACCCCAAAAGGACCTCTCCTAACCATGAATGGATGGTTAAAAAAAAGAGGTTGCCCAATGAACAAATGTAAACAAGTGTAAAGTGATGCATGTCGCGGCAAAAACTTAATTTTGCATATACGCTCATGTGGTCTGAACTGGGTTTGACTTACCAGGAAGGGGGTCATAGTAGATAGCTCCAGAAAGATGTTGACCAAGTGTGTTGCAGCTGTTAAAAATAGCCAAAATCTATGCTGGGCATCATGTGGAAAGGAACTGAAAACAAAACTGCCCATATCATAATGCCATGATATAGATCGAAGGAGTACTGTGTACAGCTCTGCCTCACCTCAAAGCAGATATCGTAGGTTCAGAAAAGGGTTACCAAGATGATCGAAGGCATGGGGCAACTCCCCTATGCGGAGAGAGTGCCATGTTTGGGACTTTTTATTTTAGAGAAAAAGCAAGTAAGAGATGAGATGATAGCAGTTTCTAAGATTATGCACAGCATGGAGAAAGTGGATGGGGAAAAGGTTTCTCTTTCTCTCATGACACTAGAACTCATGGGCATCAAATTAAGCTTATGTTGGAAGCCTGGGCATAATTAACTTCTAGGTGGGGTAAAGGGATTACAAGAAGTTATTTAAGATTTTCTTTGCATATGTATTTGGTGCTCTTTCTGACTCTCTGCATCTCTTATATGAGCCATTCAGTAAACTGGGTTTACTGGCAGAGTGATTACGCTAGCAAGAGACTACAAATAGTTCAACATGGTTACAACTGCTCAGAATGTGAGATTCCCAAACTCAAAACAGGACAGAATGTCAACTGGGAATCAATCCAGTTAAGTGATAGGAACAATATTCCCTGTGCCCACTCAATGAATGTGATAAGTTCAGTACCAAAGACACATGGAAAAATCGCAAACAAAACCAAATTCAGTCATAGTCTGTTGCAAATTAATCTCTCAGCAGTGTGTCAAGAATTCTTTCATTGGATTTACATGAAAATGGAAAAAATGCAGGACGCTCCAGCTGCTGGTGTGAAGTTTGTATAACCAAGCATGAAGTCTGCATAAACAGTAGTGTGCAAGTGCCATAGCTCAGTGGCCACTGAGCCTCTTGGGCTTGCTGATCAGAAGGTCGGTGGTTCGAATCCCCGTCACAGGGTAAGCTCCTGTTGCTCTGTCCCAGCTCCTGCCAACCTAGCAGTTTGAAAGCATGCCAGTGCAAGTAGATAAATAGGTACTGCTCCGGCGGGAAGGTAAACGCCGTTTTGTGCACTCTGGTTTCCGTCATGGTGTTCCGTTGCACCAGAAGCGGTTTAGTCATGCTGGCCACTTGACCCAGAAAGCTGTCTGTGGACAAACACTGGCTCCCTCAGCCTGAAAGCAAGATGAGCGTCGCATCCCATAGTCACCTTTGACTGGACTTAACTGTCCAGGGGTCCTCTACTTTTTTTTTTAACCTTAGTCAGTGCAGTCAATACTGAGCTAGAGTGAACGATGGTCTGACTCAGTGTATTATTAATTAATTGATTATTATTAATTAATTGATTAAGTTTCTATGCCACCCTTCATCCGAGGATGGCAGGGTGGTTTACAATACAAAAACACAAGAATACAGCAACGAACAAAAATTATATGTCCCTATAGTTGTAGTAGTAGTTGTAGTAGTTGTTGTTGTAATATCTAGATCCTATGGGAAAGTGTAGCTCCAGTAGCATAGAACTGTCAGCATTTCACTCCTCCGTTGCTGGATGTGTGATCGCTATATCACATGTCTCTGTTTACTTTCTAGGCTTGGAAAGTGTGAGGATGGAAATCAGTCTTATCTCTCTTCCACTGTACTGTACTTTTGTACTTCTTCTTTCTCTCTCTCTCTTGGAGAAGAAGTGAGAGAACGTCATGATTGCTTTGTCCTGTACATATTGCTTAATAAATACTTAGAATGCACACAATCAAGCTCCACGATTGTTTCTGCTATACTCTGCTGATAGAGCATGCGCATGTCTTTTGATATATGTCATTGGTGTGCATTGGGACTGATTTGTGAACATCCTGGGTTGTGCTTCATCAGAAAGACGCCCGGAGAGGTCTGTCTCATTCTGGGGGCTGCTTGTGCCCCCCAGGCGTGTTCTGACAAGAACTTCATTACAGACTTTGCCAGGAATGCATGCTAACCTTGCTCTGCCTCCTGCAGAATAGTTCCCCTCCTAAATATTTAGTACATAGAGACCGTCCAACCTAATGGGCTGGCAACTGCCATTCAAACACTGTACAGGATATTAGTTTCTAGCACCAGTTCAGATGCAGGTCCGGCATGCAATACCTGCATGTAGGTGGAAGTGGTAGGTTCACACGTAACTTCTTCCTCCCACCATCCATGTAGAACATACTAAGGTGTGCAAAGACACACACAAACACACACAGGTCCCACTTTTCTGAAAGCTCGCTATGCAAAAATTCACTTCTCCAAATATGATGAATTACGTAGTTTTCCAGGACTCACAGCTAAGATAGATACATGTGAAATTCTTTTCAAATGTTTGCATTGTTTTTAAATATGGAAGTGTTTTGTCGCTTTCCCTCGTTTTATAGTTCTGTTTCGTTTGTTTCATAAGTGCATGTTTTATCATGGCAACACACCCTGGAACCTTAAGGTAAAGGGAGGGTGGTGTTGTTGTTGTTGTTTAGTCGTTTAGTCGCGTCCGACTCTTCGTGACCCCATGGACCAGAGCACGCCAGACACTCCAGTCTTTCACTGCCTCCTGCAGTTTGGTCAGACTCATGTTTGTAGCTTCGAGAACACTGTCCAACCATCTCGTCCTCTGTCGTCCCCTTTGCCTAGTGCCCTCCATCTTTCCCAACATCAGGGTCTTTTCCAGGGAGTCTTCTCTTCTCGTGAGGTGGCCAAAGTACTGGAGCCTCAGCTTCAGGATCTGTCCTTCCAGTGAGCACTCAGGGCTGATTTCCTTCAGAATGGATAGGTTTGATCGTATATTGTCTCCCTGCTTATTTAACTTATATGCAGAATTCATCATGTGAAAGGTTTGGCTGGATGAATCCCAAACCAGAGTTAAGATTGCTGGAAGAAATATCAACAACCTCAGATATGCAGATGACACAACCTTGATGGCAGAAAGTGAGGAGGAATTAAAGGGAGGGTAAGAAATCTAAATCAACAAAAATGGGTGAGGCGTACAGCACAAACAACACAAAGCCTTGAGGCACCTCAGAGGCGGACAGCTTTATGACAGCATGGGCTTTCGTGGACTGCGGTCTGCTCCATCAGATGCATGACGTGTTCTCCTGAGTGTGCTCATGGTTTGATCGCAGCATGGGGTGGAAGGATTGCATGTGAGATTTGCCCTTGGAGGAAAGAAATACTGGCAGTGGGGGACTCCTTGCCTTGTCAGTCAGTTCATATCACTGAGGCTCCAATCTTGGAAGTTCTGAGACATCGTATGGCTTGTAAATCTCCATAAAAGAACTCCTGCCAAGGGTGGATTCATACCAATGTGTCCCTTTTATGAATGAGCCATGTGCAAATAACAAATGCATGAGAAACCGCACTTCCTGTTGCATAAGTTAACATTTTTTCCCCTGATCTTCCCTGCTGAATTCTTTATGAGGGTATGACCTCATGCCGAACAAACAGCTAGGCTTGCCTGCTAACTAATGCATGCTGTCTACATGGGGAGATCATGAAGCATGGACACTGTAGCTCAGAGGTGCGGCACAGACTTCGCTTACAGAAAGTTGGTGGAGCCAGTCCGGATCTGATCATCTCTAGTTAGAAGGATCTGTGGCTGTAAATCTGGGACAGATTTATTCATACCCTGTTCGAGTAGAAAGAAAGCACCCATCCAGCTAGACCAATGAACAGACTCAGCATAAGGTAGCATCACATTTTCATGATATACATTGAGCAACATGGTTTACAGCTTTGAAAGTAAGAGACTCACTGACAACCCCTAGGAAACCCAAAGCCTTTAACTAGGGATGGATGTACACCCAGGACAAAACCACTATAAATAGGTCAGAAATTCAATTTTTTTGTGCGACTATTGTAGCTGAGTCCTAGGAAGCTTCCTCCTCCTCCTCCTCCTCCTCCTTCTCCTCCTCCTCCGTCTTCTTCTTCTATCACTCGTGGCCAAGTAAGATTGTCTTCCATGATCACAGTTTTAACAGTTAGTCCGTAAGTGACTGTGGATGCCAATTCTGGATCCACATGTCCTTCCATGGTTGGAACAGAGGTTTCTGGGCAGGAGTTGATCACGGTGAGGGTTTGCCAAGCGTGCCTTCCTCTTTGTGCATTTCTCCCTTTTGTCCTGAGTTTGAGCTTCTTCAAAACCCATGACACATTTGGTAAAGGCTGTTCTCCAGTTGGAGTCCTCACGGGCCAGTGTTTCCCAGTTGTCGGTGTTTATACTATTTTTTTTTTAGATTTGCCTTGAGAGAGTCTTTAAACCTCTTTAGTTGATCACTAGCATTAAGCTTTCCATTTTTAAGTTCGGAATAGAATAGTTGCTTTTGAAAACATTAATCAGGCATCTGCACAACATGACCAGTCCAACAAAGCTGATGTTGAAGAGTCCTAGGAATAATGGGAATGGAGGTCCCAAAAAAGCAGACTAATTTATTTTTGTACGTGACAACAGCCGCTAGAACTTTATATGTACAGAAGTGGAAAGAAGAGTCACCAACCAAGGAGGAATGGCTTATAAAACTGATGAACTATGCTGAATTGGTGAAGTTGGCTGCTAAATTAAGAGGACATAATGATGAAACATTTAAGGAGCAATGGAGACCATTGATGGATTACCTATCAAACTGTCACCCATACATGAAGTTGCAGGCAGGATATAAAGTATCAGCAATGGATTATTGAAAGAACCAATGATTTGGGGTTTAGACAATAAATATATTAATAATAATAATAATAATAATAATAATAATAATAATAATAATAATAAACATTTTATTTATATCCCGCCCTCCCCAGCCGAAGCCGGGCTCAGGCGGCTAACAACAATAAAGCAGTACAACAGTATAACACAACACAACACTCTAAAATCATTCATTATAAAATTAATTCAATTCAAACCAATGGCAACCATTGGGCCAGAGCTCCGCGAAGATTGCCGAAGGAGGGAGTCAGGCTGTGCCCTGGCCAAAGGCCTGGTGGAACAGCTCTGTCTTGCAGGCCCTGCTGGAAGTCCCGCACGACCCTAGTCTCTTGTGACAGAGCGTTCCACCAGATCGGAGCCACAGCCGAAAAAGCCCTGGCTTTAGTTGAGGCCAGCCTAACCTCTCTGTGGCCTGGGGCCTTCAAGATGTTTTTATTTGAAGACCGTAAGTTTCTCTGTGGGACATACCAGGAGAGGCGGTCCCGTAGGTACGAGGGTCCTAGGCCGTATAGGGCTTTAAAGGTTAAAACCAGCACCTTAAACCTGATCCTGTACTCCACCGGAAGCCAGTGCAGCTGGTATAGCACTGGGTGAATGTGATCTCGCAGCGAGGACCCCGTAAGGAGTCTCGCCGCGGCATTCTGCACCCGCTGGAGTGACTGGGTCAGTGTTATAGGGAAGCTAATAAAAAGGAGTAAGACAAACAAACATCAGGAAAAATGGGGTGGGGATTCAAGAAGAAACTATGTATGTTTTTTAAAAATTGTATATGATGATAAATGCTTTGAAATATTTTTGGAGAATGAATAAAAAAGTACCGGTGTACGGGGGGAGAACATAAGGGATGCTTGAATGTTGGCATTCTGGTATAGAGGCTCCTTTGGGAATCATTTTACACAGCATTTAATTAAAGGTAAAGGTAAAGGGACCCCTTACCATTAGGTCCAGTCACGGACGACTCTGGGGTTGCAGCGCTCAGCTCACTTTATTGGCCGAGGGAGCCAGCGTACAGCTTCCGGGTCATGTGGCCAGCATGACTAAGCTGTTTCTGGCGAACCAGAGCAGCGCACGGAAACGCCGTTTACCTTTTCACCGGAGTGGTATCTATTTATCTACTTGCACTGGACATGCTTTTGAACTGCTAGGTTGGCAGGAGAAGGGACCAAGCAACAGAAGCTCACCCCATTGCGGGGATTCAAACCGCCGACCTTCTGTTAGCCCAAGATTTCTTATCAAGGATAAACACTCCAAAGAGCCACTTTTCACATTTTTTCATTTTTTGATCGATGTTTATAAAAATATATGCCCTGATTTTTACCCTTGGCAACAGAGCTGCTCAAAGCATTAAAAAAACCAAACCCTCACCCTAATTCTAACCAATAAGCAATAGCAGTCAGCATGGGAGTTGAGATCCCATGACATCCCAGCACTGGTATTGCTGTGGCTAACCAGGAAGGAGATGGAGAGTGAGACCAGCATGGAACAAACAGAACGTAAGTCCTGAGAGGCTCATTGGCTCATTTTTTCTTATGCCCAAAAAGTAATAATATAGTGCTACCTAGGGCTAAGTACTTAATTCGCTCCGGAGGTCCATTCTTAACCTGAAACTGTTCTTAACCTGAAGCACCACTTTAGCTAACGAGGCCTCCTGCTGCTGCCGCACCGCCGGAGCCCGATTTCTGTTCTCATCCTGAAGCAAAGTTCTTAACCTGAAGCACTATTTCTGGGTTATCGGAGTCTGTAACCTGAAGTGTATGTAACATGAAGCGTATGTAACCCGAGGTACCACTGTAATGTTTAAGCAGGTTTTTTGGTTTATTGGATAGATAAATTTGATCCCCTCCCACTGTCTCTGTTTTATCTATTGTACGTGTCTCAGAGGTGTGTGTGTGTGTGCGCGCGCGCGCGCGCTGAATATTCTACCTGGTTTCCATTATTCTTTGCTGCCTTCACTGGTATATAAGAATAAGAATGCTGGGATATAAATATCTGCATTAAATATAAAAAGATACAGTGGTACCTCGGGTTAAGTACTTAATTCGTTCTGGAGGTCCATTCTTAACCTGAAACTGTTCTTAACCTGAAGACCACTTTAGCTAATGGGGCCTCCTGCTGCTGCCCCGCCACTGCTGCACGATTTCTGTTCTCATCATGAAACAAAGTTCTTAATCCGAGGTAATATTTCTGGGATAGTGTATGTAACCTGAAGTGTATTAATCCGAGGTACCACTGTAATAGCAAAGCAAGGAAGCAGCAGCAAAAAATATAAAAATGCCAGATAAGATGGGTCAAGTATAATATTATGTTTTGTAAGGCAGGGGACCAATGTAATTGCCAGAGCACATGTTCTGCATGTAGAAGGTCCCAGGCTGGATTCAGACCCTGGTGAATCCAGAAATATGGGCTCAGATGGCTGGTAAAGTCTCTCTCCAGGCCTGGCAAGAGGAGGGATCAAGAGATGTTGTTGTACTGGACCCAGAGGCAGCAGAGACCCAATTCTCAGATATATATATTTTTGTAACAAAATTAATAGACTCCAGCCCTTGTAGCATGAGAGATGCAAAGAAAATGTTCAAGCGACACACTAATCAATTGCAAATGCTGCTCCTGCCTTTCTGCGTTTTTGGCCAATGAGTGAAGCCATGGTTTGATTGATGAGCGGTATAGAAAATACTAGAGTCACACATCCATCAGTTCAGTATCGCCTCCTCCGAAGGGCAGCAGCTTTCCAGGATTTCAGACAGGGAATTCCCCCCCCCCCCCAGTTCTTTCTGGAGATGCCAGAGCTGGAATCTTCTGCATGCAAAGCAGATGCTCTACCGCCAAGCTATGGCCCTTCCCCATGTACAGACCTACCAAACAACTTCCATCATTGGAAGTCAAAAGCTAGCCTTCACACATGGACACCCAAGCACATACCCCACCATGTCTGCTTGCCGTACAGAAAAAGAAAAGGGAAGAAAAAACTGGTGCAGTAAACCTCATGAATTACACAGTGTTCTCCCTGGAAAACAGAATTGCATAATATGTTGTTATACTACTGCACGTAGTAAAAATCATTCTTAGGTTGCGGAGCCAGAAAAAACAAGACATGAAAGGACAAACTGACTAGAAGTTCGCCGCTTTGGACCAGAGAAGGGTATCTGGCAAGATCCTGTTGCTTTTAGTCCATGTGTTTTTCATTTGATTTAGTTCATGTAAGGTTCTTTCAAGGGACATGATTGAAAACGCAACGAAGCTCTGTAGGAATCGGA
This sequence comes from Podarcis melisellensis, assembly GCF_964234715.1. Lineage (NCBI taxonomy): Eukaryota > Metazoa > Chordata > Lepidosauria > Squamata > Lacertidae > Podarcis > Podarcis melisellensis. The sequence continues at coordinate 16,189,316 of NC_138528.1, read as the reverse complement.
GCTGTGTGAGTTTGAGAAACTCACTGGGCCAATCAGCTTGTTTTTTCCACTAAATCTAAAAGGCTTGAAAGCTTACAATCCATTATGATGAATATTTGGGGAGTGGGGTTACCTTTCTTCTCTTCAACCAAGACAAGTCCATTAAAAAGAGGGGAGGGAGAAGCATTTGGAGATGTTCCATCAAGCTTTCTGTTGTTTCTTCACCTTTTTACATTTCCATGATAAGATCACTGAGATGGGTCCCTTCCAGCTTTGCAATTCTATGACTCTATGGTTCTGTATGCAGCTGGAAGGGACCTCAAACATTTCCAAAGCATTGTGCATCCTCATCTCCACCAATGACTGACCACCTTGAATAGTATCCAAGGGTAGGAATAATAGGAACATAAAATTGTAGCGTTGGACGATACCACAAGGATCATCTATGCAATGCAGGAATCTTTTGCCTGACATGGGACTCAAACCCACATCCCTGAGATTAAGAGTCTTGTGCTCTACCTACTGAGCTATTCCAGCTGTCTTCCTCAAGGACAAGTTGGCAGTGCCGCTGGCATTAAGCAGAGGAAACACTGGCCTGCAAGCGCTCCAGTTGGAGAACAGCCTTTACCAAAGGTGTCATGGCTTTTGAAGATGCTCAAACTCAAGACAAAAGGAAGCAACACATTAAGAGGAAGGCATGCTTGGCAAACCCTCACCGTGATCAACTGCTGCCCAGAAACCTATGTCCCCACTGTGGAAGGACATGTGGATCCAGAAGTGGCCTCCACATTCACTCCACACACTGTTAAGACCGTGTTCATGGAAGACAATCTTACTCGGCTACGAGTGATCGCCAAAAAAGACTCCAGTTAGAACATGCAAAACAGACCTCTCTCCTTTGTGAGTAGACAGCACATGACCCAAGCGCCCCATATGGTTTGGATGAAAGCAGTCACAAATAATCCTTTGTCGCTTGTTTCTGAAGAGGATCCAGTAGCCTGTGCCGGTTCCGCCACACATTTCTTATTAGACAAGCAACCATCAGTTAAGTCGGTGCAACAAAATGCATCATTTAGAGGTGACACTGTATTAGAACATTCTGAATTCCCGAAAGTCCAGTAGCTCACATCCTAGCAGGGCAGCTTGGATAAGGAAGCAATTGCTGGCTTGAGCATATTTTATTATACTGCAGTTAGCAACAGTTTTGGATTAAACCTTTCTGTAAATATTATAAACCTGCTTGTTGAAAATTAATAGAGTTATCCCAAAGGGGTTACTGCTGTCTATCCATCATGTGCAGTTAATTCCAAGTGTTATTTCATATTTTCACCACTGTGTGGATGGATAGATCTTCTTCTTCTTTTCTTTCTTTTTGGTCTGTCAACAAATGATTTGTTATTTTGTTTACATTTTTCAAGTTGGAAGAGAAGCTAGAATGAACAAATAGAAAGCGACTTATTTGGTGAGAAGACAAAAACCTGCTTCGTGGTGTTATACCAGCAATACATGAAATGTAAAATACTAACCCTCTTCAACCAACAGGGTTTCCCTCCCCTTGCGTGGCGAGTTCCTGCCCCCCACCAGCGAGAAATAAAGACACTGGACACCAAGTATTAAGGTTAAATGGGTGAATTAGGACACAACTTTATTGATTTCAGGAATGAGAGGTATTGGCTTAGGCATTGGTCCTATCGACTAACCGGCTGCAGCCCGATTGCATGAAGACCAGCATGGGTTAACACCATAAGGGGGAGTCCTGCTGAGGCACGTCAACTAGGAGCTCCCATGGGTCACCGCTCGGGGGCGTGCCTTCAGCCCTCACCTCCATAGGCTTCGGACAGGGCCACGCCCCCCCCGGAATCCTTTCTTGGACTACCCTTAGCTTTTGGGGGGAGGTGATGGCGTTTCCTCCCCCACACATCCTCTTAACCCCTTCTTACCAGTGCCTAACCACCACTCGAGCAACTGCTCTCCGCCAATACTCTCATGCCTGTAACCAATCTTGCAGGCTGGTGCAGTGAAAAGAGGGCGAGCCCAGCCGCGCCGGCCACCCAATTGGCTGGCTGGGTTGATGACGCGGCCGGGATTCCCTCGGTCTTGTGGGGGCTGGAGGGCACCCTCTGTGCCATGCCCCCCTCAGGAGGGTGCCCACCCTGGGCAGCATGGGCATATGCTCCACCGCTGGGCTTAGCTGTCAACATTTCCCTTTTTTTAGGGAAATTCCTTATTCTGAATAGGATTCCTCGCAAGAAAAGGGAAAAGTTGACATCTATGCCGCTGGGTGTGACACAGCAACAACCTATTCTGGAAGTGCGCGCTTCTGTTCCTCCATGATTTGCCCCATGAAAACAGGAAATGACTGGCAGAATCCGAGACCAGGGAGAAGAGCTGGTGGAAGAAGATTGGAGGAAATTTAAAACTTATTTACAGAAATATTGTAAGATTTTTGAATGTTGATGGCATTGAAATGAATTGAAGGGGTTCTAGCAACAAGGTAAAATGTAAGATCGGATTGATAATAGACAAACTAATAGGATATGAAAACAGCAGGAAAGGATTGTATGTTGGTCTCTTTACTCACAGGTTTTGTCTCTTTACTGCCACTGTTTCCCAGCTTAAGGAGAGTGCAAACAAATAACACAGAAATTAGCACTAAACATGCAGTAAAACCCATTGGTTTTCCAAAGTGGCTTCTACGTCATGTGAAAGCTCAACTATAATTAACTGTTAGGTGCACAGAGTTTCTCAAACTCTTTTTGGACTACGATTCCCATCATCCCTGACCACTGGTCCTGCTAGCTAGGGATCATGGGAGTTGTAGTCCAAGAATAAGTGGGGAAACCTGTGTTAGGGGAACTATTGATGGTTGCTAGCCATGATGGCCTATGCTCTGCCTCCATGTTCAGAGGCAGTCATGCTTCTGAATACCAGTTTCTGGAAACCACAGGGAGAGGAGAGGACTTTTGTGCTCAAGTCCTACTTGAGGACTTTCCACTGGCATTGGAGCGGGGTGGCGTTGTAAGAACAGGATACTGGACTAGATGGGCCACTGGCCTGATTCAGAAGGCTCTTCTTATGTTCTTATGAAATATCAGGAAAAAGAAATGAACTGTCATGGAATTCTACTCAATATTGATCCAGAGTAGTTAGTGGAGTAACAACAATGTATGGTTAGCGGAGTAACAACTTAAACATGTTGAAGGATTACCCCAAAAATAGACCAGAGGCAACTGTATTTCATCCAGCAGAGCTTTACTGCTCCTGAAGGCAAATGAGCATAATGGTCACAAATACATTCGGGCACTGAATTTATTGGCACTGTCCATAAAAAATCCAGTTGCAGCAGATTTAAACTTGCAAAAACTTATAACAAGCCTAAAACTTAACACTACATATAGAACACCACGCCAGATAGAAAGAGAGAGAGAAAGAAAGAAAGAGAGAAGGTGAAACCCAGGCTTCCTCTGGCCCTACTTTTATGGTCAGCATGACCTTGACTGAAAGAGATAAGAGAACCAGTTGAAACCAACTGTACTCAGCTTCTCTGAAGGAATAACCCAAACATCATGAACCTTCTTGCTTGCTTCTTTCACACAGAGAAGCTTCCAGAACCCTCTTGAATTAATTAGAATAGGAAAGATCTCTACACATCAGATCAGTACTTTCTGCACTAAGAAATGCAAACTGCCATGAACTGCTATATGAATGCAGCCCCAGTGCACTAAGCCTTACTCCTCCCTCGGTACTTTCTCAGAACGCATGGAAGGGAAAGCTTGAACGGGACTTATATGTACAGCCAAGGCAGGAAATGGCAGGGAGCTAGGATTGCACTTCGAGGAATATATTTAGAACATGTAGAACTGCGAGCTAGAAGCTCACGAAAAACTCATCCAAAATCAAAACCCAAGAGTGTTGGCTGGACGCTCTGCAATGGCACGGAATTTAGTGTGGGTGGCAAGCAGGAGTGCCAGACATCTTTTTGGTGGAAAGGAAATTCCTGTATGTCAAAACACAGGCATTGCACTGACCATAGGTCTCAAAGACACTGCAGCTTCAAGAAATGTCAGCGAGCAGGCTGCAGATTCGCCATAGCATTGTTCTTGAAAATTGTGCTCAAGAAACGGTTGAGGTAATGCGTTGGCAACGTCTGCTTTCCCCTGCAGAAGAGAGGGGAAGCCACCAGCTTAGCACCCAGCCTTTCTGCCAAAGCCACAAGCCCCCTCTCTCTTTTATTTGCAGAGGACCTACCTAATAAATAACAGGAGGAGAGGAGGAAATGGAAGAGTGAGATATACGAGGGGGCCAGAGTCGTAATTTACAAAATGCAATAAACTTGCTGTCAGTTAACTTCAACTGATGTGCAAATCTGTCAGGAAGTTCCAAACGCTGCATAAAACGCCTCGGCGGGGCGTTTTAAAAGGAAATAAAATAGCACCTGAGTAGAAAAGGAGGAAAGTGGAGACAAAAACAAATGGGGCAGAATGGAGAAATGGGGTGGGGGGTGGGGAGGAATGAGATAGGAAAAGCCCTGCTGGATAACACCAAAGGTTCATCTAGGCCAGTATCCTGTTCCCATGGGGATCAACCAGATGTTTTGGGGAAGCCTGCATGCAGGTTATGAGCACAACAACGCTCTTTCGCTTGTGAATACTAGCATACCAGAGATAATCCACACATCCGCCAGCTTGTTATGCGAAAATTCAGTTACGTGAATTTCCTGCTATGGGCTGAACTTTGCTGTGTTTCTCTTCTGACGCTGGATCTCAAGCTATCATACCTTCTTTGGTTTTGAGAGCCAGTGTGGTGTAGTGATTAAGAGCGGTAGTCTCGTAATCTGGGGAACTGAGTTCGCTTCCCCGCTCCTCCACATGCAGCTGCTGGGTGACCTTGGGCTAGTCACACTTCTCTGAAGTCTCTCAGCCTTACTCACCTCACAGAGTGTTTATTGTGAGGGAGGAAGGGAAAGGAGAATGTTAGCCACTTTGAGACTCCTTCAGGAAGTGATAAAGTGGGATATCCAAACTCCTCCTCCTCCTCCTCCTCCTCCTCCTCCTCCTCCTCCTCCTCTTCTTCTTCTAAAAACATTTTTACAAATACCTGACATCTTTATACACTGAAGCATTTCCTCAGTGGCATATGTATGTGTGTGCGCGAGCACACTCATGTGCACCATTTAAAATAAAATAAATACCTGAAACATTGGTTGGGGGAGCAATGTTTTTTTAAGTGTTGGTGCTGACCTTTAAAGCCCTAAATGGCCTTGGCCCAATATACCTGAAGGAGCGTCTCCACCCCCATCATTCTGCCCTGATGCTGAGGTCCAGCTCCAAGGGCCTTCTGGCGGTTGCCTCATTGCAAGAAGCAAAGCTACAGGGAACCAGGCAGAGGGCCTTCTTGGTAGTGGTGCCCGCCCTGTGGAACTCCCTCCCATCAGATGTCAAAGAGATAAACAACTACCTGGCATTTAGAAGACATCTGAAGACAGCCCTGTTCAGGGAAGTTTTTAATGTGTGACATTTTAATGTATTTTTTATTTTTGTTGGAAGCCGCCCAGAGTGGCTGGGGAAACCCAGCCAGATGGGCGGGGTACAAATAAATTATTATTATTATTATTATTATTATTATTATTATTATTATTATTGCCATACCAATAAATCATCACTCTGCATGACCAGCTGGGAAGGCACCTGATAACTTTGTGATTGTTATAGCTTAAGGACACCCAGCCTCCTTGTTGTCACACTGGCCATATTGATGCCCATGAGAAATCCGAAAGCAAGACTCGAGTGCAACAACACTCTCCCACTTGTGATTCTCAACAACTGGCACCAGTGACACCAATGTTGTGGAATGCTGAAATACAAGAGGTCCCATCTGTACTGGCATCCCGTTAGCTTTTGAAGACACACCTGTTTACATAGGCATCCCCTTGACCTCTCAACCTGAGTCTTCTGTTTCATTTGCAGTGTTCCTTTATTGAGATAATTAATATTGCATACTTAAAATTATGGGTGTTTGAATTTTAAAGCCTTAGTGGGATTGTTTCGATGTGCATTTTAATTAGGGATGTTTATATTTTAATGTTTATTTAATTGCCATATAAATAATAATCACTGCCACGCCACCACACTGTTTATTCTTGGCTGGAGGGCTGTGTTCAGCCGAGCGGGTCACACATTATGCTGGCTTGCCTTAGTCATTCTATCAGAGTTTCCCAAGGGCACCAGAATAATAGAGGGAAAAGAGGAGGAAAGAAAGAATTAGCAACAGATTGACCAGCATTACAGACACAAAGGACAGAAAGCCTCCATGAGAGAGAACAAACTTGAAAGGCTTCAGAAAATATTGTTCTGGACAGAGAACAAGAGGAATAGCTAATCATGGGAGTTGGCAGACACAGCGCCCTCACACACATTGTGAGACTCTGTTCCGATGTCCCGCGTTAGTAATTTCTTTCTTGTTTATGGTGCAAGAGAGGTAGCAACGGATGGCGTAGTAGGCCCTGTTATGGCCTTAAGAGTGTTTGTGAACTACCTGGTATATTTTGGAAGGGTTTAGCATTAGACAGGGACTGCTTCAGTTTCGGTGGGGTCCTTGGGCAAGATGTCAGCGGTGTGCCCCCACTTCATCCAGTGGGTCGTAATCCACCCCACTACGAATGGTGCCCACCAGATTGCTATTAGGTAAGCAAGGGTTTTCAACTGGTCCTCATTCTTGTTCCTGCTGCTCATCTCCCGCGAGCTAGAGCGTGGCTAAGCCAATAGGATAGCAACAGCAAGGAGGAGGAGCAAAAGGCTCTTGTCTGTGGGTCACTCCTAGGGTATGGGTCATGGCAGGTGCTCAACAATGTCGACCTTTGGCACTGGCCCTGTCTTTGGAAATTATTGTTCTGCGTCAAAGATGGTAGGTAAATATACCTTTCTGAAGAAACCAGAGGCCTTTCTCCTGGGCATGGTCGGCCAATTGGTGCCAAAGAAGGTTAGAATTTTCTTTATGTATGCTACAACAGCAGCAAGAATACTTATTGCAAAGTACTGGAAGACACAAGATCTACCCACCCGGGAAGAATGGCAGATGAAGTTGATGGACTACATGGAATTGGCGGAAATGACTGGCAGAATCCAAGACCAGGGAGAAGAGTCGGTGGAGGAAGATTGGAAGAAATTTAAAGACTATTTACAGAAACATTGTAAAATTAATGAATGTTAGAAGGATGTTGGAATGCAGTTATGTGGTTTTAGCAGAAATGTTATAAAGGATTAGGAAAAAACAGACTGTTAATTGGTGAAAGGAGGGAAAGTAAAGTTACATTATATTAAGATAAATTACAAGACAAAAATTGGAAAAGATGGAAAGGATTTGCTGAAATAGTTAACCGAACCAGAATACAAAAAAGGGAGGTGTGAGGAGGTCAAGGAAACAAGCAAATGAAAGATAAGTTATGGGAAGATTCGCTGTGTTTTTTAATGGATTTTATTTTTCTGTTTTTTTCTTTTTCTTTTTCCTTCCCCCCCCCCCCTTATTATGATGTGTTCTTTTGTTTTTGTTTAATATGGTGCTTTTACTTTTTCTTTTTGTAACCTTTAAAACTTTAATAAATATTATTATTTTTTAAAAAAGATGGTAGGTAGGGGAAGTACTTTTGGGGTATGACTATATTAATTTTATATATATATATAATTTTTTATTAGTTTTTTAACACATCATTTTCAACAACAATTAAACATACTTTTGCATCTTATTCAAATTTTATTAAAAAGTTATTAAAAAAATAAAGAAGTAATTGTTATGTACATAGTTTTCACTCAGGTCTGTAGATAGTTTTCACTCAGGTCCACGGCAGTTATTTTAGGCGGGAAACTCTGGGTTGTTGTTGCTACAATGTTGACAGCTGGCTGCCTATAAAAGCAGGCCGGCTGAGCTGTTTGCTGTTCAGTTTTCTGTTCCAGCTTACAAAATAAAGAGCTGCTTCGGAGAATCGCTGTGTCGTCTGCCATGTCTACCCACTATTCTACAGTAATATCTTCTCTTCTCTGGTTTCCTCTGTTGCGTGGCCTTCCTCTGGGTCCCAGCCTTTATTGGAGCACTAGCCATGCTTCCCCTCTCCCTCCCTCCCTCCCCCTCCTTGCACTGCGATCCCCTACAGGCTTATTAGAAAGCGTTAGCAGAAACCCCTCCTCCTGCTGCTGCCCTGCCCACCTATCTGGGCATCTCCTGCACAGGCATTGTCCGGCAGCCACCCATCCACAGTGTGGCGTGCCCAGTCAGAGGGTCTGGGGCAGAGCCGATGGCAAGTGAGCAGGAGGAGGCATGCTTGGACCAGATCAGCTCGTCTCCTGCTCGCCTCTTGTCCGCAATGGCCAACGGAGAGCTGGCCAACAAGCTGAGCCGCCGCTTGCAAATCGAGGAGCACAGTGGTGAAGCCGAGCAGGAGCCGCAGCCACCCAAGCACCACCCGGAGGCCGAGCTGCCAGCCTTGGACAGCGGCACTGCTGGAGAGCTGAGCACCAAGTTGTGGCGGTGCTCCAAGCTCAATGACCCTGCGCAGCTCTCGCCCAGCGGCAGCGCCCAGCACCGCATCTTCAGCCCCTACACCGAATCCCCATATGATGTGTCTTGTGTGCAACACATGATATGGGGACTTCCAGCAAGGCAAAATGGCGGGCGCCACAGCAGCGGGCAGCTCCTGAAGCCAGCCAGAGCCAACTGCTCTACCAGGCTGGCTCCGGGCTGCTGAGACTGCTGCTGCCACGTTTCCCAGGGACATTAGATAAAATCTGGGGACATTCCTGGGATGGAATTTGTCCGGGGACAAATTTGCAAATCTGGGGACTGTCCCTGGGAAACGGGGACGTCTGGTAACCCTAGACTATATTGGGTTTTTTTAAAGTGAGGGTTTGTTTTTCTGTTGCAAATGGCAAGAAACATTGGATCAGTTTGGATCACTCCTCTTCCTGCTTTCCTCCCCTCCCTGCAGGGAAACTCGTCACTCATCAAAGATGTTGTGAGGTAGTTTGGTCAAGCAGGACTCTCCAACTGTCCCACATTCCAGCATCATCTTTCTCCCTCCATTATTGGAACAGGCAGCACTTCGGCTTTTCTGGCTAGGACTTACGGGAAGAGTTGCTCAAGACATCTGGAAGGCATGAGTTTGGGGGAGACACCATTGCGCTAGATGGACCAGTGTTCTGACACAGTATAAGGCAGTTTCTGATGTGCCGTAAGATTTACAGTCCTCTTCATACCTTATAGAACCTGGCTTCTGAAGTAGTAGTAGTAGTAGTAGTAGTAAAATTAATAACAACAACAACAACGACAACAACAACAACAACAATAATAATAATAATAATAAATTTGTTGCCTTCTAAACCACCATCTCAATGTGATTTACACAATATTTTGTTGGGAGCTGCCCAGAGTGGCTGGGGTAACCCAGTCAGATGTGGGGCATGTAAATAATAAAATTGTTGTTGTTATATAATTAAAAAATTGTTAAAGCACAAAAGCAACACTTAAAATAAGACTAAAACCTGAACAAATATCCTACCATAGTAAAGACCCATTTATCAAGCTGGGAACGCCAGTTAGGGAAAGAAAATGACATTCAACAGAAAATGCAGGTGGTGGTCTCCTGCCGCTGACCACATGGAGGTAGAGGGTAGAAAAACAACTACTAGACTTTTAGAAGACACCTGAAGGCAGCCCTGTTTAGGGAAGCTTTTAATGTTTAATAGACTATTTTAATATTCTGTTGGAAGCCGCCCAGAGTGGCTGGGGAAGCCCACCAGATGGGCGGGGTATTATTATCATTATTATTATTATTATTATTATTATTATTATTATTATTATTATTATTATCATGGCTAGATTTGACAGGACACCGCAGTCAACCCTGACCCCCCCGATGAGTACAGGTCTGCAATATCTGTGTTTGCAAACATGTTGTTAAAGTCACTTTTAAAATTATTAGTGGTATACATAAAACATTCCTTCATAAAGTTAAAAAATGCATTGAATAAAGCAGCTGTTTGATACATAATTTGCTGCTGGATCTGTGGAAGAGAAGAGATGCACGTGGATTGCGTGGAGATCACTAGAGCTGAGGCTTTGTGATCCAAAGCTGATTGACCACCAAGAAGCAAAATTGCTGCATTGCTCATTCTGATAATTGGACTACATTACTAGGTTATTTTTGCTTGAACCGAGGAAACAAAATGGCCATAATTTCTGGACTGGGAGGATGTTAAGAGTTTTCTTATCTAAATGTTTACTGTTCACTGTTGCTGTTGGGTCTCTTTCCATTCGCTTGCTCTGATCTTTTGGATTCTAAGCACTCAGAAGAGTTCTAGTAAACTTTTAAATGTTTACACTGAAGAAGTGTAAATTGCCCTTGAGAATTATATGCACCGCACATGTGGTTGGCTGTTCATCTACATTGCTTCCAAACAACATATCTACAAAAGTATAAATCTAGCTGGCAATGCAGTGTTCAAGCAGCGCAATGTGAAGCGTTGTGAAATAATCCACCCCAAACTACTCTAGGTGTCTACACGCACTGCATGATACATTTGGTGCTGGACACAGTTGTCTTTGGGGTGTTGTACACACATCATCCCCATGTCATCCTAGTCCAAAAATAGTTGTCAAACTGAAGTGCAATCTGCTGAGAATGTACTTCCAGTGCTTTTTTTTCTGGGGAGATGCTTTGTTGTTGCTTAGTCATTTAGTCATGTCCAACTCTTCGTGTCCCCATGGACCAGAGCATGCCAGGCACTTCTGTCTTCCACTGCCTCCCACAGTTTGGTCAAACTCATGCTGGTAGCTTCGAGAACACTATCCAACCATCTCGTCCTCTGTCATCCCCTTCTCCTTGTGCCCTCAATCTTTCCCAACATCAGGGTCTTTTCCAGGGAGTCTTCTCTTCTCATGAGGTGGCCAAAGTATTGGAGCCTCAGCTTCACGATCTGTCCTTCCAGTGAGCACTCAGGGCTGATTTCCTTCAGAATGGACAGGTTTGATCTTCTTGCAGTCTGTAGGACTCTCAAGAGTCTCCTCCAGCACCATAATTCAAAAGCATCAATTCTCTGGCAATCAGCCTTCTTTATGGTCCAGCTCTCACTTCCATACATCACTACTGGGAAAACCATAGCTTTTACTATACGGACCTTGTTGGCAAGGTGATGTCTCTGCTTTTTAAGATGCTGCCTAGGTTTGTCATTGCTTTTCTCCCAATAATGCAGGGGTACACATACCCATATATATTTTGTGAATCTAAGTTTGTCCTCATTGAGGGACAGTATTTCAATATGAGTAGAAAAATGCGAGTACCCCATAACATTTTTTGGGGGGACACTGTGTACTTCTCAAGAGCTTGCTGCCTACATGTGTACACAGAGAGGGCTATCTCACTTGACCTCCTGTTGGGGTGGACCTGCTGATGTTGCAGAGCTACTTCACCTCACCAAGTTTAACTTTTCTATGAATGAAATAGGCAAAATAGGAAGCAGTACTATAACTTAGCCAACTCTGTATATTGAGATATATATCCTCTGTCTATCAGTATATCAACACATCAGTTTCCAGCCCTTCGTTCATTTGAAAATATGCTCTCCTTGGTGTGAGGACAACACAGTTAATAGCTGCTGCTTTAGATAAAATAAAAGAGAGAGTCCGAGGCCAGAGTGAAATTGCTGAATTAGAACTGATCAGCAAGTTCAATTCCATTCATTTAAGTCTCAAAGCAAACCAGGATTTTCTTTTCCACTACAAACATCAGAAGTGATTGGTGTTGCTGAAACTCCAAAGGTTGTGCTTTGGAACACAAATTTGTCTGAGCTGTAATGCTTGGAAACATGATGAATCAAAAATTGTTTCTCTCCCCATTCTTCTTTGGTTTGGAGTAGAAAACAAGGCTCTGAACATTCACAGAGAATGCTTGTTTCTAACTTAAAAGCATTTTAAATTTAAGACCAATATGCCAATAGGCCCACAAAGAGGCACTGAAATCTCTCCCCAAGGGATTGTAAAGGTTCTTGAAACTAGGGTGCAGCCTTGGTGACTCTCCCAAGACGTGAAGGAAAAGAAGCTATACAGCTCCAGAACTTTGTCACTCTGTGCAGCTTCCTAAACCATGCAGCTGATAGTGAAAGCAACTGCTTCCACTTTTCTTTCCAGGTTCTGCTAGCTGTATCCCAAGCCTACATTTTCACAAAAACTTTAGCTCGTGATAAGTCAGAGGCAAAAAAATAGACCCCCTGCCACTGTCCTTCTGTGTTCAGTGCAAATTGCATCAGTGCATGTTTATGCCACAAACACTTGGAAAAAGCAGTCAATATTCTCTCTATGTAGAAAAACCAGTGCTTTTTTTCTGAGGGGACACAGGGGTATGCATTACCCCTAAACATTTTGTGAATCTTTGTACTTTTGTCCATTTACAGTATTTATTTTTCCCAGTTTGAGTAAGAGTAGCCCTAAACTGCCAACCTAGCAGTTTGAAAGCATGTCAAAGTGCAAGTAGATAAATAGGTACCGCTCCGGCGGGAAGGTAAACGGCGTTTCCATGCACTGCTCTGGTTTTGCCAGAAGCGGCTTGGTCATGCTGTCCACATGACCTGGAAAAACTGTCTGTGGACAAACGTCGGCTCCCTTGGCCAGTAAAGCGAGATGAGCGCCGCAACTGAACTTAACTGTCAGGGGTCCTTTATCTTTACCTTTTTAAAAACTTTTTTTTAAGAAGAAAAGCACTGAGAAAAACTAAACCAAAACTGCCAGAAGACAGTTCAGCATGACTGTCTTTGAAAGGTCAGTCCTTTTTTGCATGGATTTTGAAGACCCACAGATCCAATTTGTCAACCTGGCAACATGAAACCCTCACTTTTTCATCGACTGAACCATCATCAACCTCCATTGGGGGAAATACAGCCTGCTGACTGAGAGACTTCCAGACTTTGCCTAGAAGATTGACAGCAGTGGAGAATCTGCCACTTCAGAGATTCCAGAGAGGTAAAAGAGATGTTGAGGGCTCACACTGTCTACAGTGAGTCATTGCCTTCAGCTTTGGAAGACTTAATCCAGAGGGAGAGTGTATGTTTCTGTGTCTGTGTGATGTATGGTTTTGTAAGAAGCAAATTCATTTTGCTTCCTCTCCTTCATTCTATGGACCTGGCTTTCTCTCTGATGAGGTTCACCGTAACATTTGCCACAATTTTACAAAAGTTGCTAAGAGAGGGTATTCCCTCCAACCCCCACTGCTGTTGCTGTTGTTGTTGATGGATGAAGCAAGCTTGCCTTTTGTACACATGTTATGTTGCTAAGTGACTTTTGGCAAGGTGGACAGCTTGTTCCTCTGCCTCTTCCAAGCCAGCAGCCCTTTGTTTGCTACATTCCAGATGTCAGGGGAGATGGATATCATCCTGAAAAGATGTGCAGTCAAACGGGGAGGGAGCGAGTGACTGGCAAGAGGACTGGCAGATGTGTTAATATCAAAGATTTGTTGCGTTGCCCAGTTAAAAAATGTGTTCTACTATAGGAGCCCTGATTGCTTTTCTAAACAGCAGCTCCCTCTGCACCTTGGACATGGGAGATGAAACCACAGAAGGCTGGTCTGGGCTTTTGACAGCAAAAATCCATCTGGGACCTTCTAACCACTGTTTCTCCGCTGTGTGTCGTGAATTTTGCTTTGCTATGAAGACTTCATGCCCAGGCTTAAGCCTTGTGTGGCTTGTGGGACAAGGGAGCAGAGATGTTAAAAACACTGGCTAGAGCTTGTGGGACTTCCCAGATACCATGCACAGCCTCACATCCAGGTGGCACCTTGGCCATGGACCTGGCTTGTTCCATGGACATTCCCCATGCTCCCTCCATCTCTCAGTGTTACATCCCTCACTATGAACTGGGTTGGTTGCTGATTGACAGAACCAGGAACAAAATTTTACGTACACCCACATTGGCTTCAGATGGTAATGTTTTTGCCTGGGTCCCTGTTAGGCGTTTACATTGCAAGGCATGCACTGGGTAGGTTCTCCAGTCCAGTCCCTGGTTGCCAATTTGCTACTGGGTCAGGTTCAAGGTTCTTATTCATTCGCAATGCCCTGAACAACTTGGACCCCAAGTTACTTAAGGAAAGACTGATCACTTTTACTCCACCTCAGTCACAGAGATTCTTTGATACTATTCTTTGCTAGAGACTGAGTCTTTAGTATGGCAGACATGTTGGAACTCCAGCAGAGTTGCAGCAGGAACCATCCTTGTCATCTCTTGGACATCTCTTTAAAATTGTAGAGTTAGAAAAGGTTCAGAAAGGGGCAAATGATCAGGTGAGTGGAGTTCCTTCTCTAAGAGGAAGGTTGCAGAGTTTGGGGCTTCTTTTAAAGAAAAGCTGAGTAAGAGGTAATAGAAGAAGGCAGTGATGTCCACCAATTCAATAATAATAATAATAATAATAATAATAATAATAATAATAATAATAATAATAATTTTTATTTCTACCCCACCCTCCCTGGCCAGAGCCAGGCTCAGGGTGGCTAACAGTAAAAGATGTTGGTTTCTGCTTCCCTCACTGAGCAGCAAAAGTGCTTGTCACAAGACAGGTGTTTACATTCCACACAGTCTGTACTGTTGGAGGTTTTCCCACGGGAACGGGAGACTGGATGTGACGTACACTGGTTTCCTGTTTTTCACTGTTCTTTGCAGTTTCAGTTTGTGATTCTCTCCGTGCCTTAGAGGAGAGATGACGCTTTCTCTGCTCCGGCAGAGGGAAAATGTTTTTCTGTAACTTACCAGCTTTGAACTGTAAATAAAGTAGTATAGAGCATGTTGGCTCATACTTTTCATCATTCCGCTGTGCACTGGACACTGCTTATCTCCAACATTTGGTTCCGGGCCCAGAAAAATGCAGTGTTTTGAGATTGGTCTTCAGAAGTCGGGCTCCTGGCAAAGGAATAAAGGAGCAAAGAGGATCGGAACAGCAGCAGAGGCACGGATCGCAAGGTATCTGCTCTGCGCGTCAAAATGATTGATGAAGGTATGTGCTACTGCTCCGGGCAGCCTGCCAGCTTCTAATTAATGGCTTTATGGCTGGACTTTGAACTTTTATAGCCGGTTTTTGCCGCGGCACAGGCAAATGGCTCAAAGGGACGCTATGCTGGGGGAAAACGAAAGTAAAGTGCAACTGCAGCTCTATGACGCAGCAAGAATTTAGCACAGCATAGAGAAAGGCACTTGGGGACTTTCACTTTTGAACTTGCTTTTGGAATGCAGTTTGAAGCAGCTGCAGATAAACAAAGCATATAAACAGAAGAGCGGCACAGGCTCACATGCAGAGGCTGTTTTGATTTTGCCTTTGGATTGAAGCAGCTGTACACAGAAGCAGCATGTATACAGCAGCTTGATTTAAAGCAGCAATGATGGCTAGCTGCAGAAGGCTGGATGGGGCAAGTGGGGAATTTGATACCACTCATCAGCCAAATGCTCAACTCACAGTAACTTGTGATACTGCCATGATTCAGAATGAAGCGGATCGCCGCGGTGCTAGCTGCATCAACAAGGGGGAGACTTCACAGTCGTCATCCCGCAGTGCAGTGGAACCACCAGATGGCGCCAAAGCTTTGAAGGCAGTGAAATGCTACTCATGTGGACGTCTAGGCCATATGAAGAGGGATTGCAAATATCCCAGGGCCAAGACAGAGCAGCGCAGTGGAAGCTCATCGCGTGGAAAAGGCCAGAGCAAAGGCAAAGGTCCGGTGTCCAGGACAACGCAGCACAAGGCAATGGTCTCACGCTTCGCTCCAAAGGTTGCAGAGGTTGCAGAGGTCCAGAAGACGTCTAGATCTTTCTTCGTTGTTGATTCAGCTGCAACGCATCACATGTGCAACGATAAGCGACTGTTCGTGTCTTTTACACCGCAGGAAGGTGCGATTCACCAGGCGGATGACCACACTATCCCCAGTAAAGGCTACGGAACTGTTGTTCTTCACAGTTTGGACTTATCGATACAGGATGTGCTTTATGTGCCGGACGCGAAACATAATCTGCTCAGCGTTGGACAGCTGATTGAGAAGAAGATTGACGTTTCCTTTAAGAACAATAGATGCATCATCACAAAGAAAAATGATTATCAATTGTATGCTGAATTTGTTGATCGTTTGTTTGTTTTGTATTATGATGATGTTGTGCAGGATGACACTTGTTGCATTGCAGGTTCTAACAAAAGTTTGCATGCAGAATGTATTCACGATTTTCACAGGAAATTTGGACATTTGCATTTTGAGGCAGTATCTAAAATGCCTGCCTTGGTTGAAGGTATGACTATTAAACCCTGCAGGTACCACATGAAGTGCAAGGCATGCGCAGCAAACAAGGTAAAAATGGCTGCGAAAGGTAAGGTGTCTAGTAGGCAAGCTACAGAACCATACCAGGTTGTTCATGCTGATTTGGTTGGACCACTAGCGCCCTCTTTGGGTGGAAATAGGTACTTCATGGTTCTCATTGATGCATTTTCCAGGTATATTTATGTGTACAATCTCAAGCAGAAATCAGAGGCTTTTCCTAGGTTCAAGGAATTCTGTGCTTGGTTGGGGAATGTGCATGGTAAGAAGATTAAGATTCTTTTCACCGACCGGGGGGGAGAGTTCACTTCTCAGCAGTTTGAAGCTTTTCTGGCTGAGAAAGGAATTCAACATGATTTGTCTAGTCCTCGCTCGCCATGGCAGAATGGGCTTGCGGAACGAGCAAATCAAACATTGCTTCAAGGGTTAAAAACCTTGCTGCATGATGCAAATCTTCCAGAGAGTTATTGGGCCGAAGCTCTCTCATGTTTCACTTACAGTTATAATCGCAGGTTATCTTCAGCGATTGGTTGTACTCCCTATGAGAAGATGTTTGGCAAGAAGCCATACATCAAACACATGAAAATTTTTGGTTCGGACATGTGGGTTCACTCACCACAAAACTCCAAATTAGACAAGCGTGGATTGCATGGTATCTTTCTAGGTTATCAGAAAGGATCTTACAGAATAATGATGACTGACTCTAAGGAAATTAAGCTCACAAGAAGTGTTGAGTACAATGCCAAGTGGGGGGAGAATGTGGGAATTTTCCAATGTTATCCTGATGACAGTGATGAGACTGAGGATAGTCAAAAGCAACCGCAACAACCCACACCCACTGATGAAGGTTCTGATTCTGAGTCTGAAACTGAATCGAGTGATTCAGAGGATTTCAAGAGTGCGAAAGCCTCTATGCAACCCTCTGAAAGCTCTGATCAGGAATTGGAGGAACCATTGTTCACAATAGGTCACTTTTCTCCTAAGAAGGAAGAGGAGAGTGTTGAAGACCTAAGGCTAATTCGTAGGTCACAGAGAGCCACAAAAGGCAGACCTCCAAAGAGATTTGCTGATGAGTTTGCTAAGATAGCAGTAACAGCTGTTAAAAGCTCCAAGAAGGTTTTTGAACCTTCAAGTTTCCAAGAAATCCAGGATTTGGATTCAAAGGAAGCTGAGCCATGGTTAAATGCCATGAAGGCTGAGCTTGATTCCTTGGAAAGGAACAAAACATGGGAACTAGTTCCAGTAGTTCCAGGAATGAAATTGCTTGGAAGCAAATGGGTCTTCAAAGCGAAGACTGATCAAAATGGCAAAATAGTCAGACACAAAGCCAGATTGGTAGCCAGAGGTTTTGCACAGGTACCAGGTGAAGACTATCACGAGACCTACTCACCTACAGTGAGGTATGAGAGCATTAGGCTTATGCTCAAGCTAGCTGCAGAGGAAAATCTACACATTAGTCACCATGATGTAAATACAGCTTTTCTGTACGGATCTCTAAATGAATCACTTTATATGCTTCCACCTGATGGCGTACAGGTAAAACAGGGATTTGTTTGTGCTCTGAAAAAGTCCCTTTATGGTCTCAAACAAAGTGCACGGTGTTGGCACACAAAACTCACTGAAGTATTGTTTTCTCTAGGTTTTAAGCAAGGGAAAGCTGATCCGTGTGTATTTGTCAAAGAGGAGGGGCAAAAGAAACTGTATTGTTTGTTTTATGTTGATGATCTTTTATTCTTTTGGAAAGATGTCACAATGTACAATAACGCCCTAGCTCAACTGAAAGAGCACTTTGACATGAAAGATCTTGGTGAGGTAAACAACTACCTATCTCTGGAAATAGAGAGAGATCAAGATGGTAACATTCTAGTACACCAATCACGGAAAATTGCTGATGTGTTAAGCAAACTAAACCTGATGGATGCTAACCCTGTGGACACACCGATGATAACAGGTTATCAGGTAGATGACACTGAAGAAGCATTTTCTGACACTACACTGTACAGAAGTGTACTAGGCAAACTAAACTTTATTGCCAGATGTTCAAGACCAGACACTACAGACAGGAAAAGTACGTCTGGAGTTTGCTATAAGTACAATCAGGGTCTATTTGATTGGTCATGCAAGAAGCAAACAACAGTTAGCTTAAGTACTTGTGAAGCTGAACTGAATGCACTGTCTTATTCACTTAAAGATTGTGAATGGTTGTTACAATTGTGCAAAGACATGAAAATTCCTGTCAAATGTCCAATCCAGGTTTACCAGGACAACAAAGCATGTTTGGCTTTGCTGAATTCTGAAGGTTGTAAGCAAAGCACGAAGCACTTGCAATTGAAGGTGCAACATGCTAGGGAACGTATTCAGAAGGGACTCGTAACGGTGTCCTATATGCCAGGTAATGAAATTCCTGCTGATGTATTGTCCAAGATTGTATCAAGGGATCAACACTGTACCTATGTGCAGAAGTTGGGTTTGTACTGATATTGTACGAACACGCTGCCCAGTGATGTTCACAGAAAGGGGGAGGATGTTGGTTTCTGCTTCCCTCACTGAGCAGCAGAAGTGCTTGTCACAAGACAGGTGTTTACATTCCACACAGTCTGTACTGTTGGAGGTTTTCCCACGGGAACGGGAGACTGGATGTGACGTATACTGGTTTCCTGTTTTTCACTGTTCTTTGCAGTTTCAGTTTGTGATTCTCTCCGTGCCTTAGAGGAGAGATGACGCTTTCTCTGCTCCGGCAGAGGGAAAATGTTTTTCTGTAACTTACCAGCTTTGAACTGTAAATAAAGTAGTATAGAGCATGTTGGCTCATACTTTTCATCATTCCGCTGTGCACTGGACACTGCTTATCTCCAACAGTAAAAACATAATTGGGGGGCGGGGGGCGGAACCAATTTAAAATACAGGTTAAAATGCAATTTAAAATGCAGCCTCATTTTAAAAGTAGCCCATAGATCAAAACCATAAGGGAAGGGAAACAAGTGTCAGATTGAGTCCAAACCAAAGGCTAGGCGGAACAGCTCTATCTTGCAGGCCCTGCAGAAAGATGTCAAGTCCTGCAGGAACCTAGTCTTTTGTGACAGAGTGTTCCACCAAGTCGGGGCCAGTACTGAAAAGACCCTGGCCCTAGTTGAGACCAATCTAACCACCTTGTGACTTGGGACCTCCAAAATATTGTCATTTGTGGACCTTAAGGTCCTCCACAGGGCATACCAGGAGAGGCAGTCCTGTAGGTATGTGGGTCCTAGGCCGGATAGGGCTTTAAAGGTCAAAACCAGCAGCTTAAACCTGATCCTGTACACCACCGGGAGCCACTGCAGTTGGTAAAGCACTGGATGAATGTGATCCCGCAGCAAGGACCCCGTAAGGAGCCTTGCTGCGGCATTCTGCACCCGCTGGATGACTTTAAAAGAGGAGTAGGCAAATTCATGGGGCATAAGACCACAGACGGCTCCTAACCATGATGGTTGTGTTCTGTTTCCACAGTTGGAGGTACAGTGGTACCTCGGGTTAAGAACTTAATTCATTCCAGAGGTCCGTTCTTAACCTGGAACTGTTCTTAACCTGAGGTACCACTTTAGCTAATGGGGCCTCCTGCTGCCACCGCATGATTTCTGTTCTCATCCTGAAGCAAAGTTCTTAAACCGAGGTACTATTTCTGGGTTAGCGGAGTCTGTAACCTGAAGTGTCTGTAACCTGAAGCGTCTGTAACCCAAGGTACCACTGTAGTTGTGTTTTTGAATGCCAGTTGCTGGGAACCCTAGGAGGGGAGGGTGATCTTGTGCTTGGAACCTCCTTGGGGGTCTCCCACAGGCATCTGGTTGGCAACGGTGAGAAGATGGCTCATTGGCCTGGTCCAGCAAACTCTTCTCATGCTCCTATGACTATCTTCTTGGATTTGTATCATCTGCAGCCACCTGCAGACAACTGGCGCCCTGGAGACATTTTGGACTATAATTCCTATCAACCCCAGCCAGCATGTGATAGGAGTCGTAGTCTAAAACATCTGGAGGGCACCAAGCTGGCAAAGGACCCGATAAGGATAAGGAGCAGCAATGTCTATGAACAACTCTTTGGAGACTCTGTGAGATATCTGACAACACAAAATTCAAGTTTTGCCTTTTCAGCTGAGGACATTAGCAAAAGCAGAATATGCACGAGCTGAGGAATGTTGATGTGTAACGTAGCTGGACTCCAGTCCTAGTTGTTGGCATCCCTCTGCCTCGAAAAGCAGCCTCCGGGGATGAAGTCAAACCAAAGTCCTAGTGAAGAGCTATAAATAAATAAGTTTAATATACTGGTTGCGTGTAAAAGGCGCAGTGTTTGAATGTCATAAATGCCATTTAAATAATCACCAGACGGGAGTGCTTATAGTTTACTATAAATACTGTTTTATCATCCACCTCTTTCTCAAACAAAGGCATGAATCATGAAGACACCTCCTGAGCCAAGTCCATGGAAGCCATTAGATGTTCATTTTGGTGGAGAATTCCCCGCCCCTTGATTTCCACTTGCTAATGCCATTAAACACATTGAGAACTTTAGTGGTTGAAAGGATGACTCTGATGTCTCAGCTCCACCATAAACATATTGGGTATCCTTAGGCCAGCCATGGGAGAAGTTGTTGTTCCCTACCTCAAGGCATGTTGAGGAAGCTCTGGCTTCCATTCTATTGGAGGAAAATACAAGTTGTGTCCAAAGTTGTGTCCAGTTTTGAGTCATTATGGTATCACCAACATACAGGGCATGAAATGTAGGGAATTTATATATAGTCCCTAATTTATAAACCCTTCTAGCAAATCTGACTGATTGGATATGTCCTGGGCTGCTAAACAGGTCTCATCCACATGGTTAGGTAAAGGTAAAGGGACCCCTGACCATTAGGTCCAGTCGCAGACGACTCTGGGGTTGCGGCGCTCATCTCGCTTTATTGGCCGAGGGAGCCGGCGTACAGCTTCCGGGTCATGTGGCCAGCATGACTAAGCCGCTTCTGGCGGACTACCGCAGCGCACGGAAACGCCGTTTACCTTCCCACTGGAGTGGTACCTATTTATCTACTTGCACTTTGACGTGCTTTCGAACTGCTAGGTTGGCAGGAGCAGGGACCGAGCAACGGGAGCTCACTCCATCGCGGGGATTCAAACTGCCAACCTTCTGATCGGCAAGTCCTAGGCTCTGTGGTTTAACCCACAGCGCCACCCGCGTCCCTTTTCATCCACATGGTTACCTTAGGTTAAATTTCTATTCTCCCTTAGGCATTCTGTAAAACGTTTACAGTGGTATCTCGGGTTAAGAACTTAATTTGTTCTGGAGGTCTGTTCTTAACCTGAAACGGTTCTTAACCTGAGGTACCACTTTAGCTAATGGGGCCTCCCTCTGCCGCCACGCTGCCACTGCAGGATTTCTGTTCTCATCCTGAAGCAAAGTTCTTAACCCAAGGTACTATTTCTGGGTTAGTGGAGTCTGTAACCTGAAGTGTCTGTAACCCGAGGTACCACTGTATCTTCATAGCTTCACCCAAAGAAACAGAGACAAAAGATCTCCCTCATCAAAAAAAAATACTTAATTTTTTATTTGGACCTCTTCACCCATTATAAATAGTTCCTTCTTGTTTTGATTTTTCCAAATTGTGTTTTAGTGCTGGAAGCGTATTCCTGGAAGGGGGAAATGCTGAGTCATCCATGTACTCCTGCAATGCGGCACATAAGGCAAAAATATTCAGCCTTTGGGGGGGGGGGAACAGGCAGGAGCAGGAGGTAAAGCAAAACAACATCAAGGGAAGTGTAAATTATCTTGTATATAATTACCTCATAAAATACTTGACTGTGACTGCTCACCAAAGTTTTCTGTTCTTGGCAAACATCATTGGCACACAGAAGCTCACTCGGTGATAATTCCCAATGTTTTATATGACAAAAGTCTCAAGCACTTGGAAGCCAAATTTGAATCTTTTTTAAAAAATAAATAAAATTATTGGTTTTTCCATGTATACATCCTCTAACAATATTTCTCTAACAATTTTCCATATTTCCCCCCTCCTCCCCTGGACTTCCCTCATATTCCCATTTTGTTTTATTTCCATATTACTCGCCCTGCATGTTTTCCCCCAAAATTTCCCCAATACATATAGTCTTACTTTTTGTTATATACACTTGTGATTTTTTATTCAAATCCTGCCAATGTGTCCAATTCTTTATGTTGCCTCTTCATATACGTTGTAAATGGTTCCCATTCTCTTTTAAAGTCTTTGTTATCCTTTTCATGTAATTTATCTGTTAATTTTGCCAGTTCTGCATATTCCACAAGTTTCCCTTGCCATTGTTCTTTCGTTGGTATTTCTTCTGCCTTCCAAGCTTGTGCTAATATAATTCTTGCTGCTGTTGTTGCATACATAAATAATTTCCAATCTTCTATTTTTTATATCTTGATCTAAAGTTCCTAATTTGAATCTAAAAAACCCCTGCAACCAACAAAACTGTGTGTCAGCTGATATCATTCTGTAGCCGCCACAGTCCTTGTGTCCTTGCCTCAAGCATCCTTCACTACCGATATTTCAAGTCCATATATCTCCGTCTGAGGCCTGCTCTGCTTCCTCACTTCCTAGGGTCTCAGCCCTGACATTTGTTTGTAACATAAAGCAAATCCTGTTCTGGCAACTTCCCTTGCAAAAACTAAACTGCAAACATTCTGACAGCTTTCCCCCCTGGGCACTAGTAATACTGATGAGCACATGAACTGCAGCATGGTGACAGCTTACAATATTATTACCGTATTTTTTGCTCTATAAGACTCACTTTTTCCCTCCTAAAAAGTAAGGGGAAATGTGTGTGCGTCTTACGGAGCGAATGCAGGCTGCGCAGCTATCCCAGAAGCCAGAACAGCAAGAGGGATCACTGCTTTCGCTGCACAGCGATCCCTCTTGTTGTTCTGGCTTCTGAGATTCAGAATACTTTTTTTCTTGTTTCCCTCCTCCACAAACTAGGTGCGTCTTATGGTCTGGTGCGTCTTATGGAGCAAAAAATACGGTATATACTAAGATCAGCAACAACTACGCACACTTTCACAACTCTCAGCAAACCCAAAGAACATTTTGCCAAACTTGATAATCAACTTTTCCTTTTCATGTACTGTCTTTAGGAAAGCTGTAAGGTGTTGAATTGTTTTATTTTATTTGTTTTATATTTGCTGATTCATTTTGTACTCTATATATTTCATTTCATTGCTGTATATTGACAAATAACACCGCAGTGATGACAAGCAGATAACTAGCGTGGGGGCCGACTTCAAAAATTTAAATGGGGCAATATCACAATTTTTCCATAGTAGGAAGGCAAACTTACTCATTTCAGAGAGCTAGTTCTGAATAAAGCATATCAAAGCCAGCCAGTTGTGTTTTGTTCTGTGAAGACAGCACACTTGGAGACTGTAATATTCTCACTTAAGAATATTACAATCATTGTTTGGTAAGATGATCCCTACAACACTCCACAAAGGTTTGAGAAACTCCCCTATCTATGCAGGGTGTGGATTTGTAAATGTCAAATGTGTTTGTCTATGGCAGTGTTTCCCAACCTTGGGCCTCCAGCTGTTTTTGAACTACAATTCCCATCATCCCTGACCACTGGTCTTGCTAGCTAGGGATGATGGGAGTTGTAGGCCAAAAACATCTGGAGGCACAAGGTTGGGAAACACTGGTCTATGGTTCACTCTGTCATTGCAACCAATAGTCCCAGAGCCAAGATGGTGGGCTGGATTTTCACTCACTTGGCAACTCCTCTGTCTCCTCCTTCTCCATCCACTTCTAGGTTTGTGCTGCAGAGCTGTGTGGTGTTGATATTTTTAAAGCATAGTCATTTTCAGACAGGTTTTCTAAAGTTCTTGCTTTATGGGTTTTGGAAAGAGGTTCTGGCGAGAGACTATCAAAAAAAGGGGGAGTGGAGGGAAGTGTTTGCAGTCTTTGGAGGTTAATAATTCCTGGAAAAAACTCCTGGCAAATTCCAACTTACTGAATTTTCGCAGAAAATGTTTGTTTGAATTTGACCACTTTAAATGAGTTTCTTGTGTAAGTGTCTTTACCTAGTGGAAGTCGGAGTCATGAATTGGTTTTTACACACAAAGTCCAACGGCCTGGCCAAAGCATACAGAACTCTTCTCTCTGAAATATTTTATTTATTTATTCTGGAGTTGGAGGACAGCTTGGAGACATGTCTCTTGGCCAGCGGCCTGTTACAGTGGTATTTGCTGTGATGTCCTTTCGTTTCGACACCGTGGACTTCTGCTGTATTTCTAGGATTGTGCGGTGAAATAATTTCGAACTAGTATAATTTTGGGTCTGTTTTTCAGCATCCCAGGCCAAAGCTTCAGTTGTTGACTTCAAGTATTTGTGTCCTTGCTAGTCTGCAGTACAGAATGTACACCTTTGATCCCCCACTCATCCTGGGGCAGTCAATGAGACCACCAATGGTGCTTTTCATGCAGTCTAATATGTGTCGACCATTTGTAGCCTAGGCCAGGCATTGCCCAGGTCCACCTGGAAAAGTTTGGGCTTTCTTTCAGCATTCGAGGTTCACTGAGAACTGCACAGCTTTTCAGCTGAAGCTATTGAGCTTGTCCTTGCATTGGCTTGTATGGCTGGCCCAGAAGGTAGAGTGATGCAGCTGCTGGAAGAAGGGATGAAGAATCTGTGCCCCTCCAGATGTCATTGGACTACAACTCACATCATTCCTGATCACTGACCACGCTGTCTGTGGCTGAAGGTAGTTGGAGTCCAACAGCATCTGCAGAACTGCTGGTTCCACATCCCTGGCCTCAGGCATCTGATTCTGGGGCATCGTATAGTGGTCAGGTATTTATCATCACCACCACCATCATTATAATTTTACTGTCAGGAAGAGGCCAAATATAACTTGGCTAGGGGATACCAAAACTAATGGAAGACGAGAGGCAGGGGTGCTGAATTTTGGCATCACACAGGCTGCTGCTGAAATTTGATCCCAAGATCTGCTACTGATGACACCAAACTAGAAGGGCTAGCTAATGCTGCAGAAGACAAAATCGGGGCTCAGTGTGACCGTAACAAATTGGAGAACTGTGACAAAACGAACTGTGCCCTTCTGAATATAGGGGCATAGAAGAAGATGAAGAGTTTGGATTTGATATCCCACTTTATCACTACCCAAAGGAGTCTCAAAGCAGCTAACATTCTCCTTTCCCTTCCTCCCCCACAACAAACACTCTGTGAGGTGAGTGGGGCTGAGAGACTTCAGAGAAGTGTGGCTAGCCCAAGGTCACCTAGCAGCTACATGTGGAGGAGCGGAGATGCAAACCTGGTTCCCCAGATTACGAGACTACCACTCTTAACCACTACACCACACTGGCATACAGAAGGTTAGGCAGGTATAACCAGCTGCACAATAGTACATTGCCAGTAATACATGTGAAACAGATCTAGGGGTCTCAAACTGAACATGAATCAACAGTGTGATGCAGCAGTAGCAGCAAAGAAAGAGCTAATGCTATTCTAGGCTGCATCAACAGAAGTATTGTGTGCTGATCAAGGGAAGTCATAGCACTGCTCTCTTGTCCCTTGGTCAGAACACACCTTGAGGCATGTCACACATATGAATGGGGGTGAAGATGAAATTAGGGTCATGAAAAGGTCTGCAGAATTTGAGGGGATGATGGCTTTGTAATAGGGCGGAAAGTGAAAAGTGTGTTTAGTAGTTGCAATGTGAGGGAGGAGGAAGATCATACTCTCCAAGTGTCCCGATTTAAATGGGACATCATGTTTTGACAGAAACCACCCTGGTTTAATTATCCCAAACCAGGTTGTTCCATTTTGGCTCCCATGCTCTGGCCTTGCCCAAGTGCAGGACCAATAGGCAGGCATTTTGGGGTTATACGCTGTGGATAAACATTTTAGATAAGGGGTAAAGGTGAAGGTACCCCTAACCTAGATCCAGTTGCGGACGACTCTGGGGTTGCGGCGCTCATCTCACTCTATAGGCCAAGGGAGCCGGTGTTTGTCCAGACAGCTTCTGGGTCATGTGGCCAGCATGACTAAACCACTCCTGGCAAACCAGAGCAACGCACAGAAACACCGTTTACCTTCCCGCCGCAGCGGTACCTATTTATCTACTTGCACTTGATGTGCTTTCGAACTGCTAGATTGGCAGGAGCAGGGACCGAACAACAGGAGCTCACCCTGTCACAGGGATTCACACTGCTAACCTTCCGATTGGCAAACCCTAGGCTCTGTGTTTTAGACCACAGTGCCACCCACATCTCTGTAGATAAGGGATAGAGCAAGGCTATACTTCAGTTCCTGCATTGCAGGGGGTTGGACTAGATTTTCCACACAGCCTCTTCCAACTCTGTGATTCTATGCTTTTCCTGATCTCTCTCTCTCTCGTCACCCACATTTCAGTTCAGTTCTCCAAAGAAAGAAAGAAATCTTGCCGAAAGCAAATTTTATCTCACAAAGGCAGTAACTAAAAAACAGAAAGAACTCTACCCACAGAAGGGGAAAATAATCCAAATTCAGTTTTACAAGGAGGAAACTCAACGTTCCTCCAGCATTTCGGCACGGCCACACACCAAGACAAAACACACACACTTCCCCGTATTCCAAACTCTGCCCCACAAGAAGAAAAATTGCCTGGCATAATATTAGCCCTACCCACTGACATTAAAACAGTGGATTCAACAATCCATTAAGCAAGTCTGTCAACTCCAAGCATCCCTTTCTATCTATTGCTGTGTTTGACAGGCATCCAGGCCATACCACAAATCAAGATTGTGGTGTGTCTGTGAGTGAGTGCTGGTATTTGGGCATTTTGTCATAGATCTGAAAACAGCCCACAGTCATATGCTACCTATGCTTCCATTTTGGGGAAGAACCTTACCACCTTAGATGTCCTCTCTCTAGGAAGCACAATTTCCATATTTCCAGTATCATGACCTAGACCCTTCCTTATTTATTTATTTATTTATTTATTTATTTATTTTCATTTTTGAGCACTTCAGCAGAATACTGAGATATACAAGTCCTTTAGTTCTCACATTTATACCATAGAGTGTTCATGCCCAAAACGGTGTATTATTTTAGGCATGTACCACTCACCTTGCATGTAAACACATAAGATCACGTGTGGTTTAATCCAGAATCTTGACGTACTTAGCACTGTCCATTTGCAGTGCTGGATTAAACCCTGTGGAGGCCCCTAGGCAGTTGAAATCTCAGGGTGGGGTGGGGGCTCACAAGTTATCTCCTAAGACATTTTTTCTTTCAAGATCAAATCAATATTATTTTGTTGCATTGTTGCAGGGCCCCTAAGAGGTGCAGGGCCCGTAGTCCAGTGTCTAGTCTGCCTGGCGTTGTCCATTTGAGCATTTATTCCCCCCTAAACTGCTGGTACAAGCTGGTCTTGCTTCGCACCAAAACTCAAATAATAATGATAATTTATTATTTATACCCCGCCCATCTGGCTGGGTTTCCCCAGCCACTCTGGACAGCTCCCAACATAATATTAAAAACATGCTAAAACATCAGATATTAAAAACTTCCCTAAACAGGGCTGCCTTCAGATGTCTTCTAAAAGTCAGATAGTTGTTTATTTCCTTGACATCTGAAGGGAGGGTGTTCCACAGGGCAGGCACCACACCCGAGAAAGCCTTCTGTCTGGTTCCCTGTAATCTTACTTCTCGCAATGAGGGAACTGCCAGGAGGCCCTTGGAGCTGGACCTCACTGCCTGGGCAGAATGATGGGGGTGGAGACATTCCTTCATATATACTGGGCCGAGGCTGTCAGCACCAACACTTTGAATTGTGTTCAGAAACATAATGGGAGCCAATGTAGGTCTTTCAAGACCGGTGTTATATGGTCTCAGCTTCCACTCCCAGTAGGCAGCCCTGTTTAGAGAGGTTTTTAATGACTGATGTTTTAATGAATTTTTAAATATTTGTTGGAAGCCGCCCAGAGTAGCTAGGGAAACCCAGCCAGATGGGCGGAGTATAAATAATAAATTATTATTAATTATGATTAGCTGCCGCATTGTGGATTAGTTGTCGTTTCTGGGTCACCTTCAAAGGTAGCTCCATGTAGAGCACATTGCAGTACTCCAAAGCAGTCCATTCAAAGCCTTGATGCATGATCCCTGTGCCTAGTAACACATGTAGAGTTCATATCTCATAAGGACATAAGAAAATCTCCTCTAAATCAGGTCCAAGGCCCATTAAGTTCAGGATCTTGTTCTCACAGTGGCCAACCAGATGCCAATGGGAAGCCCCCAAGCATGTCATGAGGACCACAGCTCTCTCTCTACTTATGATTCCCTGCTGCTGGAATTTCATGACATACTGCCTCAGAGACAATAGAGGTAGAACATAGCTAGTAACTACTGATGGTCCTATTTTCCATGAATTTCTTTAATCTTCTTTTAAAGCCATCCAAGTCCATGATCCTTGCTACGTCATGTGGGAGCTAATTCTGTTTAAGCATGTAACTTTGCAAATTACTTCTTTTGTTTAATTATGAATTTTCTAAAAAAAATAATTCTCTCATAGAGAGAACTCAATCCGTACTTAACCTGAAACTGTTCTTAACCTGAAGCACCACTTTAGCTAATGGGGCCTCCTGTGCCGCCGCGCCGCCGGAGCACAATTTCTGTTCTCATCCTGAAGCAAAGTTCTTAACCTGAAGCACTATTTATGGGTTAGTGGAGTCTGTAACCTGAAGTGTACGTAACCTGAAGCGTATGTAACCCAAGGTACCACTGTATTTTTGCAAGAAGATATGAATGACATTTATTTATTTATTTATTTATTTATTTATTTATTTATGAATGAATGAATGAATGACACCACTTTTCATCTGAAGATCTCAGGGCGGTTCACAAAGCTTATAATAAAAACAAGAACGACACCACAACAAACCAATAATATGTTAGAATATTCCGTTCCACCTTATGAGGAACAGGCGTGACTGTTGTGTGTCACATGCCTGTTTACACTCCAGCGCAGCTTGCTGGGAACTTCCGTTTTGTGTATAGCTATTGCTTATGCTGCTTGCTTGGACATGAAAGGGAGAAGACATGTTTTTCCTTTGTCCTGATGTATGCTGAATAACCTGCCTGTAAATATGCTCATCACCGCCTCTCCTGCCACTTCTGTTGCGCAATGTTATTTACTCTCCTGATTAGAGCGTGCTCCAGCTTCTGAAGGCTTCTGAAGCTGTGGGTCGTTGTTCCATGCTGAGCCAAGGACTAGAGATTGCCAGGCTTACCGGCCAGTGGGCTGGAGCCAGCTGGGGACTTGCAAATTGCCCCTGTTCCCTTGGATGCATCCCAACATAATAATCCGCCCCCCTCTCACAAACACATTTTAAAAGGGCATCATATGTCAAACAGCCAAATGCCTGGTTAAAGAGGAACGTTTTCTCCAGGTGCCTAAAGATGTAAAATGAAAGTGTCAGATGGACCTCCCTGGGGAGATCATTCCACATACAGGGAACAGCTGCAGAAAAGACCTATTCTTGTGTTGTCAGTCTTTGGACCTCTTGTGGAGGAGGCACATGAAGAAGGGCCTCAGATGATGATTGCAGAGATCAGGTTGGTTTAGATGGGGAGAGGTGGTCCTTGAGTGTAATGGTTCTAGGGGTTGCTCGTGTGTAAATCGGTGCAACACCTGGCTGGGTTGCCTGAGTGAACCCTTTCTGTCCGGACAGCCACTCGCCCGTGGCTGTCTCAGTCGCTGGCAGAATCCGTCAGTGGGCGTTTCTTGAACTTCTTCCAGCAAAGAAGCTCTTTGACGCCTAGTCTCCGCCTACTCTCCCTGCGCGGAAGCCTTCTGTGCAGGGAGGGTGTGGGCAGTGGAGGACCCGTGCTCTCCCCGCTGGTCCCCGGCGAGGAGTCATGGAGCCACCTTGCCGATTCCCTCATCTGCCCCCCTTCTCCCCTGGTGCTACGCTGATTTCCTTCCCCAGAAGATGGGCTGCTTCCCTCCCTCCCGGGACGCTCTCCGGAATCCCTCTGGAGCCCTCCCTCTCCCTCTGGCTCCAATGGCAGTTCCCTGACATTGAGATATTGATGACCTGAATGCTATTGTTGCAGAAAGAGTGCACTTATGCAAAAGCATTTTGGACAGGTTGCCATGTGATCTCTGCAAGCGGAAAGGATTTTAATGCACCTGATTTGTTGTTCAGAATGTGTATGTGAATCCTGATTTTTCTCCTCTTTTTCTCACATTGCTGCAGAGTGTGGCCCTGCTCTTCACTGTCTCCCTTGACATGTACAAGGATACAGTCATTTGATGACTGCAACATCAACTGATATCCGTGCCTGCATGAAACAGCCCTGTTTGTTTTAGAGTTTTATTAGCTGTGGCTACTCTCCACAATTCATCCTCCCCCTTTCCCTTTGAGATATATAATGGCCTACTTCTGAGAATTGTTTGCAGCGATGGAGGAGATAAGGATCCGAAGTGCTTTTTGAACAGTTGAGTGATATTTATAAAAGAAATTATTAATAATAACTCATTGAATGCAATGCGGAGAGTGCCAAGTCTCAGATCACTGTGTGCTTGCAGTGAACTGTGAATGGCGCACTCCCTTGCACTTGAAAGACAATAGCCACACAATGTGATTAATTCGCTTTTCTCAAACTAAAATGTTAAGCAAGAGCCTGCAGTTAACCAGAAGCTCTTTTCCCTGGTTTTCAACTTTTCTAAGCCTCTGATTAACCCTCTAAATTGTGTAATATTTAATAAAAACTATATTTTGCATTTGACTAGTTCATACTTTATTTCAGTGAGTTTGAGTCAGAAAAAAATATTATTCTTCCCATTTTGCAGATGGTGGGGCTGAGGCTGAGAAAACCTGGCTTTCCACCTGGTGAGTTCATAGCTGGTGCAACATCTGAACTGTCCACACACTTACAAGGATGAATGAATCTGATGGTTTCTTTTTCTGTGTGTTTCTCAATTTTCTATTCTTACATTCAGTCACCTCATTTCTGCTTCGGTTTGCAGTTTCTAATTTCAGCATTTTTCCCTAAGATATGCCTTTTTGTATGAATTTATTTCCTAAGATATACATTCTTGCAGGCAATTTTATAATGTATTTTAACATGTTGTTTTCACTTAACCAGTGCTTTTTTTCTTTTAAAAAAATGTTAAGGGGTACTCTCATTTTGACTCAAGAAAACCCCCATTTTATAGTTCAAATCGGGGAAAATAAATACAGTAAATGGACAAAAGTACAGCGGTACCTCGGGTTAAGTACTTAATTCATTCCAGAGGTCCATTCTTAACCTGAAACTGTTCTTAACCTGAAGCACCACTTTAGCTAATGGGGCCTCCTGCTGCTGCCGCGCCGCCGGAGCATGATTTCTGTTCTCATCCTAAAGCAAAGTTCTTAACCTGAAGCACTATTTCTGGGTTAGCGGAGTCTGTAACCTGAAGCGTATGTAACCTGAAGCGTGTGTAACCCGAGGTACCACTGTACAAAGGTTCACAAAATGTTTAGGAGTAAACATACCCCTGCACACACACACCCCCCGAAAAAAGCACTGCACTTAAAACATTTTTATGGTAACGTTCCCCTAGAAGACACATTTTGACACCCATAACTTGGCTGAAAAACTGCCTCACAAAATTCCCTTCTGATGCTGCAGCAGCTGTTTCCTGGTTGATTGGAATGTTACTTGGTGGATTACAAGGCATCTGTTCCATTCAAGTTACCACTCTCCTTTTCCATCTGACTTGCTGTCAGGATACCTAAAGAGACTTTTGACTTTTGTAGGTCTCTTCAGCATCTCCAAGGCATGAGACTAGAAGTCGCTTTTCCCGCTTCCCATTTCATAAACCTTTATCCAATATGCTCCTACCAGTCATGTTCATACTCTAGTATAGTGGCAAATTCAGAAATGCAAGGTCCCTTCATGATAGTCACAGCCAATGCTATTTTTCTAGGAAAAGAGGTGCCGGAACTCAAAATGAACACCTCTCTTGTTCTCTTAGAATGACAATAACGCCCACTTCAGTGGTGCCAGAACTGAGTTCCAGTGAGTTCCAGCTGAAAATAGCCCCAGTTACATGCTCCCTCACAACCACAACCTCTTACAGCCATGCCCCCTTCTAAGATTATACAACCTTTTAAGACGATGCAATAATCTTAAAATACTACAAGACCTCCTTGCAACAAAATAATTAAAAGACCTCCTTGCAACAATGAAGATCAATGCAGATCTCCATGTGTTAGCTTTCTGGTAGATTGACTATTTTTAGGTCATGTACACAAACAAATAATTTGGAGAGGTCCATATCTACTTTCAGAGTGACTGAAGTTGTACACACAGTAACGGTATTTGTACATCATCCTCTTGAAATTGAAGCATCCTACATTTTCAGCACTCCTAAATGCTCAGCTTTGGAACGTAGAGAACAACTCTATGAGAGTTGTCCTTCTCATGCGCCTTCTCCAGAGTGACCCTAGGAGCTAATCTTCATTGGCCGACTCATCTTCTTTTACTCTGATTGGCTCCAAACAGTACAAAGGATGAGAAGACTTTCCAGTGGCTACAAAGCTCTCCTTATATGCTGATTAGACAGCTCTACCATGCTGGAAGTGGGGACCCACCTATGTATGGGTAATGTTGTTGTTGTTGTTTAGTCATGTCCGACTCTTCGTGACCCCATGGACCAGAGCACGCCAGGCACTCCTGTCTCCCACTGCCTCCCGCAGTTTGGTCAAACTCATGCTGGTAGCTTCAAGAACACTGTCCAACCATCTCATCCTCTGTCGTCCCCTTCTCCTTGTGCCCTCAATCTTTCCCAACATCAGGGTCTTTTCCAGGGAGTCTTCTCTTGAGGTGGCCAAAGTATTGGAGCCTCAGCTTCAAGTGAGCACTCGGGGCTGATTTCCTTCAGAATGGAGAGGTTTGATCTCCTTGCAGTCCATGGGACTCTCAAGAGTCTCCTCCAGCACCATAATTCAAAAGCATCAATTCCTTGGCGATCAGCCTTCTTTATGGTCCAGCTCTCACTTCCATACATCACTACTGGGAAAACCATAGCTTGAACTATACGGACCTTTGTCAGCAAGGTGATGTCTCTGCTTTTTAAGATGCTGTCTAGGTTTGTCATTGCTTTTCTCCCAAGAAGCAGGCGTATTTTAATTTCGTGACTGCTGTCACCATCTGCAGTGACCATGGAGCTCATTAGTGTCCTCACAATTGGCGCATGGCAAAGAATTTGGGAAAGGGCCACAGTTCAGTGACAGAACATCTGCTTTGCATGCAGAAAGTCATGAATTCATTCCCCAGTATCTCCACATGGGGCTGAGAGAGAACCCTGTCTAGAAACCTGCAGAGCCACTGCCTGTCACTGTGGAAAAATCTGAGCTACATGGACCATTGGTTTTGCGAGACAGGAACTCATCCGCTTGTGGATCTGGAATGATTTCCCTTTGTGACTCAAAATAAGGCATCTTCCTGTGTGTTATGTACTGAGATGAATAGGATCCAAAATGCAGCAGTCTTATTGGTCCTAGAACAATAGGATTCAGAATGCAGCAGTCTGATTGGTCCTAGAACAATGCAGCAGTAGGATTGGTCTGCAGGAGCCACCCAATCCAGCTCCAGATGGAAGTGAATCCACATCCTGATTGGCCTACAGGAGAATTCTGGAATTAGCCAATCACGTGCAGCCCATTGTGTAAATAATATATATAAAGTAGATACTTTAGGGGAACTTCATTCCTCCTCACCACTATGAGCTGAATAAAGAGCATGAAATCCACTCTCGACTGAGTATATTTAACTGTGCCAAAGAAGCATTAGCTTGTTCTTGTAACTATTGGTGCAGAGAATCCATTGGATTCTAACTATGTTCTGCCAGCAGTTCCCCTTGCACTGTATCCAGGATCAGAGGCCTGGACGATCCTATGCAGACTTATCCAATATTGCTACCAGACTGTTGCTATTTTCAGATTGGATTCAATACAAGCAAATTCAGGTTGTGCAATTAAACCTGGTTTGGAGCTCTTGAACAACACACTCACTTCCATAAAAGATTGGGTTTTTTGTGATAAAGAAAGTGTTGTGAATTTCCACTTGAAAGTGTAGGCTAACAATGTCCAACCTTCATGCAAACATATCAGAATGAATGCTCATTAAATAGCCAACTTCATCTAATCTCCCCCTCCCTCCCACAACAAATCAGGAATGAATGCTGAATAAACAGGTAGACGTCTGAGTGTAAGTCACATTGAATACAGTACAGTGGTACCTCGGGTTAAGTACTTAATTTGTTCTGGAGGTCTGTTCTTAACCTGAAACTGTTCTTAACCTGAGGTACCACTTTGGCTAATGGGGCCTCCCTCTGCCGCCACGCTGCCACTGCACGATTTCTGTTCTCATCCTGAAGCAAAGTTCTTAACCTGAAGCACTATTTCTGGGTTAGCGGAGTCTGTAACCTGAAGCTTATGTAGCCTGAAGCGTATGTAACCCGAGGTACCACTGTAACATTTGCATATACTATATAGCATTCAAAGGTTGATTGCTGTTACAGGATACTGGATCATGGTAAACAAAATTCTCAATTCCATTCTATTTTTCTTTTCACAGTAATGTATTGGTGTTATGTTCCTGGTTGTCCTATAACCCTTAGTTTCCCTCTCTATATGACCCAGCATTTTTTCAAAATAACCAAAAGGTTTTGTAGTCCAGCTTGTTGTTGTTGTTTAGTCGTTTAGTCGTGTCCGACTCTTCGTGACCCCATGGACCAGAGAACGCCAGGCACCTCTGTCCTCCACTGCCTCCCGCAGTTTGGTCAAACTCATGCTGGTAACCTCAAAAACACTATCCAACCATCTTGTCCTCTGCCGTCCCCTTCTCCTTGTGCCCTCCATCTTTCCCAACATCAGGGTCTTTTCCAGGGAGTCTTCTCTTCTCATGAGGTGGCCAAAGTACTGGAGCCTCAGCTTCACAATCTGTCCTTCCAGTGAGCACTCAGGGTTGATTTCCTTCAGTATGGAGAGGTTTGTTCTTCTTGCAGTCCATGGGACTCTCAAGAGTCTCCTCCAGCACCATAATTCAAAAGCATCAATTCTTCGGCGATCAGCCTTCTTTATGGTCCAGCTCTCACTTCCATACATCACTACTGGGAAAACCATAGCTTTAACTATACGAACCTTTGTTGGCAAGGTGATGTCTCTACTTCTCAAGATGCTGTCTAGGCCTGTCATTGCCCTTCTCCCAAGAAGCAGGCGTCTTTTAATTTCGTGGCTGCTGTCACCATCTGCAGTGATCATTGAGCCCAAGAAAGTAAAATCTCTCACTACCTCCATTTCTTCCCCTTCTATTTGCCAGGAGGTGATGGGACCAGTGGCCATGATCTTCGTTTTTTTGATGTTGAGCTTCAGACCATATTTTGCGCTCTCCTCTTTCACCCTCATTAAAAGGTTCTTTAATTCCTCCTCACTTTCTGCCATCAAGGTTGTGTCATATGCATATCTGAGGTTGTTGATATTTCTTCCGGCAATCTTAATTCCAGCTAGGGATTCATCCAGCCCAGCCTTTCGCATGATGAATTCTGCATATAAGTTAAATAAGCAGGGAGACAAAATACAGCCTTGTCGTACTCCTTTCCCAATTTTGAACCAATCAGTTGTTCCATATCCAGTTCTAACTGTAGCTTCTTGTCCCACATAGAGATTTCTCAGGAGACAGATGAGGTGATCTGGCACTCCCATTTCTTTAAGAACTTGCCATAGTTTGCCGTGGTCGACACAGTCAAAGGCTTTTGCATAGTCAATGAAGCAGAAGTAGATGTCTTTCTGGAACTCTCTAGCTTTCTCCATAATCCAGCGCATGTTTGCAATTTGGTCTCTGGTTCCTCTGCCTCTTCTAAATCCAGCTTGCACTTCTGGGAGTTCTCGGTCCACATACTGCTTGAGCCTTCCTTGTAGAATTTTAAGCATAACCTTGCTAGCGTGTGAAATGAGTGCAATTGTGCGGTAGTTGGAGCACTCTTTGGCACTGCCCTTCTTTGGGATTGGGATGTAGACTGATCTTCTCCAATCTTCTGGCCACTGCTGAGTTTTCCAAACTTGCTGGCATATTGAGTGTAGCACCTTAACAGCATCATCTTTTAAAATTTTAAATAGTTCAGCTGGAATACCATCACTTCCACTGGCCTTGTTATTTGCAGTGCTTTCTAAGGCCCATTTGACTTCACTTTCCAGGATGTCTGGCTCAAGGTCAGCAACCACACTACCTGGGGTATACGAGACATCCATTTCTTTCTGGTATAATTCCTCTGTGTATTCTTGCCACCTCTTCTTGATGTCTTCTGCTTCTGTTAGGTCCTTTCCACTTTTGTCCTTTATTATGGAAATCTTTGTACGAAATGTTCCTTTCATATCTCCAATTTTCTTGAACAGATCTCTGGTTCTTCCCATTCTATTGCTTTCCTCTATTTCATTGCATTGCTCGTTTAAGAAGGTCTTCTTGTCTCTCCTTGCTATTCTTTGGAAATCTGCATTCAATTTCCTGTATCTTTCACCATCTCCCTCGCATTTTGCTTGCCTTCTCTCTCCCGCTATTTGTAAGGCCTCATTGGACAGCCACTTTGCTTTCTTGCATTTCCTTTTCATTGGGATGGTTTTCGTTGCTGCCTCCTGTATAATGTTACGAGCCTCCATCCATAGTTCTTCAGGCATTCTGTCCACCAAATCTAAATCCTTAAACCTGTTCCTCACTTCCACTGTGTATTCATAAGGGATTTGACTTAGATTGTATCTTACCAGCCTAGTTGTTTTTCCTACTTTCTTCAGTTTAAGCTTGAATTTTGCTATAAGAAGCTGATGATCTGAGCCACAGTCAGCTCCAGGTCTTGTTTTTGCTGACTGTATAGAGCTTCTCCATCTTTGGCTGCAGAGAATATAATCAATCTGATTTCGATGCTGCCCATCTGGTGATGTCCATGTGTAGAGTCGTCCAGCTAATGTTGGCTAATTAAGTAAATACTGGAAATAATATTTTCCTATCCCTGCTGGAAATGCTTCTTGGAAATATATCAGCTCTTTAGCATCTGTGTTTGCTATTAAAAGGCATTTTATTGTAGATGTCACAATTTTATGTTTCCCAGAGAAATTAACAGGAAAAACTCAATTCCTTGTTGTTTGACTCACAACAGACTAAAAAAAGAAGAAGAAAGCAAGAAAAGTACAAACTAACAAATCATCTCACTTCAAAGGATATGTCCAGAAAATTATACCCCAATCCAATGGCATAAACCAATCAACAATGTGGCTAAGATGAGAAACATAGAAATAATTTTTCTTTGGATCAGCAAAAAATCAAACAAAACACATGCACAGACTCACACATACCCAAATCACCACACAATATGGAGGAACAATCAGAAAGCAAAATGGAGAGTCACATATCATCTGCACAGCCTTGATCCCCCAAGGTATAAAAAGGAAAGGTAAAGGGTCCCCTGACCATTAGGTCCAGTCGTGACCGACTCTGGGGTTGCGGTGCTCATCTCTCTTTATTGGCTGAGGGAGCCGGCGTACAGCTTCTGGGTCATGTGGCCAGCAAACCAGAGCAGCGCACGGAAACGCCATTTACCTTCCCGCCAGAGTGTTACCTATTTATCTACTTGCACTTTGATGTGCTTTGAAACTGCTAGATTGGCAGGAGCAGAGACTGAGCAACGGGAGCTCACCCTGTTGCGGGGATTCGAACCGCCAACCTTCTGATTGGCAAGCCCAAGGCTCAGTGGTGTAACCCACAGTGCCACCCGCGTCCCCCAAGGTATGGGTGGGTCTTTAAGAATATAAGAACTTTAAGAACATAAGAAGCTGCCTTAAACAGAGTCAGGTCCATCTACTTCAGTATTGTCTACACCAGGGTTTCCCAAACCTGGGTCTCCAGCTGCTTTTGAAACTACTATCCCCATCATCCCTGAATGCTGGTCCTGCTAGCTAGGGATGATGGGAGTTGTAGTCGAGCAACAGCTGGAAACCCAAGCTTGGGAAATCTAGGTCTATACTGACTGACTGTCAGAAGCTCACCAGAGTTTCAGAGAGGGTCTTTCCCAGCTCTACCTGGAAATGCTAGAGACTGAATCTGGGACCTTCTGCAGGCAAAGCAGAATATTTTTAGGTCCTTCCCCATTCAAAATAGCTTTAGGCTTTCTAAGGAAGGTGATTCAGAAATATCACACAGAGGAATGGAGTGTCTCTACATTTGTGGGCACATCTACAGGACGATCGATACCAATGTGCACACCAGTCACACCTGAACACATGAGGCTGATGTGTGATCAGTGTAAATCTGAAAGTGGCCTATGACCCCCTCCAGGGTCTCCCTCCAAGTGGCCAGAAGACTTGATTGACCGGGTTTCCTCTCTCTGGAGGAACCTCAACATATGTACATCCACAGTCATGTTGGTCTGTCTCTCCTTAAGACTGGCACCGATAACATGCCAGCTAGAGTGTGAGGTCAGGACTAGCAGGCCCTTCCTATGTTTGGTACCTACCAAATGCCTGAACAGGTCTGGTAACAATTGCACTTCAGCAGCTGTAACCACTTGGCGCTTTCTACAACAGCAAGCAGGTAGGTAACTCTGGTCATCTGGGTTCCTTCAACCCACCCATCTTCCAAAAGTTAAAAATCAAACGCAATAAAACAAAATTAAATAGAGTTCGTTTTCTAAGTATGCTCTTACTCTGGCAGCTCATCTGAAAGAAAGATCAGAAAGTACCAAATAAATCAACGGATGGTCCTTGAAAAGCTCCAGGGTTTTATCGCTTCAGTGTTTAATTCATGATCTATGGCTTTGGCTTAGATAATGACCAATCTCTGGACTGTTATTTCCCTGCTTTTATTGTTGTTTATTTGGGTTGTTAAAAATAACAATAGAAACTCCACTAGTTTTTGAGAAAATGCTCCATCTGTTTTTAAGTGGTCTTTCAAAAAGCTCAAGTGTTGTGATTCTCCCCATGTAGAGTTTGACTATTCCAAATGTGTTATCTGAACTTCCTTTTTTAAAGAAAAATAAAGTGGGTGGTTGTAATGGTTGCCAGGACTGGATTTAACTGGTCTAAGGCACTCAGCTTGAGAGGTACTGTCTCTCCAACTATCTAGTCAACAGCTGGGGGGGGGGACGGAATAGAACATGCAGGTCTGTTGTTGTTTACCACAGCAGGGATAGGAAATATGTGACCAACCAGATGTTGTTGGACTACCCTGAACATTGGCCATGCCGTCTGGGGATGATGGGCAACATCAGGTTGCTCACAAGTTTCCTATCCCTGTAATACAGGGTGGGTTTACATGATATGCAACTATAAGGGCAATATGGTAAGTGTTTACTGGAGAGAAATCATGTCCCAAGAACCATCCCAAGGGGTACAAAAGACAGGTCTGGAGTGTTGCAGATATTATTATTGTGCAGGTGGAAGTGATGGGATGCAAGAAAACTGACTTCTTTTGGAAATGAACGAGTGTCCAGACCCATGCAAATATTGTTCAAATTTTACTAGCAGAACTCTTCAATATAAAACACGAACATCAAATGAGGCATTCAAAATATCCATACAATGAACTGACCAGCACAGGTTCAGCATCTTAGAAATAAAAGATAACTCCAAAAATAAAAATGGTGTCTTTCTCCCCATTCCAGCCTCCCTTAGCCTGCCTAAGGCTCTTTTTGGAGAGCCATTATCACAGCCTTTTGTTCTCTGTCACATTCAGAGAACATTCACCCTTTCAAGATGGCGAATTTGCAACCCAATACCTTTGTCACCTGATCTAAGGTTACAGCAGCTTAGAGTAACACAGAACAATCAACAGGTGATCATTAACTCATTTAGGAGCTCAGAGGCCCTTAGAAAAACTACTGTGAAAACTTCCTAATGTTATCAATACACATTTTCCATTTTAAACCTTCATTAATGCACATACATTTTCATTTCAGTGTCAATTAAATATATTATACTTAGGACACGAGGTTCCCACTTCTGCTTCACAGAAGAGGCAAAGGCTCACACCTTCTACAGTTCTGGATCCTCTAGCAATGTGTTTGTTCTCCTGGAATCATTAGGAATTAGGGACGACATAAAGCAGCCTGTTCTGTGCTGTTCTTCAAATGTTTCTTTGAAAGCGTTTAGGCATCATGGAGACATTTTCTTTGATGACAGACTATTTACTTTTGGTTTAAGCAATCCTCACAATTAGACTTAATCGCCTTTGCACATCGAATGCATTCCCCAGAAGGCAACTTATGCCATGGAGGCTAGAGTTATGCATGAGGCCACACAGCAAGTAGGCCAGAGTTTAGAAAGAAACTGGGCGTTTCTGGCTTTGAGTGCTGTGTCAGACCGCTAGAACATATTGCTTCTGTAGTGGTTAGGAATCAAACCAGCACAGCCGAGGCAATCTAAGATATCTTGGCATCGGGGGCCTTGTGTGTAGTTTTAGTGTATTTATTTTATAATGTAATCAGTGGTGGACCAGACATCGCATCTTAGAAGCCACATACATGGGGTTTTAGCCCACAAATTATTGGCCCAGTCCACAGGAAGTTGAGAAAAGAAAATGCCCTCAGCAAACCGAAGTTTTAAAACCCACAATTTTATAAATGCCATACGTTGAAATCCTGTGTTCCTTTTCTCCTAAGGTAAGAATGGTGGTAATTGTCTCATTAAGGTTAAGGAGGTGCCAGGAAGGCTGGTGGGAGGAGAAAATTCAATACCTTGTTGATCCTTTCTTTTGAAATTTTATACTGCACTTTATTTTCCCAGGGTGGTTTACACAAGTTAAAATAACAGCAGAAGCACAATACAACCCCATCAATCAAAGACAATGAGAAAAGAGCAAATTTCAAGCAGCATTCGGAGAGCTGAACGAATTTTAAAAGTCTAGGAGTGTAGAGATTTAGACAGATCATGCACCTTCTACAGTTCACTTATGTTGACTCAAAAGTACATTCTGTCTATTTACACCAGAGGTGGGGACCTTTTCTGGATTGAGGGCCACATTCTGTTATTGGCAGTCATTCATGGGCTGTATGATAGTGGCGGCGGCAGCCAGAAGCAGATGTGACCAGGAGTAAAAGTAGGCAGAGCAATGGATGTGACTCTTCCTTTGGTTCAATAGGCTACATCCCAACCATATAAAAGTCAGGTCTTTACACACATGTGTGTGCATGCGTGTGCACTCCCTTGTCATGATTGCATGAGCTGGTGATGTTTGAACCAGAAATGTCCGTTCTCCTCTGTAATGGTGGTGGGTCTGTCTGGAGACTGATGGAACCGGGTGTGTTCCTGAATGCTCTGGGGGATTTTTCTTTTTTTAAAAAAATAATTTTTATTCATTTTTTAAACACATAATAAAAACACACAAACAATACAAAAAGACAAATACATACAAAACATTTAAATCATAATGTTGTTTTCATACACCTTCTTTCCTCCGACTTCCCCATACCTCCCTTTCGCTGCATCCTTGTTTTACAGTTCTTTAGCAACCCATTAGTCAGTTTATCTACTAGTTCCCTTCCATTAATTTTCCTTAAACTTATTAGTTACAGCTGTAATTCTCTAGTTCTTACCCCTTGACATCTTAACACTCCTCGATTTTACAACAATTTTTAAGATATATTTTAAATTTCTTCGCTCTGGGGGATTTTTCAGCAAACAAAGCTGGCGATCCTGACAAAGTCATAGCCTCACTATAGAACGCCGAGATGAAAAGGGCAGTTGACATGATTGTCTCTGAGTGTCTTGTCTGGCATTGTGGAACCCCAGTAGCTGCTTGGCATTCTGGGAAACTCTGGGCTATGAAGCAAGCAGGACAGACTATGGCCCAAGTGGCACAAGTTCTGAAACCAACTGAACACTTGTTAGTACACATAAGCATGCCAACCATGTGACAGTGCAGGTTGCGAAGAAGGGTCATTTTGCAGTTTGCCTCACATCCTATAGTAGCCAGCTGGCAGTTGTTTCAGATGGTCAGGGTTGCAGGTGGCACTGTGGTCTAAACCAGAGCCTCTTGGGCTTGCCGATAAGAAGGTCAGTGGTTCAAATCCCCCTAACAAGGTGAGCTCCTGTTGCTCTGTCTCAGCTCCTGCCAACCTAGCAGTTTGAAAGTATGCCAGTGCAAGTAGATAAATAGGTTAAAAAGGTAAAGGTAAAGGACCCCTGGATGGTTAAGTCCAGTCAAAGGCGACTGTGGGGTTGTGGTGCTCATCTCGCTTTCAGGCCGAGGGAGCCAGCATTTGTCCACAGACAGCTTTCCGGGTCATGTGGCCAGCATGACTAAACCACTACTAGCGCACGGAGGACCGTGATGAGTGCCAGAGCGCATGGAAATGCTGTTTACCTTCCCACCGCAGCAGTACCCATTTATCTACGTACTTGCTTTCGAACTGCTAGGTAGACAGGAGCTGGGACAGAGCAACGGGAGCTCACCCCATCATGTGGATTTGAACCACCGACCTTCCGATCAGCAAGCCCCAAATGCTCAGTGGTTTAGACCACAGCGCCACTCGTGTCCTAGATAAATAGGTACTGCCATGAACACAGTCTTAACAGTGAGTCCATAAGTGACTGTGGAGACCAATTCTGGATTCACACGTCCTTCCACAGTGGGGACATAGGTTTCCGGGTGGGAGTTGAACATGGTGAGGGTTTGCCAGATGTGCCTTCCTTTTAGTGTG
The DNA here is from genome assembly GCF_964234715.1 of Podarcis melisellensis. Classification (NCBI taxonomy): domain Eukaryota; kingdom Metazoa; phylum Chordata; class Lepidosauria; order Squamata; family Lacertidae; genus Podarcis; species Podarcis melisellensis. Next base: position 16,146,284 of record NC_138528.1, on the reverse strand, counting down.
TTTCTCCTTTTTGCCCTGAGTTTGTGCTTCTTCAAAATCCACGACACCTTTGGTAAAGGCTGTTCTCTCATTGCCAGAGTGAGTAGGATGATAGTTTAGGCCTATTGGCTATAGCACAGGTCACCTGAGGCAGGCACCAAGAATTTCATATAATCGCACAACAATAGCTTCTACAACTTTGCTGTAAATGTTTTTGTTTTTTTTAATATCCGCGGTCAATATCATGTGCAAAGCAAAAACTGAGTTAACTTGTAACCCAGAACCTTCATTGTCAAGAGATCTCATCATTCTATTTAGTTAAAAAATGCATGCCTTTTTTGGGTACATTACTTTTCTATGAGGAATGATGGTTTAAATTAACCCAAAATGGAAAATGGAAAACCATAAACATTTTGTGAAACCATAAGCTTTTTCAGGTGGTCAAGCAATTGGTGTCTATTGGTTTTCAACCACAAAGTACCACCAGATTTTCCTTTCCTGTGGGGCAAGACTCAACATTAAATTACCCTTGACAAATATCCACCCACATTAACCACTGGACCACACTGGCTTTCTTAGTAGCCATTTATGCATCCTCAGTTCCCAATGTCTTTTAGATCTTACTTGTTCCAATAAAATGGTCAAGAAAACCTATAGGTATCCTATTCCAGATTTGGGCTCACAGGGAATACTGGTAAAGCTTGTCAGGCAGTAGATCAAGTCCAGGAAGACTCTAAATGCAGACCTGTCTGAGATCTGAATATTACAATTCCAATGGACAAACTTATAACCCATGTCCAAGAGAGTCAAACAGACAAGAAAACCACTAATTTTTAATTAACATGGCATGGTTTTATTAAATATGCTGCAAGGGCATATGGCAACTTGTGGACTGATACCTTTGTGTAAAAACTGAAATGTCTGAAAGTTAAATGTAATTAAATAATTACATTTTTTGAATATTTTTGAATATTTATTGTTGCTTCTTGTATAAGTATGTGAACACAACAAAATATTAGGAGCAAGGAGACCAGGTTAACTTTCTGTGAAGTTGGGTAGAGTCACACTGGATAATATAGGGCATGACTACAACAAGGAAGGATGTTACTCCAGCAATGGTCTGGAACTAACTTAAGATTTAAGTAAAAGTTGGGGAGCCTTTTTTTTGTTGTCAAGGACTGCATTCCATTGGAGATAATCTGCCAGGGGCTATGTGGGTCTGCAGGGCTGAATCCAAAAGTCTTACAGAATTGTAGAAAGACTCGCTTTCTCTTCCCTCCTCTTCCCTCTCTCCTTCCTTTTCTAATACTCCTCTTTGTTTCTGACACCCCTTCTCCCTGTCTTCCTCCTCTCCGCCACAAATCCAGTGCAATTTGGAATGGTTCAGTCTGCCATCTTGATTCAGAACAGCGTCCGACGGTACCCCAAAGTAAACAGCAGTAGTTCCTCCATCTTGGAACCATCGTACCAAATTTGGCAACGATATCTCTAGCGGCAGCCAAACACGCAGAAAACAGACGGGCAAACTGCTTTGCAAAATATATAGTAGCGAATAAATGACAAAACTAGATCATCTGATAAGAAGGTTAGACAAAGTATAAATCATTTCCCTAGGAAGGTTGGGGGAGGGGGACAACCTCCCACATTAATCTACAGTGTCAATTGATCCACAGAAAACATTGCCTTCTTCTTTTCTCACAGCCTCCCAGGGACTACAGTAACTTTGCCTCAAGGCCTCCCTTCCACGGCAACCTTGCAGTGACCTAAATATGATAAACTGTGTCGAAAGAAACATTCCCTCTCCCGTAGGCCCTCTCCCTCCCATGGCCCTAATTTATTGGCCACCCAACCCCTCTTTTGATTCATTTTTCTGTTTCTGTCCAAATCTCCCCCCCTCCAGCCTATGCTTTAAGATTAAAAAATACTTATTTGGCAGGCAGTATAAACACTGTACCTCAACAGATGTTTTTAGTGTCAGTATTTTATTTTTTTAATAAAAAAACAACAACACGGCCACACGCTGATGCGGTTCTGTTTGGCAGGCGCTCATGTCTGCAGCTTAATATATCTATATATATATCTATAGATATATATTCCCCATAGTTCTTTTTCTCCTTCTCCAAATCTGTGGCAACTTTACGCTTTATGAGCACCATCCCCTTTTTTCCCCCTTCCTCTGATTTGCTAAATAACACACACGCACACACAACCAGTTCCCTCACCCTGCTGGTCTCATTATGCAGACACGGTTGTCCTGACGTTACCTTGAGGCTCCTCTTTCTACACATTTGGTTCCAACATACTGTTTACCAGAAATGCATTCCCAGCATCGCTCCAGCCTTTACCAACTCTTTCCATGTGTCTCAATATCACTCCTTCTCTCTCTCTCTCCAAATGCATTGCTATGTGGGCAACATGTATCAAAGTACTGTAGCTGGGACCTCAGTGAGTAATATATTCTGCCGTTTTTCTATTTACTCAGCTGGTCATGTTCTTGTAGGAAATCTCTCCCCCCTTCGCCCCCCCTGGGATTTTACACTTGAGGAAATGAGGAGGTGGGGGGTGCACAAGTTACCATATTTTTTGCTCTATAAGCCTCACTTTTTCCCTCCTAAAAAGTATGGGGAAATGTGCGTGCATCTTATGGAGCGAATGCAGGCTGCACAGCTATCCCAGAAGCCAGAACAGCAAGAGGGATTGCTGCTTTCACTGCGCAGTGATCCCTCTTGCAGTTCTGGCTTCTGAGATTCAGAATATGTTTTTTCTTGTTTTCCTCCTCCAAAAACTAGGTGCATCTTGTGGTCTGGTGCGTCTTATATAGCAAAAAATACGGTATATAAGTGTGTGTGTGTTTAAGAAGTGTATTCTCAGAAGGTTTAATCCCAAAGGACTTCTGTCTCCAAATACCCTTTTTTGATTGCTCTGCTCAGACTGGGGATATTTGGTCCATAATTTCTGAGTGAACCAACCTAATACACCAGTGGCGTAGCCTGGGGGGTGCAGGGGGGGCCGGCCGCACCGGGCGCAACATCTGGGGGTTAGGGTTAGGGGGCGCATAAGTGCTCACTGGAAGGACAGATCCTGAAGCTGAGGCTCCAGTACTTTAGCCACCTCATGAGAAGAGAAGACTCCCTGGAAAAGACCCTGATGTTGGGAAAGATGGAGGGCACAAGGAGAAGGGGACGACAGAAGACGAGATGGTTGGTGTTCTCGAAGCTACCAGCATGAGTTTGATCAAACTGTGGGAGGCAGTGAAAGACAGGGGTGCCTGGTGTGCATGGGGTCACGAAGAGTCAGAACGACTAAACGACTAAACAAGAACATTGATTTTTTAATTCTATTTGCCTGTTGTAAACCACACTATGGCTTCCACAACTATCAGTATATAAATTATCTAAATAAAATTATCTATATAAAGGGTTTTTTTTAAAAAAAAGAGCAAGGGAGCCCAAGGGGTAGATGTAAATTTGCATTGACACAGACAAGCTGAGAGATGATGGCACACATAATTGCTGGAGCAATTCAAATGTTTCTTGTAACTGCAGAAACTCTGAGAGGACCTATGACTGATAAATGAAAAAGACACTGGCTGAAATCTGAAGTAGTGCTAAGGCAATCCTTCCAATAGCACAAGGATTCCTGCTTCGGCTACAGAATGTTCTCTACCTGTATACTGCAAACTCTTCCTTTCTCTGATTTGCAGCCCCATAATACCTTTCCTCAGGCACTTCCCTTTTCTCTGGACCACTGGAAGGCTTCCAGGAGAAAGGAGCATGGGGTCTATAAACAAGCCAGTCACAAGCCAGTTTCATTTTCAGTTGTGCAACCCTCTAAATTAATTCCGATCCAATCCAAGGCAAGGAAAGATGGAAGGGGGGGGGATTGTAATCCAACAACCAGGAAAAGTTTTTTAAAAAGTAGTTCAAGTTATTATAATCCACAAATTGTGTGCCAGCCAGCTACCAACCGATCAATACAGCAGTTCCAGTCTTGATATGAAAAAAGAATTCCCAGTCAGAAGGAAAGAAGGAAAAAGCAAAACAATCCTAATTAGATTCTACAGGAGTCCATCAATTAAAGAAAAATCCAACATATATATAGAAGTTCACAGTTCATAAAGTGTGTGCCACTCAGTCAGCCACAGAGTCCAAACAGGAAATTATATTTATATAATTGAGTGTGCCCTCCATACTGTAAAAGAAAAAACCAAACTCAGAAGCAAAAAGAAGAGCACAAAACTCTTCAGAGATTGCTGATATGGACTGGAACCTATTCTTTTAACTCTTTCCCCAACCTTTTCAATCCACCTGGCATGTTTAGCCCCTGAGTCTCCCCCTCCTGCTGTGACAAGCTTCCCTTCCCCTGGTCTCCCAGAGCCAAAAGAGGAGTGAAATGGGTGGAGCAAAGACAAGCACGCAGGCATAGTCTCCAGTTGCTTGGGGGAAGCCCAGGTGAGGAGGGGATTTAGGCAGCTGTGGGGAGGTGGCAACCTCCAGTATCAACAACTGCTTTATGGCGGCAAGACCTCCCAGAAATGAGTTGCTGTGATCATTAGGTCTGGCACTCCACCAAGTCTGTGCTTTTGCTAATAAAGAGTAAACTCCAACATACGCAGTGTGATTTACTGCTGGCTCACTCCTGACACACACCTCTGACTGGTTGTAGGTAGGAAGGCAGGCAGGCTGGTGGGGACTGAAGTTGGTGAGACATTCCCCCTAATGGACAAGCCTCCACTGCTATTTCTGAATGGAGCAGTGCATCACAGAGGATGGGGAACGAGGTGGACCAGCCAGCGAACCATTGAACCAGCCTAGGGAAATCTTGGATGTCAACTGTTTATATGGAAATTATTACATCAAGACTGGGTGACCACTCTTCCTGCATTAGTCTCAGCAGCAGCAGAAGAAGAAAACAAGCACCAAGGGGTCAGACTTCAGTCCAGTTAAACAATGGTCAAGAGGAAAACACATAATATTTATATTTAGGGTCATAAATGGACAGCGCAGAATACATTAATGTAACTGTGGCATTCGCCAAAACAAAGACTTGTGTCACATAAATAAGATTAAGCAGTCTTGAAAGTTTATTTGTCTAATGAGAAGAGATTCAACAGCAACAAAAGAAAATAACAAAAGAAAATTAGAAAGAAAAAAGAATTAATTGTTTGCTATTCCAGCTCCTTTAACTCAGCAGAAATAAGGAAAAGTCGCCAAATGTCCAATACCTCTTTGCAGCATCTTCCAGACGAGTCAGATTTTCCAGAGAGAAATCTTTCCAAATTTTGGTAAGACATCTGCCTAATGTAACTATCATCCTTAGCTGTTATTGTGCTATTCTCTGTCTAACATGCTACAAAACAGAAGTATGATGCATCCAGTTTGATAATGCATTTCACATTTTCCAAAGGGGAATTAATTTCAAGAAGTAACACAATAATAAATATTATCTGAAGATCAGCAGGATGACTTGTTACTTACACAGATGCAAAGCCACTTAACTGCAAAATCCTCTCCTTATGTCCACTTTAGACAAACGTTAAATCTATCCGGGTTCTTAGATTGGGATTATTCTATCACTTTCAGGGGGAATTGTATGGTGTGGGAGGGAGGGCATAGGTGCCAGCTCCCTGGGGATCTGAGCACCCACAAGATTCCCCATGAAGGGCCCGGGCA